>NW_028322237.1:909090-1212121 GCF_059928025.1 Delphinapterus leucas
GCGGGATGTAAATTGCCAACAACCACTCTGGAGAAGTGTATGGTTTTTCCAGAAACACGTAGGAAACAAAGCAACACAGCCTATGGCACTTCCACTTATGGTCCTATAGCTTAGGGAAATTAAATTCAAAAACACACAGCCACCCCAGAGTTTGGGACGGCTCTGTTTACAAGAACCTCGTCTACGGTACAAGTAAAATATCCCAGAAAGCAAAAAATGGATAAAGAAGTTGTGGTACGCACGTACAATGGAATATCACTCAGCAATGAAATCTACGTCATCAGTCCCGTAGCGGCATAATGAGTGGATTCAGGTACGATGATTCTACGAGAAATAAGTCACACAGAAAAAGAAACATCATAAGATATCACTAATACACGGAATGTAAAGTTGGCTACACATGAACTGAATTACAAAACAGAACAGGGTCTCAAATTTAGAAAACCAACTTATGCTTGCTTATGGGGAAAGGTGAGTTGGGGTGCTGCATAAAACCAGAGATTGAAATTAGCACAGTTACCGTTCCATAAGCCAAATATATAATAGACAAGCCCTACTCCTTGCTCAACGAAATGGACTCAACACCCCATATTCAACGCCTGGC
Source organism: Delphinapterus leucas (assembly GCF_059928025.1). NCBI lineage: Eukaryota > Metazoa > Chordata > Mammalia > Artiodactyla > Monodontidae > Delphinapterus > Delphinapterus leucas. Next base: position 909,695 of record NW_028322237.1, read on the forward strand.
AAGACACCTGACAAGTAAGAATCTTAAAACCCATGGATTTATATGTCTCCATAAGGAAATCAAGCGTGTGTACAGCGGCCTAAACGCAGCAGTGAAAATCCGATAAATCCCATTATCAAAATAAATTTCAAAAACAAAACACAATGACAGTGAAATAGAGAGCAATTCTTAAATAATTCATTCAGGGCTTGTGATGCAACCTGGCTTTACCACATCTACACCCAGAGCTGGGTGAGACATAAGGCTGGACACTTTGGGCTGATAGCATTGGTGAGGTTCGGTGAGCAAACGCAGACCCTTTGAAGTCATACTGCATGGTACCCATTCCATGGGTCCCAACTCTCCAGGTTTAAGGGATTCTTCCTTCAGCTAAAACATGAATGGGAAACCCAGACTATCGTCCGCCGTGTGATTGGGAAACGTTTTCAAATGCATCTCAGTTTTCGTCCCCTGGTACTCGGGTTCACCATTCCAGACGCTTTACTAACACTCTCCCCACTTGGAGAGTCAGTGCCATTAACCTCCTGTTTGGCACAGTTTGCAATTTCTGCGCAAGATGAACAGGAATAGGGAGAAGCAATGAGAGACTAGCTGTTGGTGTCTGCACGGGCAAATTGAACGCTCATTTCCCACCAGGAAGAGGAATTAACCAAAGGCTCAGCGTGCCCGGCCGGAAACATATTAGGGCCTGAAGCAATCCTGCGGATTTGCGGCCAGCTCACAAGAAAGCGAGTTGAAGGAAGCAGCTCAGGGGCACTGTAATTCACAAACCTGCAGAGTTATGAATGACAGCTATCGTCCAAAAATGTATAGAAGTAAGTCTTCGAAGAGGACTTGAAAGCGGGGCAGAATTTCAGGAAAACGATTTCAGGGGGTAGACTGGAATTGCACTTAAAGCATAGGAAAAGAGGCAGAATGTTGACAATGATGCACTTGGCCAAAAAGGGCGTATGCGTTTTTTCCTGAATATATTCAGGAAAAAACGCATACGCCCTTTTTGGCCAACCAAGCAAGCGTGTAAAGGAAATCTGCACTACAATGAAGTCTCACTGCCCCCCGGTCAAAAGGGCCATCTGAAAAAAGTGTAAAATCCAGAAAGGCAGGACAGGTCATGGAGAACAGGGAGCCTTGTTATGCTGATGGGCGGATTTAAATTGCCAACAGCCACTCTGGAAAAGTGTATGGTGTTTCCTGAAACACGTAGGAAACAAAGCAACACAGCCTATGGCACTTCCACTTATGGTCCTATAGCTTAGGGAAATTAAAATCAAAAACACACAGCCACCCCAAAATTTGGGATGGCTCTGTTTACAAGAACCTCATCTACGGTAGAAGTTAAATATCCGAGAAAGCATAAAATGGATAAAGAAGTTGTGGTACGCACGTACAATGGAATATCTCTCAGCAATGAAATCTACGTCATCAGGCCCGTAGCGGCATAATGAGTGGATTCAGGTACGATGATTCTATGAGAAATAAGTCAGACAGAAAAAGAAACATCATAAGTTATCACTAATACACGGAATGTAAACTTGGCTACCCATGAACTGAATTACAAAACAGAACAGGGTCTCAAATTTAGCAAACCAACTTATGCTTGCTTATGGGGAAAGGTCAGTTGGGATGCTGCATAAAACCAGAGATTGAAATTAGCACAGATACCGTTCCATAAGCCAAATATATAATAGACAAAAGCTACTCCTTGCTCAACGAAATGGACTCAACACCCTATATTCAACGCCTGGGAAGATACCTGACAAGTAAGAATCTTAAAACCCATGGATTTATATGTCTCCATAAGGAAATCAAGCGTGTGTACAGTGGCCTAAAAGCAGCAGTGAAAATCCGATAAATCCCATTATCAAAATGAATTTCAAAAACAAAACACAATGACAGTGAAATAGAGAGCAATTCTTAAATAATTCATTCAGGGCTTGTGATGCAACCTGTATTTACCACATCTACACCCAGAGCTGGATGAGACATAAGGCTGGACACTTCGGGCTGATAGCATTGGTGAAGTTCGGTGAGCAAACGCAGACCCTTTGAAGTCATACTGCATGGTACCCATTCCATGGGTCCCAACTCTCCAGGTTTAAGGGATTCTTCCTTCAGCTAAAACATGCATGGGAAACCCAGAGTATGGTCCACCATGTGATTGGGAAACGTTTTCAAATGCATCTCAGTTTTCGTCCCCTGGTACTCGGGTTCAACATTTGAACGCTTTACTAACACTCTCCCCACTTGGAGAGTCAGTGCATTTAACCTCCTGTTTGGCACACTTTGCAATTTCTGTGCAAGATGAACAGGAATAGGGAGAAGCAATGAGAGACTAGCTGTAGGTGTCGGCACGGGCAAATGGAACGCTCATTTCCGACCAGGAAGAGGAATTAAACAAAGGCTCAGCGTGCCCTGCCGGAAAGAGACTTTGGCCTGAAGCAATCCTGCGGTTTTGCGGCCAGCTCACAAGAAAGCGAGTTGAAGACATGAGCTCAGGGGCACTGTAATTCACAAACCTGCAGAGTTATGAATGACAGCTATCGTCCAAAAATGTATTGAAGTAAGTCTTCCAAGAGGACTTGAAAGCGGGGCAGAATTTCAGGAAAACGATTTCAGGGGGTAGACTGGAATTGTACTAAAAGCATAGGAAAAGAGGCAGAATGTCGACAACGATGCACTTGGCCAAAAAGGGCGTATGCGTTTTTTCCTGAATATATTCAGGAAAAAACGCATACGCCCTTTTTGGCCAACCAAGCAAGGGTGTAATGGAAATCTGCACTACAATGAAGTCTCACTGCCCCCCGGTCAAAAGGGCCATCTGAAAAAAATGTAAAATCCAGAAAGTCAGGACAGGTCATGGAGAACAGGGAGCCTTGTCATGCTGATGGGCGGGATGTAAATTGCCAACAACCACTCTGGAGAAGTGTATGGTGTTTCCAGAAACACGTAGGAAACAAAGCAACACAGCCTATGGCACTTCCACTTATGGTCCTATAGCTTAGGGAAATTAAAATCACAAACACACAGCCACCCCAAAATTTGGGATGGCTCTGTTTACAAGAACCTTGTCTACGGTACAAGTTAAATATCCGAGAAAGGAAAAAATGGATAAGGAAGTTCTGGTACGCACGTACAATGGAATATCACTCAGCAATGAAATCTACGTCTTCAGGCCCGTAGCGGCATAATGAGTGGATTCAGGTACGATGATTCTACGAGAAATATGTCACACAGAAAAAGAAACATCATAATATATCAGTAATACACGGAATGTAAACTTGGCTACACATAAACTGAATTACAAAACAGAACAGGGTCTCAAATTTAGAAAACCAACTTATGCTTGCTTATGGGGAAAGGTGAGTTGGGGTGCTGCATAAAACCAGAGATTGAAATTAGCACAGATACCGTTCCATAAGCCAAATATATAATAGACAAGCCCTACTACTTGCTCAACGAAATGGACTCAACACACCATATTCAACGCCTGGCAAGATACCTGACAAGTAAGAATCTTAAAACCCATGGATTTATATGTCTCCATAAGGAAATCAAGCGTGTGTACAGCAGCCTAAACGCAGCAGTGAAAATCCGATAAATCCCATTATCAAAATAAATTTCAAAACCAAAACACATTGACAGTGAAATAGAGAGCAATTCTTAAATAATTCATTCAGGGCTTGTGATGCAACCTGGATTTACCACATCTACATCCAGAGCTGGGTGAGATATACGGCTGGACACTTCGGGCTGATAGCATTTGTGAGGTTCGGTGAGCAAACGCAGACCCTTTGTAGTCACTGCATGGTACCCATTCCATGGTTCCCAGCTCTCCAGGTTTAAGGGATTCTTCCTTCAGCTAAGACATGCATGGGAAACCCAGAGTATTGTCCACCGTGTGATTGGGAAACGTTTTCAAATATATCTCAGTTTTCGAACCCTGGTACTCGGGTTCACCATTCCAGACACTTTACTAACATTCTCCCCACTTGGAGAGTCAGTGCCTTTAACCTCCTGTTTGGCACAGTTTGCAATTTCTCCGCAAGATTAACAGGAATAGGGAGAAACAATGAGAGACTAGCTGTAGGTGTCTGCACGGGCAAATGTAACGCTCATTTCCCACCAGGAAGAGGAATTCACCAAAGGCTCAGTGTGCCCTGACGGAAACAGATTAGGGCCTGCAGCAATCCTGCGGTTTTGCGGCCAGCTTACAAGAAAGCGAGTTGAGGAAACGAGCTCAGGGGCACTGTAATTCACAAACCTGCAGAGTTATGAATGACACCTATCGTCCAAAAATGTATTGAAGTAAGTCTTCGAATAGGACTTGAAAGCGGGGCAGAATTTCAGGAAAACGATTTCAGGGGGTAGACTGGAATTGCACTTAAAGCATAGGAATAGAGGCAGAATGTCGACAATGATGCACTGGCCAAAAAGTGCATATGCGTTTTTTCCTGAATATATTCAGGAAAAAACGCATACGCCATTTTTGGCCAAGCAAGCAAGCAGGTAAATGAAATCTGCACTACAATGAAGTCTCACTGCCCCCCGGTCAAAAGGGGCATCTGAAAAAGTGTAAAATTCAGAAAGGCAGGACAGGTCATGGAGAACAGGGAGACTTGTTATGCTGATGGGGGGGATGTAAATTGCAAACAGCCACTCTGGAGAAGTGTATGGGGTTTCCTGAAACACGTAGGAAACAAAGCAACGGAGCCTATGTCACTTCCACTTATGGTCCTATAGCTTAGGGAAATTTAAATCAAAAACACACAGCCACCCCAAAGTTTGGGACAGCTCTGTTTACAAGAACGTCGTCTACGGTACAAGTTAAATATCCCAGAATGTGAAAAATGGTTAAAGAAGTTGTGGTACGCACGTACAATGGAATATCACTCACCAATGAAATCTATGTCATCAGGCCCGTCGCGGCATATTGAGTGGATCCAGGTACGATGATTCTAAGTGAAATAAGTCACACAGAAAATGAAACATCATAAGATATCACTAATACACGGAATGTAAACTTGGCTACACATGAACTGAATTACAAAACAGAACAGGGTCTCAAATTTAGAACACCAACTTATGCTTGCTTATGGGGAAAGGTGAGGTGGGGTGCTGCATAAAACCAGAGATAGAAATTAGCACACATACCTTTCCATAAGCCAAATATGTAATAGTCAAGACTTACACCTTGCTCAACGAAATGGACTAAACACACCATATTCAACTCCTAGGATTACACATGACTAGTAAGAATCTTCAAATCCATGGATTTATATGTCTCCGTAAGAGAATCATGTGTGTGTACAGCTGCATGATGGCAGCAGAGAAAATCCGATAAATCCCATTATCAAAATAAACTACAAAAACAAACACAATGACAGTGAAATAGAGAGCAATTCTTAAATAATTCATTCAGGGCTTGTGATGCAACCTGGATTTACCACATCTACACCTAGAGCTGAGTGAGACATAAGGTTCGACACTTTGGGCTGATAGCATTGGTGAGGTTCGGTGAGAAAATGCAGGCCATTTGAAGTCATACTGCATGGTACCCATTGCATGGGTCCCACCTCTCCAGGTTTAAGGGATTCTTCCTTCAGGTAAAACACGCATGGGAAACCCAGAATATGGTCCACCGTGTGACCGGGAAACCTTTTTAAATGCATCTCAGTTTTCTTCCCCTCATACTCGGTTTTACCATTCCAGACGCTTTACTAACTCTTTCCCCAATTGGAGAGTCAGTGCCTTTAACCTCCTGTTTGGCACAGTTTGGAATTTCTGAGCAAGATGAACAGGAATAGGGAGAACCAATGAGAGATTAGCTGTAGGTGTCTGCACGAGGAAATTTAACGCTCATTTCCCATCAGGAAGAGGAATTAGCCAAAGGCTCAACATGCCGTGCCGGAACCAGATTAGGGCCTGAAGCAATCCTGCGGTTTTGCGGCCAGCTCACAAGAAAGCGAGTTGAAGAATGGAGCTCAGGGGCACTGTAATTCACAAACCTGCAGAGTTATAAATGACAGCTATCGTCCAAAAATATATTGAAGTAAGGCTGCAAAGAGGACTTGAACGCGGGGCAGAATTCCAGGAATACGATTTCAGGAGGTAGATGGGAAGTCCTCTGAAAGTATAGGAGAAGAGGCAGAACTTCGACAATGATGCACTTGGTCAAAAAGGGCATATGCGTTTCTTCCAGGGCCCTCATTAAAGAGGGTAGGAGGCTCCCAGCATGCTTCAGTGGCCAACAGAGGGCCTACGTCGCCAAGGCGACGTGAGCCATCCAGGCAGGAGTGACCTCACATCAGAGCGCCCACCTCACAGAAGGGTAAGGAACCCAGTCATGATCAGACTCTCACCAGAGTGCCCACATAAGCAAGGGGCTGGGAATCAGGCACGAGTGTCCTCACACCCGTGGGGCCACATCATCGAAAGTTGAGGTACCCAGCACATGTGACCTCAAACCAGAAGACCCACATCACCATGGGTCTCAGAGCGAGGCAGGCAGGATTAACCTCAAAACACATGGCCCATTGTATAAAAAGGTGAGGAATCCAGCAGTTGGAACATCCCAGCAGGCGGCCCAGAGCACCGAGGCTATGGGATCCAGGCAGTGATGAACTCACAACAGAGGGCCCTCATCGTGATACTGTAAGCAACCCAGCCGTTGTGACCTCAGAGCACAAGGCCCACATCCCCATGGGGAAGGGAACCAAGCAGGAGTGTCATCGCACCAGTGGGCACACAACAGAAAATGTGGGGAGCCCAGCAGTTAGGGCCGGACGCCAGAGGGCCCTCATCACTGAGGAGAGGAGGCTCCCAGCAAGCTCCAACTTCTACCAGAGGGCCGACGTCGCCAATGCGGGGTGTGCCAGCCAGGCAGGAGTGACCTCAGAGCAGAGGGCCAACCACACAAAAGTGTGAGGAACCCAAAGGGGATCAGACTCTCACCAGAGGGCCCACATCACCAAGGGAATGGAAACCAGGCAGGAGTGTCCTCACACCAGTGGGGCCACATCACCGAAATGTGACGGACCCAGCACACGTGGCCTCAAACTACAGGACACACATCACCAAGGGGCTGGGAGTGAGGCAGGCAGGAGGAGCCTCAAAACAGAGGGCCCATTGCGTAAAAAAGGTGAGGAATCCCGCAGTTGGAACCTCCCAGCAGGCGGCCAGGAGCAGCGAGGCTATGGGATCCAGGCCTGACTGAACTCAAAACAGAGGGCCCACATTCTGACACTGTGAGCAACCCAGCCGTTGGGACCACAGAGCAGAAAGCCCACATCCCCTAGGGAAGGGACCCTGGCTGGAGTGTACTCACACGACAGGGCGCACATCAGAAAATTTTGGGAGCCCATGAGTTAGGGCCTGACGCCAGAGGGCCCTCATTACCGAGGGGAGGAGACTCCCAGCAGGCACCAACTCCCAACTGAGGGCCCACATCGCCAACGTGACGTGTGCCAGCCAGGCAGGAGTGACCTCACAGCAGAGGGCCCACCTCCCAGAAGTGTGAGGAATCCAGACAGGATCAGACTCTCACAAGAGGGCCCCAATCACCAAGGGGATGGGAACCAGGCAGGAGTGTCCTCACACCAGTGGGGCCACATCAATAAAGGTGAGGAAACCGGTACATGTGGCCTTAAACCAGAGGACCTACATCACAAAGGGGCTGGGAGTGAGTCAGGAAGTAGGAGCATAAAAACACAGGACCCAAAGAATAAAAAAGGTAAGGAATCCAGCAGTAGGAACCTCCCAGCAGTCGGCTCAGAGCACAGAGTCTATGGGATCTAGGCCTGAGTGAACTAACACCAGAGAGACAACATCATGAAACGGTGAACAACACAGGTGTTGGGACCTTAGAGCAGAAGGCCCACATGCCCATGGGGATGGGAACCTCGCAGGAGTGTCCTCGCACCACTTAGCACGTATCAGAAAATGTGGGTACCCAGCAGTTAGGGCCTGACGCTAGAGGGCCCCCATCACCGAGGGGAGGAGGCTCCCAGCAGGCTCCAAGTGCCACAAGAGGGCCGATGTTGCCCAGGTGGGGTGTGCCAGCCAGGCAGGAGTGACCTCACAGCAGAGGGCCCACCTCACAGAAGGGTGAGGAACCCAGCCAGGATCAGACTCTCACCAGAGGGCCCACATCATCAAGGGGATAGGAAGCAGGCAGGAGTGTCCTCACACCAGTGTGGCCACATCATCCAAAGGCGAGGGACCCAGCACACGTGGCCTCACACCAGAGGACACACATCACCAAGGGACTGGGAGTGAGGCAGGCAGGAGGAGTCTCAAAACAGAGGGTCCATAGAAGAAAAAAGGTGAGGAATCCCGCAGTTGGAACCTCCCAGCAGGTGGCCAGGAGCAGCGAGGCTATGGGATCCAGGCCGGAGAGAACTCACAGCAGAGGGCCCTCATCATGAAACTGAGCAACCCACGGTTGGGACCTCAGAGCAGAAGGCCCACATTCCCATGGGGTTGGGAACCTGGCACGAGTGTACTCGAACCACAGGGCGCATATCAGAAAATATTGGGAGCCCAGGAATTAGGGCCTGACGCCAGAGGGCCCTCATTACCGAGGGCAGGAGACCCCCAGCAGGCACCAAATCCCACCAGAGGGCCGACTTCGCCAAGGCGGGGTGTGCCAGCCAGGCAGGAGTGACGTCAGAGAAGAGGGCCCACCTCACAGAAGTGTGAGGAACCCAACCAGGATCAGACTCTCACCGGATGGCCCACATCACCAAGGGGATGGGAACCAGGCAGGAGTGTCCTCACACCAGTGGGGCCACATCAGCCAAAGGTGAGGAACCCAGCACATGTGGCCTCAAACCACAGGACACACATCACCAAGGGGCTGGGAGTGAGGCAGGTGTCCGGAGGGGCACATTTAACTCTAATTTCCCACCAGGAAGAGGAATTAACCAAAGGCTCAGAGTGCCGTGCCAGACCCTGATTATGGCCTAAAGCAAACCTGCGGTTCTGTGGCCAGCTTTCAAGGAAACGAGTTAAGAAAGGAAATCACAGGCACTGTAATTCACAAACCTGCAGAGTTATAAATGACAGCTATTGGCAAAAATATACTGAAGTAAGTCTGCAAAGAGGACTTCAAAACGAGGCAGAATTGCAGGAATCATATTTCAGGAGGTAGATTGGAATTGCGTTTAAAGCATGTGAAAAGCGGCAGATCTTTGACAGTGATGCACTTGGACAAAAGTGCGTAAACATTTTTTCCTGAATATATTCAGGAAAAAACACATATGCCCTTTTTGGCCAACCAAGCACTCGAGCAATGGAAATCCGCACTACAATGAAGTCTCATTTCCCATTCGTCAAAAGGGCCATCTGAAAAATGTGTAAAAACCAGAAACACAGGACAGGCCATGGAGAACAGGGAGCCTTGTTATGCTGATGGGCGGGATGTAAATTGCCAACAGACACTCTGGAGATGTTTATGGTGTATCCTGAAACATCTGAAAAACAAAGCTACAGACCCTAGGGCACTTCCACTTTTGGCCCTATAGCTTAGGAAAATTAAAATCAACAAGACACAGCCAACACCAAATTTAGGGCTGCTGTGTTTACAAGAACCTTGAGTCCAGTACAAATTAAATATCCCAGAAAGAAAAATATGGATAAAGGAGTTGTGCTACTTACGTACAATGGAATATCACTCAGCAATGAAATCAATGTCATCAGGCCTGTAGCAGCAAATTGAGTGGATTTAAGTATGATGATTCTAAGAGAAATATGTCACACAGAGAAAGGTAATTATCATAAGATATCACTAATAGAGAGAGTGTAAACTTGGCTACACATAAACTGAATTCCAAAACCGAACAGAGTCTCACATTTAGATAAAAACTTATGCTTGCTTAAGGGGAAAGTTGAGTTGCGGTGCTGTATAAAACCAGAGATTGAAATTAGCACACATACCGTTCCATAAGCCAAATATGTAATAGACAAGACCTACTCTTTGCTCAACGAAATAGACTCATCCATGGTGTATCACCTCACACCTGTTAGAATGGGCATCATCAGAAAATCTACAAACAACAAATGCTGGAAAGGGTGTGGAGATAAGGAACCCTCTTCCGCTATTGTTGGGAATGAAATTGATACAGTCACTGTGGAGAAAGTTATGGAGTTTCTTATAAAACTAAGAATAGAATTACCATATGATACAGCAGTCCCACTACTGGGCATATACCCAGACAAAACCATAAATCAAAAAGAGACATTCACCGCAATGTTCATTGCATCACTATTTACAATATCCAGGTAATGGAAGCAACCTAAATGCCCACAGACAGACGAATGCATAAAGACGTGGTACATATATAAAATGGAATATTACTAAGCCATAAAAAGGAATGAAATTGGGTCATTTGTAGAGACGTTGATGGATCTAGAGACTGTCATACAGAGTGAAGTAAGTCAGAAAGAGAAAAAGAAATCTTGTCTATTAATGGCTATATGTGGAACCTAGACAAATTGTACAGATGAACCGTTTTGCAAGGCAGAAATAGAGCAACAGATGTAGACAACAAACGTATGGACACCAAGGGGGGAAAGCTGTTGGGGGGTGGTGGTGGGAGGAGTTGAGAGATTGGGATTGGCATGTATACATTTATATGTATAAAATAGATAACCAAAAAGAACCTGCTGTATAAAAAAATAAAATAAAATTCAAATTACAAAAAGTAAAACAGAAAAAATATTCTTCCCTTCACATACATGTATTTATATGAATAAATTATTTCCATGCTTATATCTGTAAATACAAAAAAGAGGAATAAAATCTACCTTGAACCAAAAAAGAAAAAAAAACAGAACCCACCAGCTACACAGAGGAAAACCGTATCAGGGCACTTGCTCCAGTTGTAAACAATTCTGAAGTTGGTCGGTGGTGGGGAATCATCTCCCATTCAGCCAGCAGGCCCCATGCAACAAGCGTCCTCATTGCAAAGCTGGGGGACCGTGCCGAGGCATCTGTGAGTAAACGTGGGCTGAGCCCCAGGCCAGCTGCTGCTGAAATGTTCGCACCCTTCCCAGGTAAAACACCTGAATATGTACAAGGACTTGAAAGCCTAGAGGAAGGGCCATGGGGCCACATGAGTGACAGCATGCCAGCCGACTTGGTGCCTGCAGGCCAGCCAGGATGGTCCTGGTCCTGGGTGCTCTTCTGGAAGCTTTCCATTTCCCTGCCTGAGATACCCCTGCTGTCCCGGCCCCCACTGCTTTCTTCCTCACTCACCTCTGCCCAGGGAGAAATTCCAGCGGCAGGTATGGGTGACACATCCTCTTCTTTAGCAGGTGGCATCTTGGCAACTGCTGCAGAAAGTCCAGCAGAGCCCCACTCACACTGGGCCACCCACAAAGCCGTGGCCTCTCACTCCCTCCCACCAGTCCAGCCCCAAGACTGCTGACAGGGCAGAGAAAATGGCGTCAGGCACAGCTGCAGGGGCTCTTGCTGCCTGGAGCGGTGTTTATATTGATCTGAACCCAGGCACACCTGGGGAGGGCTGGCCGGCACGGTCAGGCTTCCCAGGCCAGCCAATAATCACCCCTCAGGGGCTCACAGTTGCAGAAACTGGAACTTGCTGAATCGGCCAGGTCCAAGGAACAGGTGTGGGCTCCTGAGAGTCAGGATAGACAAGGGGCTGCAGCTCTGGCTTGTTTTCTAATTATATTATCTGGCCCTTGAGTGGGAGACAACTTCAAGAAAACCCTCTCCTAATGAGAGGAACCCAGGAGTCAGGGAGAGGAGGGGTGGCTGGTGGGTGGAGACAGAGGCCTGGTGCCCCGGGTGCAGTGGAAGTCTCTGGAACACCAGGTGGAGGGAGGCCACACAGAGTGATGCCCAGGGTCACAGACCTGTCGGAGCTGCTGTTTGTTAGTTCAAGTCCTGCTCTGAGGTGCTCTGTGTCAGATCTGAGTGACAGGTGAGCTGGGAGTGCTCTGCAATGAGGGCGATATGCACGGTTCCTGTGTTCCCAGCCCTGCCATGGTACCTGCAAGGGTAGCTCTGTATCCTGGGAGGGGCCTGACCACGAGAGCCCCGTGGGCTGGGGTGGGGTACCTGCCCAGGTGAGCTCCATATCCTGGGATTGGCCTGACCTCGAGAGCCCCATGGGCTGCTGGAGTCCTGGTAAAGGATGTCAGGACAGTCAGTGAAGCCACCGAGGATATACCTCCAGTAGTTCCTAAATCCTACACCCTGCTGGTCATTCTACCAACCACCAGGACATGGTATTCTGTATTAGTCTTCAATGATGCCTTCTTTTGTATTCTATTAGTCCCAGAGTCACAAGAAATTTTGGCTTGTGAGTGGCAGGACTCAACATACAACTAAAACAATACTTCCGGGCCGTGTTGCCCCAAGGGTTCAAAAATTCCCACACCATCTTTGGGGAAAGCTCAGCTAAAGACCTAAAAGTTCTACCTCTGGAAAAGGAAACACTCCTTCAATATGCAGACGACATTCTGATCGCCAGCCCTACTAAGGATACCTCTGAACTACGAAGCCAATAAAGGATACAAGTTGTCCAAGAAAAAGCTCAAATATCACAGACTACGGTGACCTGCCTGGGCTTCATTCTCACAGAAGGTCGGAGAAGCCCATCCCAGGAAAGGGAAGAAACAATTTACAGCCTTACCCATTTCTAAAACTAGAAGACAGCTTAGGGGTTCCTGGGGAGGCCAGGGTTTGCTGCTTCTGGATCCCTAACTACAGTCTACTAGCTCGGCCTCTATATGAAACACTGAAAGGAAAAGGTGATGATCCTTTTGAATAGAATGCAGAAGTGGCCTTTCAAGAATGGAAAGAGCAGTCAATTCAGACCCTTGCCCTGGAACTCCCTAATTTAGCTAAACCCTTTGACCTTTACATTCCTGGTGAACGGTGAATCGCCACTGGAGTATTAGTGCAAAACCTGGGACCACTTGAAATGGAACAATGCAAGAATGCGATCCAGGTAGGATAAAATACGGTCACCAAGGGGCTTGGCCCACCGCCACATCTGGCCAAGATACTGGCAGTATCTGATAACCTGGAAATCAGCAGCCCAAAAGGCCACCTCCCTCCTAAGGGAAAAGGAACCCTCGTGGTGATCCTAACCCCCAACCATGCCCTGAAGTTGCAGGGTTGGCTCCGTGGGCACACTGATCTTGAGGGAGGAGGCCCTCCAACTCCAACCTCCATAGAGATAACCGGGGCAAAGGGGCACCATGACGACTCATGTGAAGGTGTCTGCACATGCAAATTTAACGCTCATTTCCCACAAGGAAGAGGAATTAACCAAAGGCTCAGCATGCCATGCCGGAACTATATTAGGGCCTGAAGCAATCCTTCGGGTTTGTGGCCAGCTCACAAGAAAGCGAGTTGAAGAAAGGAGCTCAGGGGCACTGTAATTCACAAACCTGCAGAGTAATGAATGACAGCTATCGTCCAAAAATGTTTTGAAGTAAGTCTTCGAAGAGGACTTGAAATCGGGGCAGAATTTCAGGAAAACGATTTCAGGGGGTAGACTGGAATTGCACTTAAAGAATAAGATTAGAGGCAGAATGTCGACAATGATGCACTTGGCCAAAAAGGGCGTATGCGTTTTTTCCTGAATATATTCAGGAAAAAACGCATACGCACTTTTTGGCCAACCAAGCAAGCGTGTAAAGGAAATCTGCACTACAATGAAGTCTCACTGCCCCCCGGTCAAAAGGGCCATCTGAAAAAAGTGTAAAATCCAGAAAGGCAGGACAGGTCTTGGAGAACAGGGAGCCTTGTTATGCTGATGGGCGGGATGTAAATTGCCAACAGCCACTCTGGAGAAATGTATGGTGTATCCTGAAACACGTAGGAAACAAAGCAACACAGCCTATGTCACTTCCAATATGGTCCTATAGCTTAGGGTAATTAAAATCACAAACACACAGCCACCCCAAAGTTTGGGATGGCTCTGTTTACAAGAACCTTGTCTACGGTACATGTTAAATATCCAAGAAAGCAAAAAATGGATAAAGAAGTTGTGGTACGCACGTACAATGGAATATCACTCAGCAAAGAAATCTACGTCTTCAGGCCCATAGCGGCATAATGAGTGGATTCAGTACGATGATTCTACGAGAAATACGTCACCCAGAAAAAGAAACATCATAATATATAAGTAATACACGGAATGTAAACTTGGCTACACATAAAGAGAATTACAAAACAGAACAGGGTCTCAAATTTAGAAAACCAACTTATGCTTGCTAATGGGGAAAGGTGAGTTGGGGTGCTGCATAAAACCAGAGATTGAAATTAGCACAGATACCGTTCCATAAGCCAAATATATAATAGACAAGACGTACTCCTTGCTCAACGAAATGGACTCAACACCCCATATTCAACGCCTTGCAAGATACCTGACAAGTAAGAATCTTAAAACCCATGGATTTATATGTCTCCATATTGAAATCAAGCGTGTGTACAACAGCCTAAATGCAGCAGTGAAAATCCGATAAATCCCATTATCAAAATAAATTTCAAAAACAAAACACAATGACAGTGAAATAGAGAGCAATTCTTAAATAATTCATTCAGGGCTTGTGATGCAACCTGGATTTACCACATCTACACCCAGAGCTGGGTGAGACATAAGGCTGGACACTTCGGGCTGATAGCATTGGTGAGGTTCGGTGAGCAAACGCAGACCCTTTGAAGTCAAACTGCATGGTACCCATTCCATGGGTCCCAACTCTCCAGGTTTAAGGGATTCTTCCTTCAGCTAAAACATGCATGGGAAACCCACAGTACAGTGCACTGTGTGACCGGGAAACGTTTTCAAATGCATCTCAGTTTTCGTCCCCTGGTACTCGGGTTCACCATTCCAGACGCTTTACTAACACTCTCCCCACTTGGAGAGTCAGTGCCATTAACCTCCTGTTTGGCACAGTTTGCAATTTCTGCGCAAGATGTACAGGAATAGGGAGAACCAATGAGAGACTAGCTGTAGGTGCCTGCACGGGCAAAAGGAACGCTCATTTCCGACCAGGAAGAGGAATTAAACAAAGGCTCAGCAAGCCCTGCCGGAAAGAGATTACGGCCTGAAGCAATCCTGCGGTTTTGCGGCCAGCTCACAAGAAAACGAGTTGAAGACATGAGTTCAGGGGCACTGTAATTCACAAACCTGCAGAGTTATGAATGACAGCTATCGTCCAAAAATGTATTGAAGTAAGTCTTCGAAGAGGACTTGAATGCGGGGCAGAATTTCAGGAAAACGATTTCAGGGGGTAGACTGGAATTGTACTAAAAGCATAGGAAAAGAGGCAGAATGTCGACAACGATGCACTTGGCCAAAAAGGGCGTATGCGTTTTTTCGTGAATATATTCAGGAAAAAACGCATACGCCCTTTTTGGCCAACCAAGCAAGCGTGTAAAGGAAATCTGCACTACAATGAAGTCTCACTGCCCCCCCGGTCAAAAGGGCCATCTGAAAAAAGTGTAAAATCCAGAAAGGCAGGACAGGTCATGGAGAACAGGGAGCCTTGTCATGCTGATGGGCGGGATGTAAATTGCCAACAACCAATCTGGAGAAGTGTATGGTGTTTCCAGAAACACGTAGGAAACAAAGCAACACAGCCTATGTCACTTCCACTTATGGTCCTATAGCTTAGGGAAATTAAAATCAAAAACACACAGCCACCCCAGAGTTTGGGACGGCTCTGTTTACAAGAACCTCGTCTACGGTACAAGTAAAATATCCCAGAAAGCAAAAAATGGATAAAGAAGTTGTGGTACGCACGTACAATGGAATATCACTCAGCAATGAAATCTACTTCATCAGGCCCGTAGCGGCATAATGAGTGGATTCAGGTATGATGATTCTACGAGAAATAAGTCACACAGAAAAAGAAACATCATAAGATATGACTAATACACGGAATGTAAACTTGGCTACCCATGAACTGAATTACAAAACAGAACAGGGTCTCAAATTTAGAAAACCAACTTATGCTTGCTTATGGGGAAAGGTGAGTTGGGGTGCTGCATAAAACCAGAGATTGAAATTAGCACAGATACCGTTCCATAAGCCAAATATATAATAGACAAGACCTACTCCTTGGTAAACGAAACGGACTCAAAGCCTGGGAATATACCTGACAAGTAAGAATCTTAAAATCCATGGATTTATATGTCTCCATAAGGAAATCAAGCGTGTGTACAGCAGCCTAAACGCAGCAGTGAAAATCCGATAAATCCCATTATCAAAATAAATTTCAAAACCAAAACACATTGACAGTGAAATAGAGAGCAATTCTTAAATAATTCATTCAGGGCTTGTGATGCAACCTGGATTTACCACATCTACACCCAGAGCTGGGTGAGATATACGGCTGGACACTTCGGGCTGATAGCATTTGTGAGGTTCGGTGAGCAAACGCAGACCCTTTGTAGTCATACTGCATGGTACCCATTCCATGGTTCCCAGCTCTCCAGGTTTAAGGGATTCTTCCTTCAGCTAAGACATGCATGGGAAACCCAGAGTATTGTCCACCGTGTGATTGGGAAACGTTTTCAAATATATCTCAGTTTTCGAACCCTGGTACTCGGGTTCACCATTCCAGACACTTTACTAACATTCTCCCCACTTGGAGAGTCAGTGCCTTTAACCTCCTGTTTGGCACAGTTTGCAATTTCTCCGCAAGATTAACAGGAATAGGGAGAAACAATGAGAGACTAGCTGTAGGTGTCTGCACGGGCAAATGGAACGCTCATTTCCCACCAGGAAGAGGAATTCACCAAAGGCTCAGTGTGCCCTGACGGAAACAGATTAGGGCCTGCAGCAATCCTGCGGTTTTGCGGCCAGCTCACAAGAAAGCGAGTTGAGGAAACGAGCTCAGGGGCACTGTAATTCACAAACCTGCAGAGTTATGAATGACACCTATCGTCCAAAAATGTATTGAAGTAAGTCTTCGAATAGGACTTGAAAGCGGGGCAGAATTTCAGGAAAACGATTTCAGGGGGTAGACTGGAATTGCACTTAAAGCATAGGAATAGAGGCAGAATGTCGACAATGATGCAGTGGCCAAAAAGTGCGTATGCGTTTTTTCCTGAATATATTCAGGAAAAAACGCATACGCCATTTTTGGCCAAGCAAGCAAGCAGGTAAATGAAATCTGCACTACAATGAAGTCTCACTGCCCCCCGGTCAAAAGGGCCATCTGAAAAAGTGTAAAATTCAGAAAGGCAGGACAGGTCATGGAGAACAGGGAGACTTGTTATGCTGATGGGGGGGATGTAAATTGCAAACAGCCACTCTGGAGAAGTGTATGGGGTTTCCTGAAACACGTAGGAAACAAAGCAACGGAGCCTATGTCACTTCCACTTATGGTCCTATAGCTTAGGGAAATTAAAATCAAAAACACACAGCCACCCCAGAGTTTGGGACGGCTCTGTTTACAAGAACCTCGTCTACGGTACAAGTTAAATATCCCAGAATGTGAAAAATGGTTAAAGAAGTTGTGGTACGCACGTACAATGGAATATCACTCACCAATGAAATCTATGTCATCAGGCCCGTCGCGGCATATTGAGTGGATCCAGGTACGATGATTCTAAGTGAAATAAGTCACACAGAAAATGAAACATCATAAGATATCACTAATACACGGAATGTAAACTTGGCTACACATGAACTGAATTACAAAACAGAACAGGGTCTCAAATTTAGAACACCAACTTATGCTTGCTTATGGGGAAAGGTGAGGTGGGGTGCTGCATAAAACCAGAGATAGAAATTAGCACACATACCTTTCCATTAGCCAAATATGTAATAGTCAAGACTTACACCTTGCTCAACGAAATGGACTAAACACACCATATTCAACTCCTAGGATTACACATGACTAGTAAGAATCTTCAAATCCATGGATTTATATGTCTCCGTAAGAGAATCAAGTGTGTGTACAGCTGCATGAAGGCAGCAGAGAAAATCCGATAAATCCCATTATCAAAATAAACTACAAAAACAAACACAATGACAGTGAAATAGAGAGCAATTCTTAAATAATTCATTCAGGGCTTGTGATGCAACCTGGATTTACCACATCTACACCTAGAGCTGAGTGAGACATAAGGTTCGACACTTTGGGCTGATAGCATTGGTGAGGTTCGGTGAGAAAATGCAGGCCATTTGAAGTCATACTGCATGGTACCCATTGCATGGGTCCCACCTCTCCAGGTTTAAGGGATTCTTCCTTCAGGTAAAACACGCATGGGAAACCCAGAATATGGTCCACCGTGTGACCGGGAAACCTTTTTAAATGCATCTCAGTTTTCTTCCCCTCATACTCGGTTTTACCATTCCAGACGCTTTACTAACTCTTTCCCCAATTGGAGAGTCAGTGCCTTTAACCTCCTGTTTGGCACAGTTTGGAATTTCTGAGCAAGATGAACAGGAATAGGGAGAACCAATGAGAGATTAGCTGTAGGTGTCTGCACGAGCAAATTTAATGCTCATTTCCCATCAGGAAGAGGAATTAGCCAAAGGCTCAACATGCCGTGCCGGAACCAGATTAGGGCCTGAAGCAATCCTGCGGTTTTGCGGCCAGCTCACAAGAAAGCGAGTTGAAGAATGGAGCTCAGGGGCACTGTAATTCACAAACCTGCAGAGTTATAAATGACAGCTATCGTCCAAAAATATATTGAAGTAAGGCTGCAAAGAGGACTTGAACGCGGGGCAGAATTCCAGGAATACGATTTCAGGAGGTAGATGGGAAGTCCTCTGAAAGTATAGGAGAAGAGGCAGAACTTCGACAATGATGCACTTGGTCAAAAAGGGCATATGCGTTTCTTCCAGGGCCCTCATTAAAGAGGGTAGGAGGCTCCCAGCATGCTTCAGTGGCCAACAGAGGGCCTACGTCGCCAAGGCGACGTGAGCCATCCAGGCAGGAGTGACCTCACATCAGAGCGCCCACCTCACAGAAGGGTAAGGAACCCAGTCATGATCAGACTCTCACCAGAGTGCCCACATAAGCAAGGGGCTGGGAATCAGGCACGAGTGTCCTCACACCCGTGGGGCCACATCATCGAAAGTTGAGGTACCCAGCACATGTGACCTCAAACCAGAAGACCCACATCACCATGGGTCTCAGAGCGAGGCAGGCAGGATTAACCTCAAAACACATGGCCCATTGTATAAAAAGGTGAGGAATCCAGCAGATGGAACATCCCAGCAGGCGGCCCAGAGCACCGAGGCTATGGGATCCAGGCAGTGATGAACTCACAACAGAGGGCCCTCATCGTGATACTGTAAGCAACCCAGCCGTTGTGACCTCAGAGCACAAGGCCCACATCCCCATGGGGAAGGAAACCA
This sequence comes from Delphinapterus leucas, assembly GCF_059928025.1. Taxonomy (NCBI): domain Eukaryota; kingdom Metazoa; phylum Chordata; class Mammalia; order Artiodactyla; family Monodontidae; genus Delphinapterus; species Delphinapterus leucas. Next base: position 929,047 of record NW_028322237.1, read on the forward strand.
AGCAGGAGTGTCATCGCACCAGTGGGCACACAACAGAAAATGTGGGGAGCCCAGCAGTTAGGGCCGGACGCCAGAGGGCCCTCATCACTGAGGAGAGGAGGCTCCCAGCAAGCTCCAACTTCTACCAGAGGGCCGACGTCGCCAATGCGGGGTGTGCCAGCCAGGCAGGAGTGACCTCAGAGCAGAGGGCCAACCACACAAAAGTGTGAGGAACCCAAAGAGGATCAGACTCTCACCAGAGGGCCCACATCACCAAGGGAATGGAAACCAGGCAGGAGTGTCCTCACACCAGTGGGGCCACATCACCGAAATGTGACGGACCCAGCACACGTGGCCTCAAACTACAGGACACACATCACCAAGGGGCTGGGAGTGAGGCAGGCAGGAGGAGCCTCAAAACAGAGGGCCCATTGCGTAAAAAAGGTGAGGAATCCCGCAGTTGGAACCTCCCAGCAGGCGGCCAGGAGCAGCGAGGCTATGGGATCCAGGCCTGACTGAACTCAAAACAGAGGGCCCACATTCTGACACTGTGAGCAACCCAGCCGTTGGGACCACAGAGCAGAAAGCCCACATCCCCTAGGGAAGGGACCCTGGCTGGAGTGTACTCACACGACAGGGCGCACATCAGAAAATTTTGGGAGCCCATGAGTTAGGGCCTGACGCCAGAGGGCCCTCATTACCGAGGGGAGGAGACTCCCAGCAGGCACCAACTCCCAACTGAGGGCCCACATCGCCAACGTGACGTGTGCCAGCCAGGCAGGAGTGACCTCACAGCAGAGGGCCCACCTCCCAGAAGTGTGAGGAATCCAGACAGGATCAGACTCTCACAAGAGGGCCCCAATCACCAAGGGGATGGGAACCAGGCAGGAGTGTCCTCACACCAGTGGGGCCACATCAATAAAGGTGAGGAAACCGGTACATGTGGCCTTAAACCAGAGGACCTACATCACAAAGGGGCTGGGAGTGAGTCAGGAAGTAGGAGCATAAAAACACAGGACCCAAAGAATAAAAAAGGTAAGGAATCCAGCAGTAGGAACCTCCCAGCAGTCGGCTCAGAGCACAGAGTCTATGGGATCTAGGCCTGAGTGAACTAACACCAGAGAGACAACATCATGAAACGGTGAACAACACAGGTGTTGGGACCTTAGAGCAGAAGGCCCACATGCCCATGGGGATGGGAACCTCACAGGAGTGTCCTCGCACCACTTAGCACGTATCAGAAAATGTGGGTACCCAGCAGTTAGGGCCTGACGCTAGAGGGCCCCCATCACCGAGGGGAGGAGGCTCCCAGCAGGCTCCAAGTGCCACAAGAGGGCCGATGTTGCCCAGGTGGGGTGTGCCAGCCAGGCAGGAGTGACCTCACAGCAGAGGGCCCACCTCACAGAAGGGTGAGGAACCCAGCCAGGATCAGACTCTCACCAGAGGGCCCACATCATCAAGGGGATAGGAAGCAGGCAGGAGTGTCCTCACACCAGTGTGGCCACATCATCCAAAGGCGAGGGACCCAGCACACGTGGCCTCACACCAGAGGACACACATCACCAAGGGACTGGGAGTGAGGCAGGCAGGAGGAGTCTCAAAACAGAGGGTCCACAGAAGAAAAAAGGTGAGGAATCCCGCAGTTGGAACCTCCCAGCAGGTGGCCAGGAGCAGCGAGGCTATGGGATCCAGGCCGGAGAGAACTCACAGCAGAGGGCCCTCATCATGAAACTGAGCAACCCACGGTTGGGACCTCAGAGCAGAAGGCCCACATTCCCATGGGGTTGGGAACCTGGCACGAGTGTACTCGAACCACAGGGCGCATATCAGAAAATATTGGGAGCCCAGGAATTAGGGCCTGACGCCAGAGGGCCCTCATTACCGAGGGCAGGAGACCCCCAGCAGGCACCAAATCCCACCAGAGGGCCGACTTCGCCAAGGCGGGGTGTGCCAGCCAGGCAGGAGTGACGTCAGAGAAGAGGGCCCACCTCACAGAAGTGTGAGGAACCCAACCAGGATCAGACTCTCACCGGATGGCCCACATCACCAAGGGGATGGGAACCAGGCAGGAGTGTCCTCACACCAGTGGGGCCACATCAGCCAAAGGTGAGGAACCCAGCACATGTGGCCTCAAACCACAGGACACACATCACCAAGGGGCTGGGAGTGAGGCAGGTGTCCGGAGGGGCACATTTAACTCTAATTTCCCACCAGGAAGAGGAATTAACCAAAGGCTCAGAGTGCCGTGCCAGACCCTGATTATGGCCTAAAGCAAACCTGCGGTTCTGTGGCCAGCTTTCAAGGAAACGAGTTAAGAAAGGAAATCACAGGCACTGTAATTCACAAACCTGCAGAGTTATAAATGACAGCTATTGGCAAAAATATACTGAAGTAAGTCTGCAAAGAGGACTTCAAAACGAGGCAGAATTGCAGGAATCATATTTCAGGAGGTAGATTGGAATTGCGTTTAAAGCATGTGAAAAGCGGCAGATCTTTGACAGTGATGCACTTGGACAAAAGTGCGTAAACATTTTTTCCTGAATATATTCAGGAAAAAACACATATGCCCTTTTTGGCCAACCAAGCACTCGAGCAATGGAAATCCGCACTACAATGAAGTCTCATTTCCCATTCGTCAAAAGGGCCATCTGAAAAAAGTGTAAAAACCAGAAACACAGGACAGGCCATGGAGAACAGGGAGCCTTGTTATGCTGATGGGCGGGATGTAAATTGCCAACAGACACTCTGGAGATGTTTATGGTGTATCCTGAAACATCTGAAAAACAAAGCTACAGACCCTAGGGCACTTCCACTTTTGGCCCTATAGCTTAGGAAAATTAAAATCAACAAGACACAGCCAACACCAAATTTAGGGCTGCTGTGTTTACAAGAACCTTGAGTCCAGTACAAATTAAATATCCCAGAAAGAAAAATATGGATAAAGGAGTTGTGCTACTTACGTACAACGGAATATCACTCAGCAATGAAATCAATGTCATCAGGCCTGTAGCAGCAAATTGAGTGGATTTAAGTATGATGATTCTAAGAGAAATATGTCACACAGAGAAAGGTAATTATCATAAGATATCACTAATAGAGAGAGTGTAAACTTGGCTACACATAAACTGAATTCCAAAACCGAACAGAGTCTCACATTTAGATAAAAACTTATGCTTGCTTAAGGGGAAAGTTGAGTTGCGGTGCTGTATAAAACCAGAGATTGAAATTAGCACACATACCATTCCATAAGCCAAATATGTAATAGACAAGACCTACTCTTTGCTCAACGAAATAGACTCATCCATGGTGTATCACCTCACACCTGTTAGAATGGGCATCATCAGAAAATCTACAAACAACAAATGCTAGAAAGGGTGTGGAGATAAGGAACCCTCTTCCGCTATTGTTGGGAATGAAATTGATACAGTCACTGTGGAGAAAGTTATGGAGTTTCTTATAAAACTAAGAATAGAATTACCATATGATACAGCAGTCCCACTACTGGGCATATACCCAGACAAAACCATAAATCAAAAAGAGACATTCACCGCAATGTTCATTGCATCACTATTTACAATATCCAGGTAATGGAAGCAACCTAAATGCCCACAGACAGACGAATGCATAAAGATGTGGTACATATATAAAATGGAATATTACTAAGCCATAAAAAGGAATGAAATTGGGTCATTTGTAGAGACGTTGATGGATCTAGAGACTGTCATACAGCGTGAAGTAAGTCAGAAAGAGAAAAAGAAATCTTGTCTATTAATGGCTATATGTGGAACCTAGACAAATTGTACAGATGAACCGTTTTGCAAGGCAGAAATAGAGCAACAGATGTAGACAACAAACGTATGGACACCAAGGGGGGAAAGCTGTTGGGGGGTGGTGGTGGGAGGAGTTGAGAGATTGGGATTGGCATGTATACATTTATATGTATAAAATAGATAACCAAAAAGAACCTGCTGTATAAAAAAATAAAATAAAATTCAAATTACAAAAAGTAAAACAGAAAAAATATTCTTCCCTTCACATACATGTATTTATATGAATAAATTATTTCCATGCTTATATCTGTAAATACAAAAAAGAGGAATAAAATCTACCTTGAACCAAAAAAGAAAAAAAAACAGAACCCACCAGCTACACAGAGGAAAACCGTATCAGGGCACTTGCTCCAGTTGTAAACAATTCTGAAGTTGGTCGGTGGTGGGGAATCATCTCCCATTCAGCCAGCAGGCCCCACGCAACAAGCGTCCTCATTGCAAAGCTGGGGGACCGTGCCGAGGCATCTGTGAGTAAACGTGGGCTGAGCCCCAGGCCAGCTGCTGCTGAAATGTTCCCACCCTTCCCAGGTAAAACACCTGAATATGTACAAGGACTTGAAAGCCTAGAGGAAGGGCCATGGAGCCACATGAGCGACAGCATGCCAGCCGACTTGGTGCCTGCAGGCCAGCCAGGATGGTCCTGGCCCTGGGTGCTCTTCTGGAAGTTTTCCATTTCCCTGCCTGAGATACCCCTGCTGTCCCGGCCCCCACTGCTTTCTTCCTCACTCACCTCTGCCCAGGGAGAAATTCCAGCGGCAGGTATGGGTGACACATCCTCTTCTTTAGCAGGTGGCATCTTGGCAACTGCTGCAGAAAGTCCAGCAGAGCCCCACTCACACTGGGCCACCCACAAAGCCGTGGCCTCTCACTCCCTCCCACCAGTCCAGCCCCAAGACTGCTGACAGGGCAGAGAAAATGGCGTCAGGCACAGCTGCAGGGGCTCTTGCTGCCTGGAGCGGTGTTTATATTGATCTGAACCCAGGCACACCTGGGGAGGGCTGGCCGGCACGGTCAGGCTTCCCAGGCCAGCCAATAATCACCCCTCAGGGGCTCACAGTTGCAGAAACTGGAACTTGCTGAATCGGCCAGGTCCAAGGAACAGGTGTGGGCTCCTGAGAGTCAGGATAGACAAGGGGCTGCAGCTCTGGCTTGTTTTCTAATCATATTATCTGGCCCATGAGTGGGAGACAACTTCAAGAAAACCCTCTCCTAATGAGAGGAACCCAGGAGTCAGGGAGAGGAGGGGTGGCTGGTGGGTGGAGACAGAGGCCTGGTGCCCCGGGTGCAGTGGAAGTCTCTGGAACACCAGGTGGAGGGAGGCCACACAGAGTGATGCCCAGGGTCACAGACCTGTCGGAGCTGCTGTTTGTTAGTTCAAGTCCTGCTCTGAGGTGCTCTGTGTCAGATCTGAGTGACAGGTGAGCTGGGAGTGCTCTGCAATGAGGGCGATATGCACGGTTCCTGTGTTCCCAGCCCTGCCATGGTACCTGCAAGGGTAGCTCTGTATCCTGGGAGGGGCCTGACCACGAGAGCCCCGTGGGCTGGGGTGGGGTACCTGCCCAGGTGAGCTCCATATCCTGGGATTGGCCTGACCTCGAGAGCCCCATGGGCTGCTGGAGTCCTGGTAAAGGATGTCAGGACAGTCAGTGAAGCCACCGAGGATATACCTCCAGTAGTTCCTAAATCCTACACCCTGCTGGTCATTCTACCAACCACCAGGACATGGTATTCTGTATTAGTCTTCAATGATGCCTTCTTTTGTATTCTATTAGTCCCAGAGTCACAAGAAATTTTGGCTTGTGAGTGGCAGGACTCAACATACAACTAAAACAATACTTCCGGGCCGTGTTGCCCCAAGGGTTCAAAAATTCCCACACCATCTTTGGGGAAAGCTCAGCTAAAGACCTAAAAGTTCTACCTCTGGAAAAGGAAACACTCCTTCAATATGCAGACGACATTCTGATCGCCAGCCCTACTAAGGATACCTCTGAACTACGAAGCCAATAAAGGATACAAGTTGTCCAAGAAAAAGCTCAAATATCACAGACTACGGTGACCTGCCTGGGCTTCATTCTCACAGAAGGTCGGAGAAGCCCATCCCAGGAAAGGGAAGAAACAATTTACAGCCTTACCCATTTCTAAAACTAGAAGACAGCTTAGGGGTTCCTGGGGAGGCCAGGGTTTGCTGCTTCTGGATCCCTAACTACAGTCTACTAGCTCGGCCTCTATATGAAACACTGAAAGGAAAAGGTGATGATCCTTTTGAATAGAATGCAGAAGTGGCCTTTCAAGAATGGAAAGAGCAGTCAATTCAGACCCTTGCCCTGGAACTCCCTAATTTAGCTAAACCCTTTGACCTTTACATTCCTGGTGAACGGTGAATCGCCACTGGAGTATTAGTGCAAAACCTGGGACCACTTGAAATGGAACAATGCAAGAATGCGATCCAGGTAGGATAAACTACGGTCACCAAGGGGCTTGGCCCACCGCCACATCTGGCCAAGATACTGGCAGTATCTGATAACCTGGAAATCAGCAGCCCAAAAGGCCACCTCCCTCCTAAGGGAAAAGGAACCCTCGTGGTGATCCTAACCCCCAACCATGCCCTGAAGTTGCAGGGTTGGCTCCGTGGGCACACTGATCTTGAGGGAGGAGGCCCTCCAACTCCAACCTCCATAGAGATAACCGGGGCAAAGGGGCACCATGACGACTCATGTGAAGGTGTCTGCACATGCAAATTTAACGCTCATTTCCCACAAGGAAGAGGAATTAACCAAAGGCTCAGCATGCCATGCCGGAACTATATTAGGGCCTGAAGCAATCCTTCGGGTTTGTGGCCAGCTCACAAGAAAGCGAGTTGAAGAAAGGAGCTCAGAGGCACTGTAATTCACAAACCTGCAGAGTAATGAATGACAGCTATCGTCCAAAAATGTTTTGAAGTAAGTCTTCGAAGAGGACTTGAAATCGGGGCAGAATTTCAGGAAAACGATTTCAGGGGGTAGAATGGAATTGCACTTAAAGAATAAGATTAGAGGCAGAATGTCGACAATGATGCACTTGGCCAAAAAGGGCGTATGCGTTTTTTCCTGAATATATTCAGGAAAAAATGCATACGCCCTTTTTGGCCAACCAAGCAACCGTGTAAAGGAAATGTGCACTACAATGAAGTCTCACTGCCGCTCGGTCAAAAGGGCCATCTGAAAAATGTGTAAATTCCAGAAAGGCACGACAGGTCATGGAGAACAGGGAGCCTTGTTATGCTGATGGGCGGGATGTAAATTGCCAACAGCCACTCTGGAGAAGTGTATGGTGTTTCCTGAAACACGTAGGAAAAAAAGTAACACAGCCTATGGCACTTCCACTTATGGTCCTATAGCATAGAGAAATTAAAATCAAAATCACACAGCCACCCCAAAATTTGGGATGGCTCTGTTTACAAGAACCTCGTCTACGGTACAAGTTAAATATCCGAGAAAGCAAAAAATGGATAAAGAAGTTGTGGTACGCACGTACAATGGAATATCACTCAGCAATGAAACCTACGTCATCAGGCCTGTAGCGGCATAATGAGTGGATTCAGGTACGATGATTCTATGAGAAATAAGTCACACAGAAAAAGAAACATCATAAGATATCACTAATACACGGGATGTAAACTTGGCCACACATGAACTGAATTACAAAACAGAACAGGGTCTCAAATTTAGAAAACCAACTTATGCTTGCTTATGGGGAAAGGTGAGTTGGGGTGCTGCATAAAAGCAGAGATTGAAATTAGCACAGATACCATTCCATAAGCAAAATATATAATAGAAAATATCTACTCCTTGCTCAACGAAATGGACTCAACACCCCATATTCAACGCCTGGCAAGATACCTGACAATTAAGAATCTTAAAACCCATGGATTTATATGTCACCATAAGGAAATAAAGCGTGTGTACAGCGGCCTAAATGCAGCAGTGAAAATCCGATAAATCCCATTATCAAAATAAATTTCAAAAACAAAACACAATGACAGTGAAATAGAGAGCAATTCTTAAATAATTCATTCAGGGCTTGTGATGCAACCTGGATTTACCACATCTACACCCAGAGCTGGGTGAGATATAAGTCTGCACACTTCGGGCTGATAGCATTGGTGAGGTTCGGTGAGCAAACGCAGACCCTTTGAAGTCATACTGCATGGTACCCATTCCATGGGTCCCAACTCTCCAGGTTTAAGGGATTCTTCCTTCAGCTAAAACATGCATGGGAAACCCAGAGTATGGTCCACCGTGTGATTGGGAAACGTTTTCAAATGCATCTCAGTTTTCGAACCCTGGTACTCGGGTTCACCATTCCAGATGCTTTACTAACACTCTCCCCACTTGGAGAGTCAGTGCCTTTAACCTCCTGTTTGGCACAGTTTGCAATTTCTGCGCAAGATGAACAGGAATAGGGAGAACCAATGAGAGACTAGCTGTAGGTGTCTGCACGGGCAAATGGAACGCTCATTTCCCACCAGGAAGAGGAATTAACCAAAGGCTCAGCGTGCCCTGCCGGAAACAGATTAGGGCCTGAAGCAATCTTGCGGTTTTGCGGCCAGATCACAAGAAAGCGCGTTGAGGAAAGGAGCTCAGGGGCACTGTAATTCACAAACCTGCAGAGTTATGAATGACAGCTATCGTCCAAAAATGTACTGAAGTAAGTCTTCGAAGAGGACTTGAAAGCGGGGCAGAATTTCAGGAAAACGATTTCAGGGGGTAGGCTGGAATTGCACTTAAAGCATAGGAAAAGAGGCAGAATGTCGACAATGATGCACTTGGCCAAAAACGGCGTATGCGTTTTTTCCTGAATATATTCAGGAAAAAACGCATACGACCTTTTTGGCCAACCAGGCCGGCGTGTAAAAGAAATCTGCACTACAGTGAAGTCTCACTGCCCAGCGGTCAAAAGGGCCATCTGAAAAACGTGTAAAATCCAGAAAGGCAGGACAGGTCATGGAGAACAGGGAGCCTTGTCATGCTGATGGGCGGGATGTAAATTGCCAACAGCCACTCTGGAGAAGTGTATGGTGTTTCCTGAAACACGTAGGAAACAAAGCAACACAGCCTATGGCACTTCCACTTATGGTCCTATAGCTTAGGGAAATTAAAATCAAAAACACACAGCCACCCCAAAGTTTGGGACGGCTCTGTTTACAAGAACCTCGTCTACAGTACAAGTTAAATATCCGAGAGAGCAGAAAATGGATAAAGAAGTTGTGGTACGCACGTACAATGGAATATCACTCAGCAATGAAATCTAAGTCATCAGGCCCGTGGCGTTATAATGAGTGGATTCAGGTACGATGATTTTACGAGAAAGAAGTCACACAGAAAAAGAAATATCATAGGAAATCACTAATACACGGAATGTAAACTTGCCTACACATGAACTGAATTACAAAACAGAACAGGGTCTCAAATTTAGAAAACCAACTTATGCTTGCATATGGGGAAAGGTGAGTTGGGGTGCTGCATTAAACCAGAGAGTGAAATTAGCACAGATACCTTTCCATAAGCTCAATATATAATAGACAAGACCTACTCCTTGCTCAACGAAACAGACGCAACGCCTGGGACTATACCTGACAAGTAAGAATCTTAAAATCCATGGATTTATATGTCTCCATAAGGAAGTCAAGCGTGTGTACAGCGGCCTAAATGCAGCAGTGAAAATCCGATAAATCCCATTATCAAAATAAATTTCAAAAACAAAACACAATGACAGTGAAATAGAGAGCAATTCTTAAATAATTCATAAAGGGATTGTGATGCAACCTGGAATTACCACATCTACACCCAGAGCTGGGTGAGACATAAGGCTGGACCCTTCGGGCTGAAAGCATTGGTGAGGTTCGGTGAGAAAACGCAGACCTCTTGAAGTCATACTGCATGGTACCCATTCCAAGGGTCCCAACTCTGCAGGTTTAAGGGATTCTTCCTTGAGCTAAAACATGCATGGGAAACCCAGAGTATGGTCCACCATGTGATTGGGAAACGTTTTCAAATTCATCTCAGTTTTCGTCCTCTGGTACTCGGGTTCACCATTCCAGACGCTTTACTAACACTCTCCCCACTTGGAGAGTCAGTGCCTTTAACCTCCTGTTTGGCACAGTTGGCAATTTCTGCGCAAGATGAACAGGCATAGGGAGAACCAATGAGAGACTAGCTGTTGGTGTCTTCACGGGCAAATTGAACGCTCATTTCCCACCAGGAAGAGGAATTAACCAAAGGCTCAGCGTGCCATGCCGGAAACAGATTAGGGCCTGAAGCAATCCTGCGGTTTTGCGGCCAGCTCACAAGAAAACGAGTTGAAGAAAGGAGCTCAGGGGCACTGTAATTCACAAACCTGCAGAGTTATGAATGACAGCTATCGTCCAAAAATGTACTGAAGTAAGTCTTCAAAGAGAACTTAAAAGCGGGGCAGAATTTCAGGAAAACGATTTCAGGGGGTAGACTGGAATTGCACTTAAAGCGTAGGAAAAGAGGCAGAATGTCAACAATGATGCACTTGGCCAAAAAGGGCGTATGCGTTTTTTCCTGAGGAAAAAATGCATACGCCCTTTTTGGCCAACCAAGCAAGCGTGTAAAGGAAATCTGCACTACAATGAAGTCTCACTACCCCCCGGTCAAAAGGGCCATCTGAAAAAAGAGTAAAATCCAGAAAGACAGGACAGGTCATGGAGAACAGGGAGCCTTGTTATGCTGATGGGCGGGATGTAAATTGCCAACAGCCACTCTGGAGAAATGTATGGTGTATCCTGAAACACGTAGGAAACAAAGCAACACAGCCTATGTCACTTCCACTTATGGTCCTATAGCTTAGGGAAATTAAAATCAAAAACACACAGCCACCCCAAAGTTTGGGATGGCTCTGTTTACAAGAACCTTGTCTACGGTACAAGTTAAATATCCGAGAAAGGAAAAAATGGATAAAGAAGTTCTGGTACGCACGTACAATGGAATATCAGTCAGCAATGAAATCTACGTCTTCAGGCCCATAGCGGCATAATGAGTGGATTCAGGTACGATGATTCTACGAGAAATAAGTCACACAGAAAAAGAAACATCATAAGATATCACTAATACACGGAATGTAAACTTGGCTACACATAAACTGAATTACAAAACAGAACAGGGTCTCAAATTTAGAAAACCAACTTATGCTTGCTTATGGGGAAAGGTGAGTTGGGGTGCTGCATAAAACCAGAGATTGAAATTAGCACAGATACCGTTCCATAAGCCAAATATATAATAGACAAGACCTACTCCTTGCTCAACGAAATGGACTCAACACCCCATATTCAACGCCTGGCAAGATACCTGACAAGTAAGAATCTTAAAACCCATGGATTTATATGTCTCCATAAGGAAATCAAGCGTGTGTACAGCGGCCTAAAGGCAGAAGTGAAAATCCGATAAATCCCATTATCAAAATAAATTTCAAAAACAAAAAACAATGACAGTGAAATAGAGAGCAATTCTTAAATAATTCATTCAGGGCTTGTGATGCAACCTGGATTTCCCACATCTACACCCAGAGCTGGGTGAGACATAAGGCTGGACACTTCGGGCTGATAGCATTGGTGAGGTTCGGTGAGCAAACGCAGACCCTTTGAAGTCATCCTGCATGGTACCCATTCCATGGGTTCCAAATTTCCAGGTTTAAGGGATTCTTCCTTCAGCTAAAACATGCATGGGAAACCCATAGTATGGTCCACCGTGTGATTGGGAAACGTTTTCAAATGCATCTCAGTTTTCGTCCCCTGGTACTCGGGTTCACCATTCCAGACGCTTTACTAACACTCTCCCCACTTGGAGAGTCAGTGCATTTAACCTCCTGTTTGGCACACTTTGCAATTTCTGCGCAAGATGAACAGGAATAGGGAGAAGCAATGAGAGACTAGCTGTTGGTGTCTGCACGGGCAAATGGAACGCTCATTTCCCACCAGGAAGAGGAATTAACCAAAGGCTCAGCGTGCCCGGCAGGAAACATATTAGGGCCTGAAGCAATCCTGCGGTTTTGCGGCCAACTCACAAGAAAGCGAGTTGAAGACATGAGCTCAGGGGCACTGTAATTCACAAACCTGCAGAGTTATGAATGACAGCTATCGTCCAAAAATGTATTGAAGTAAGTCTTCCAAGAGGACTTGAAAGCGGGGCAGAATTTCAGGAAAACGATTTCAGGGGGTAGCCTGGAATTGTACTAAAAGCATAGGAAAAGAGGCAGAATGTCGACAACGATGCACTTGGCTAAAAAGGGCGTATGCGTTTTTTCCTGAATATATTCAGGAAAAAACGCATACGCCCTTTTTGGCCAACCAAGCAAGCGTGTAAAAGAAATCTGCACTACAATGAAGTCTCACTGCCCCCCCGGTCAAAAGAGCCATCTGAATACAGTGTAAAATTCAGAAAGGCAGGACAGGTCATGGAGAACAGGGAGCCTTGTCATGCTGATGGGCGGGATGTAAATTGCCAACAACCACTATGTAGAAGTGTATGGTGTTTCCAGAAACACGTAGGAAACAAAGCAACACAGCCTATGGCACTTCCACTTATGGTCCTATAGCTTAGGGAAATTAAAATCAAAAACACACAGCCACCCCAGAGTTTGGGATGGCTCTGTTTACAAGAACGTTGTCTACGGAACAAGTTAAATATCCGAGAAAGTTAAAAATGGATAAAGAAGTTGTGGTACGCACGTACAATGGAATATCACTCAGCAATGAAATCTACGTCATCAGGCCCGTAGCGGCATAATGAGTGGATTCAGGTATGATGATTCTACGAGAAATAAGTCACACAAAAAAGAAACATCATAAGATATCACTAATACACGGGATGTAAACTTGGCTACCCATGAACTGAATTACAAAACAGAACAGGGTCTCAAATTTAGAAAACCAACTTATGCTTGCTTATGGGGAAAGGTGAGTTGGGGTGCTGCATAAAACCAGAGATTGAAATTAGCACAGATACCGTTCCATAAGCCAAATATATAATAGACAAGACCTACTCCTTGCTCAACGAAATGGACTCAACACCCCATATTCAACGCCTGGCAAGATACCTGACAAGTAAGAATCTTAAAACCCATGGATTTATATGTCTCCATAAGGAAATCAAGCGTGTGTACGGCGGCCTAAAGGCAGAAGTGAAAATCCGATAAATCCCATTATCAAAATAAATTTCAAAAACAAAACACAATGACAGTGAAATAGAGAGCAATTCTTAAATAATTCATAAAGGGATTGTGATGCAACCTGGAATTACCACATCTACACCCAGAGCTGGGTGAGACATAAGGCTGGACCCTTCGGGCTGAAAGCATTGGTGAGGTTCGGTGAGAAAACGCAGACCTCTTGAAGTCATACTGCATGGTACCCATTCCAAGGGTCCCAACTCTGCAGGTTTAAGGGATTCTTCCTTGAGCTAAAACATGCATGGGAAACCCAGAGTATGGTCCACCATGTGATTGGGAAACGTTTTCAAATTCATCTCAGTTTTCGTCCTCTGGTACTCGGGTTCACCATTCCAGACGCTTTACTAACACTCTCCCCACTTGGAGAGTCAGTGCCTTTAACCTCCTGTTTGGCACAGTTGGCAATTTCTGCGCAAGATGAACAGGCATAGGGAGAACCAATGAGAGACTAGCTGTTGGTGTCTTCACGGGCAAATTGAACGCTCATTTCCCACCAGGAAGAGGAATTAACCAAAGGCTCAGCGTGCCATGCCGGAAACAGATTAGGGCCTGAAGCAATCCTGCGGTTTTGCGGCCAGCTCACAAGAAAACGAGTTGAAGAAAGGAGCTCAGGGGCACTGTAATTCACAAACCTGCAGAGTTATGAATGACAGCTATCGTCCAAAAATGTACTGAAGTAAGTCTTCAAAGAGAACTTAAAAGCGGGGCAGAATTTCAGGAAAACGATTTCAGGGGGTAGACTGGAATTGCACTTAAAGCGTAGGAAAAGAGGCAGAATGTCAACAATGATGCACTTGGCCAAAAAGGGCGTATGCGTTTTTTCCTGAGGAAAAAATGCATACGCCCTTTTTGGCCAACCAAGCAAGCGTGTAAAGGAAATCTGCACTACAATGAAGTCTCACTACCCCCCGGTCAAAAGGGCCATCTGAAAAAAGAGTAAAATCCAGAAAGACAGGACAGGTCATGGAGAACAGGGAGCCTTGTTATGCTGATGGGCGGGATGTAAATTGCCAACAGCCACTCTGGAGAAATGTATGGTGTATCCTGAAACACGTAGGAAACAAAGCAACACAGCCTATGTCACTTCCACTTATGGTCCTATAGCTTAGGGAAATTAAAATCAAAAACACACAGCCACCCCAAAGTTTGGGATGGCTCTGTTTACAAGAACCTTGTCTACGGTACAAGTTAAATATCCGAGAAAGGAAAAAATGGATAAAGAAGTTCTGGTACGCACGTACAATGGAATATCAGTCAGCAATGAAATCTACGTCTTCAGGCCCATAGCGGCATAATGAGTGGATTCAGGTACGATGATTCTACGAGAAATAAGTCACACAGAAAAAGAAACATCATAAGATATCACTAATACACGGAATGTAAACTTGGCTACACATAAACTGAATTACAAAACAGAACAGGGTCTCAAATTTAGAAAACCAACTTATGCTTGCTTATGGGGAAAGGTGAGTTGGGGTGCTGCATAAAACCAGAGATTGAAATTAGCACAGATACCGTTCCATAAGCCAAATATATAATAGACAAGACCTACTCCTTGCTCAACGAAATGGACTCAACACCCCATATTCAACGCCTGGCAAGATACCTGACAAGTAAGAATCTTAAAACCCATGGATTTATATGTCTCCATAAGGAAATCAAGCGTGTGTACAGCGGCCTAAAGGCAGAAGTGAAAATCCGATAAATCCCATTATCAAAATAAATTTCAAAAACAAAAAACAATGACAGTGAAATAGAGAGCAATTCTTAAATAATTCATTCAGGGCTTGTGATGCAACCTGGATTTCCCACATCTACACCCAGAGCTGGGTGAGACATAAGGCTGGACACTTCGGGCTGATAGCATTGGTGAGGTTCGGTGAGCAAACGCAGACCCTTTGAAGTCATCCTGCATGGTACCCATTCCATGGGTTCCAAATTTCCAGGTTTAAGGGATTCTTCCTTCAGCTAAAACATGCATGGGAAACCCATAGTATGGTCCACCGTGTGATTGGGAAACGTTTTCAAATGCATCTCAGTTTTCGTCCCCTGGTACTCGGGTTCACCATTCCAGACGCTTTACTAACACTCTCCCCACTTGGAGAGTCAGTGCATTTAACCTCCTGTTTGGCACACTTTGCAATTTCTGCGCAAGATGAACAGGAATAGGGAGAAGCAATGAGAGACTAGCTGTTGGTGTCTGCACGGGCAAATTGAACGCTCATTTCCCACCAGGAAGAGGAATTAACCAAAGGCTCAGCGTGCCCGGCAGGAAACATATTAGGGCCTGAAGCAATCCTGCGGTTTTGCGGCCAACTCACAAGAAAGCGAGTTGAAGACATGAGCTCAGGGGCACTGTAATTCACAAACCTGCAGAGTTATGAATGACAGCTATCGTCCAAAAATGTATTGAAGTAAGTCTTCCAAGAGGACTTGAAAGCGGGGCAGAATTTCAGGAAAACGATTTCAGGGGGTAGCCTGGAATTGTACTAAAAGCATAGGAAAAGAGGCAGAATGTCGACAACGATGCACTTGGCTAAAAAGGGCGTATGCGTTTTTTCCTGAATATATTCAGGAAAAAACGCATACGCCCTTTTTGGCCAACCAAGCAAGCGTGTAAAAGAAATCTGCACTACAATGAAGTCTCACTGCCCCCCCGGTCAAAAGAGCCATCTGAATACAGTGTAAAATTCAGAAAGGCAGGACAGGTCATGGAGAACAGGGAGCCTTGTCATGCTGATGGGCGGGATGTAAATTGCCAACAACCACTATGTAGAAGTGTATGGTGTTTCCAGAAACACGTAGGAAACAAAGCAACACAGCCTATGGCACTTCCACTTATGGTCCTATAGCTTAGGGAAATTAAAATCAAAAACACACAGCCACCCCAGAGTTTGGGACGGCTCTGTTTACAAGAACCTCGTCTACGGTACAAGTAAAATATCCCAGAAAGTTAAAAATGGATAAAGAAGTTGTGGTACGCACGTACAATGGAATATCACTCAGCAATGAAATCTACGTCATCAGGCCCGTAGCGGCATAATGAGTGGATTCAGGTATGATGATTCTACGAGAAATAAGTCACACAAAAAAGAAACATCATAAGATATCACTAATACACGGGATGTAAACTTGGCTACCCATGAACTGAATTACAAAACAGAACAGGGTCTCAAATTTAGAAAACCAACTTATGCTTGCTTATGGGGAAAGGTGAGTTGGGGTGCTGCATAAAACCAGAGATTGAAATTAGCACAGATACCGTTCCATAAGCCAAATATATAATAGACAAGACCTACTCCTTGCTCAACGAAATGGACTCAACACCCCATATTCAACGCCTGGCAAGATACCTGACAAGTAAGAATCTTAAAACCCATGGATTTATATGTCTCCATAAGGAAATCAAGCGTGTGTACGGCGGCCTAAAGGCAGAAGTGAAAATCCGATAAATCCCATTATCAAAATAAATTTCAAAAACAAAACACAATGACAGTGAAATAGAGAGCAATTCTTAAATAATTCATTCAGGGCTTGTGATGCAACCTGGATTTCCCACATCTACACCCAGAGCTGGGTGAGACATAAGGCTGGACACTTCGGGCTGATAGCATTGGTGAGGTTCGGTGAGCAAACGCAGACCCTTTGAAGTCATACTGCATGGTACCCATTCCATGGGTTCCAAATTTCCAGGTTTAAGGGATTCTTCCTTCAGCTAAAACATGCATGGGAAACCCATAGTATGGTCCACCGTGTGATTGGGAAACGTTTTCAAATGCATCTCAGTTTTCGTCCCCTGGTACTCGGGTTCACCATTCCAGACGCTTTACTAACACTCTCCCCACTTGGAGAGTCAGTGCATTTAACCTCCTGTTTGGCACACTTTGCAATTTCTGTGCAAGATGAACAGGAATAGGGAGAAGCAATGAGAGACTAGCTGTTGGTGTCTGCACGGGCAAATTGAACGCTCATTTCCCACCAGGAAGAGGAATTAACCAAAGGCTCAGCGTGCCCGGCAGGAAACATATTAGGGCCTGAAGCAATCCTGCGGTTTTGCGGCCAGCTCACAAGAAAGCGAGTTGAAGACATGAGCTCAGGGGCACTGTAATTCACAAACCTGCAGAGTTATGAATGACAGCTATCGTCCAAAAATGTATTGAAGTAAGTCTTCGAAGAGGACTTGTAAGCGGGGCAGAATTTCAGGAAAACGATTTCAGGGGGTAGACTGGAATTGTACTAAAAGCATAGGAAAAGAGGCAGAATGTCGACAACGATGCACTTGGCCAAAAAGGGCGTATGCGTTCTTTCCTGAATATATTCAGGAAAAAACGCATACGCCCTTTTTGGCCAACCAAGCAAGCGTGTAAAGGAACTCTGCACTACAAGGAAGTCTCACTGCCCCCCCGGTAAAAAGGGCCATCTGAAAAAAGTGTAAAATCCAGAAAGGCAGGACAGTTCATGGAGAACAGGGAGCCTTGTCATCCTGATGGGCGGGATGTAAATTGCCAACAACCACTCTGGAGAAGTGTATGGTGTTTCCAGAAACACGTAGGAAACAAAGCAACACAGCCTATGGCACTTCCACTTATGGTCCTATAGCTTAGGGAAATTAAAATCACAAACACAGAGCCACCCCAAAGTTTGGGATGGCTCTGTTTACAAGAACGTTGTCTACGGAACAAGTTAAATATCCGAGAAAGGAAAAAATGGATAAAGAAGTTGTGGTACGCACGTACAATGGAATATCACTCAGCAATGAAATCTACGTCTTCACTCCCATAGCGGCATAATGAGTGGATTCAGGTATGATGATTCTACGAGAAATAAGTCACACAGAAAAAGAAACATCATAATATATCAGTAATACACGGAATGTAAACTTGGCTACACATAAACTGAATTACAAAACAGAACAGGGTCTCAAATTTAGAAAACCAACTTATGCTTGCTTATGGGGAAAGGTGAGTTGGGGTGCTGCATAAAACCAGAGATTGAAATTAGCACAGATACCGTTCCATAAGCCAAATATATAATAGACAAGCCCTACTCCTTGCTCAACAATATGGCCTCAACACCCCATATTCAACGCCTGGCAAGATACCTGACAAGTAAGAATCTTAAAACCCATGGATTTATATGTCTCCATAAGGAAATCAAGCATGTGTACAGCGGCCTAAATGCAGCAGTGAAAATCCGATAAATCCCATTATCAAAATAAATTTCAAAAACAAAACACAATGACAGTGAAATAGAGAGCAATTCTTAAATAATTCATTCAGGGCTTGTGATGCAACCTGGATTTACCACATCTACACCCAGAGCTGGGTGAGACATAAGGCTGGACACTTCGGGCTGATAGCATTGGTGAGGTTCGGTGAGCAAACGCAGACCCTTTGAAGTCATACTGCATGGTACCCATTCCATGTGTCCCAACTCTCCAGGTTTAAGGGATTCTTCCTTCAGCTAAAACATGAATGGGAAACCCAGACTATCGTCTGCCGTGTGATTGGGAAACGTTTTCAAATGCATCTCAGTTTTCGTCCCCTGGTACTCGGGTTCACCATTCCAGACGCTTTACTAACACTCTCCCCACTTGGAGAGTCAGTGCCTTTAACCTCCTGTTTGGCACAGTTTGCAATTTCTGCACAAGATGAACAGGCATAGGGAGAACCAATGAGAGACTAGCTGTTGGTGTCTTCACGGGCAAATTGAACGCTCATTTCCCACCAGGAAGAGGAATTAACCAAAGGCTCAGCGTGCCATGCCGGAAACATATTAGGGCCTGAAGCAATCCTGCGGTTTTGCGGCCAGCTCTCAAGAAAGCGAGTTGAAGACATGAGCTCAGGGCACTGTAATTCACAAACCTGCAGAGTTATGAATGACAGCTATCGTCCAAAAATGTATTGAAGTAAGTCTTCCAAGAGGACTTGTAAGTGGGGCAGAATTTCAGGAAAACGATTTCAGGGGGTAGACTGGAATTGTACTAAAAGCATAGGAAAAGAGGCAGAATGTCGACAACGATGCACTTGGCCAAAAAGGGCGTATGCGTTTTTTCCTGAATATATTCAGGAAAAAACGCATACGCCCTTTTTGGCCAACCAAGGAAGCGTGTAAAGGAAATCTGCACTACAATGAAGTCTCACTGCCCCCCCGGTAAAAAGGGCCATCTGAAAAAAGTGTAAAATCCAGAAAGGCAGGACAGTTCATGGAGAACAGGGAGCCTTGTCATGCTGATGGGCGGGATGTAAATTGCCAACAACCACTCTGGAGAAGTGTATGGTGTTTCCAGAAACAAGTAGGAAACAAAGCAACACAGCCTATGGCACTTCCACTTATGTTCCTATAGCTTAGGGAAATTAAAATCAAAAACACACAGCCACCCCAGAGTTTGGGACGGCTCTGTTTACAAGAACCTCGTCTACGGTACAAGTAAAATATCCCAGAAAGTAAGAAATGGATAAAGAAGTTGTGGTACGCACGTACAATGGAATATCACTCAGCAATGAAATCTACGTCATCAGGCCCGTAGCGGCATAATGAGTGGATTCAGGTATGATGATTCTACGAGAAATAAGTCACACAGAAAAAGAAACATTATAAGATATCACTAATACACGGAATGTAAACTTGGCTACCCATGAACTGAATTACAAAACAGAACAGGGTCTCAAATTTAGCAAACCAACTTATGCTTGCTTATGGGGAAAGGTCAGTTGGGATGCTGCATAAAACCAGAGATTGAAATTAGCACAGATACCGTTCCATAAGCCAAATATATAATAGACAAAACCTACTCCTTGCTCAACGAAATGGACTCAACACCCCATATTCAACGCCTGGGAAGATACCTGACAAGTAAGAATCTTAAAACCCATGGATTTATATGTCTCCATAAGGAAATCAAGCGTGTGTACATTGGCCTAAAATCAGCAGTGAAAATCCGATAAATCCCATTATCAAAATGAATTTCAAAAACAAAACACAATGACAGTGAAATAGAGAGCAATTCTTAAATAATTCATTCAGGGCTTGTGATGCAACCTGGATTTACCACATCTACACCCAGAGCTGGATGAGACATAAGGCTGGACACTTCGGGCTGATAGCATTGGTGAGGTTCGGTGAGCAAACGCAGACCCTTTGAAGTCACACTGCATGGTACCCATTCCATGGGTCCCAACTCTCCAGGTTTAAGGGATTCTTCCTTCAGCTAAAACCTGCATGGGAAACCCAGAGTATGGTCCACCATGTGATTGGGAAACGTTTTCAAATGCATCTCAGTTTTCGTCCCCTGGTACTCGGGTTCAACATTTGAACGCTTTACTAACACTCTCCCCACTTGGAGAGTCAGTGCCATTAACCTCTTGTTTGGCACAGTTTGCAATTTCTGCGCAAGATGAACAGGAATAGGGAGAAGCAATGAGAGACTAGCTGTAGGTGTCTGCACGTGCAAATTGAACGCTCATTTCCCACCAGGAAGAGGAATTAACCAAAGGCTCAGCGTGCCCTGCCGGAAACAGATTAGGGCCTGAAGCAATCCTGCGATTTTGCGGCCAGCTCACAAGAAAGCGGGTTGAAGAAATGAGCTCAGGGGCACTGTAATTCACAAACCTGCAGAGTTATGAATGACAGCTATCGTCCGAAAATGTATTAAAGTAAGTCTTCGAAGAGGACTTGAAAGCGGGGCAGAATTTCAGGAAAACGATTTCAGGGGGTAGACTGGAATTGTACTAAAAACATAGGAAAAGAGGGAGAATGTCGACAATGATGCACTTGGCCAAAAAGGGCGTATGCGTTTTTTCCTGAATATATTCAGGAAAAAACGCATACGCCCTTTTTGGCCAACCAATCAAGCGTGTAAAGGAAATCTGCACTACAATGAAGTCTCACTGCCCCCCGGTCAAAAGGGCCATCTGAAAAAAGTGTAAAATCCAGAAAGGCAGGACAGGTCTTGGAGAACAGGGAGCCTTGTTATGCTGATGAGTGGGATGTAAAGTGCCAACAGCCACTCTGGAGAAATGTATGGTGTATCGTGAAACATGTAGGAAACAAAGCAACACAGCCTATGGCACTTCCACTTATGGTCCTATAGCTTAGGGAAATTAAAATCAAAAACACACAGCCACCCCAGAGTTTGGGACGGCTCTGTTTACAAGAACCTCGTCTACGGTACAAGTAAAATATCCCAGAAAGTAAAAAATGGATAAAGAAGTTGTGGTACGCACGTACAATGGAATATCACTCAGCAATGAAATCTACGTCTTCAGGCCCATAGCGGCATAATGAGTGGATTCAGGTATGATGATTCTACGAGAAATAAGTCACACAGAAAAAGAAACATCATAAGATATCACTAATACACGGAATGTAAACTTGGCTACCCATGAACTGAATTACAAAACAGAGCAGGGTCTCAAATTTAGAAAACCAACTTATGCTTGCTTATGGGGAAAGGTGAGTTGGGGTGCTGCATAAAACCAGAGATTGAAATTAGCACAGATACCGTTCCATAAGCCAAATATATAATAGAGAAGCCCTACTCCTTGCTCAACGAAATGGACTCAACACCCCATATTCAACGCCTGGGAAGATTCCTGACAAGTAAGAATCTTAAAACCCATGGATTTATATGTCTCTATAAGGAAATCAAGCGTGTGTACAGTGGCCTAAAAGCAGCAGTGAAAATCCGATAAATCCCATTATCAAAATGATTTTCAAAAACAAAACACAATGACAGTGAAATAGAAAGCAATTCTTAAATAATTCATTCAGGGCTTGTGATGCAACCTGGATTTACCACATCTACACCCAGAGCTGGATGAGACATAAGGCTGGACACTTCGGGCTGATAGCATTGGTGAGGTTCGGTGAGCAAACGCAGACCCTTTGAAGTCACACTGCATGGTACCCATTCCATGGGTCCCAACTCTGCAGGTTTAAGGGATTCTTCCTTCAGCTAAAACATGCATGGGAAACCCATAGTATGGTCCACCGTGTGATTGGGAAACGTTTTTAAATGCATCTCAGTTTTCGTCCCCTGGTACTCGGGTTCAACATTTGAACGCTTTACTAACACTCTGCCCACTTGGAGAGTCAGTGCCATTAACCTCCTGTTTGGCACAGTTTGCAATTTCTGCGCAAGATGAACAGGAATAGGGAGAAGCAATGAGAGACTAGCTGTAGGTGTCTGCACAGGCAAATGGAACGCTCATTTCCCACCAGGAAGAGGAATTAACCAAAGGCTCAGTGTGCCCTGCCGGAAACAGATTAGGGCCTGAAGCAATCCTGCGGTTTTGCGGCCAGCTCACAAGAAAGCGAGTTGAAGAAATGAGCTCAGGGGCACTGTAATTCACAAACCTGCAGAGTTATGAATGACAGCTATCGTCCAAAAATGTATTGAAGTAAGTCTTCGAAGAGGACTTGAAAGCGGGGCAGAATTTCAGGAAAACGATTTCAGGGGGTAGACTGGAATTGTACTAAAAGCATAGGAAAAGAGGGAGAATGTCGACAATGATGCACTTGGCCAAAAAGGGCGTATGCGTTTTTTCCTGAATATATTCAGGAAATAACGCATACGCCCTTTTTGGTCAACCAAGCAAGCGTGTAAAGGAATTCTGCACTACAGTGAAGTCTCACTGCCCCCCGGTCAAAAGGGCCATCTGAAAAAAATGTAAAATCCAGAAAGTCAGGACAGGTCATGGAGAACAGGGAGCCTTGTCATGCTGATGGGCGGGATGTAAATTGCCAACAACCACTCTGGAGAAGTGTATGGTGTTTCCAGAAACACGTAGGAAACAAAGCAACACCGCCTATGGCACTTCCACTTATGGTCCTATAGCTTAGGGAAATTAAAATCAAAAACACACAGCCACCCCAGAGTTTGGGACGGCTCTGTTTACAAGAACCTCGTCTACGGTACAAGTAAAATATCCCAGAAAGCAAAAAATGGATAAAGAATTTGTGGTACGCACGTACAATGGAATATCACTCAGCAATGAAATCTACGTCATCAGGCCCGTAACGGCATAATGAGTGGATTCAGGTACGATGATTCTACGAGAAATAAGTCACACAGAAAAAGAAACATCGTAATATATCACTAATACACGGAATGTAAAGTTGGATACACATGAACTGAATTACAAAACAGAAAGGGTCTCAAATTTAGAAAACCAACTTATGCTTGCTTATGGGGAAAGGTGAGTTGGGGTGCTGCATAAAACCAGAGATTGAAATTAGCACAGATACCGTTCCATAAGCCAAATATATAATAGACAAGCCCTACTCCTTGCTCAACGAAATGGACTCAACACCCCATATTCAACGCCTGGCATGATACCTGACGAGTAAGAATCTTAAAACCCATGGACTTATATGTCTCCATAAGGAAATCAAGCGTGTGTACAGCGGCCTAAACGCAGCAGTGAAAATCCGATAAATCCCATTATCAAAATAAATTTCAAAAACAAAACACAATGACAGTGAAATAGAGAGCAATTCTTAAATAATTCATTCAGGGCTTGTGATGCAACCTGGATTTACCACATCTACACCCAGAGCTGGGTGAGACATAAGGCTGGACACTTCGGGCTGATAGCATTGGTGAGGTTCGGTGAGCAAACGCAGACCCTTTGAAGTCATACTGCATGGTACCCATTCCATGGGTCCCAACTCTCCAGGTTTAAGGGATTCTTCCTTCAGCTAAAACATGCATGGGAAACCCAGACTATCGTCCGCCGTGTGATTGGGAAACGTTTTCAAATGCATCTCAGTTTTCGTCCCCTGGTACTCGGGTTCACCATTCCAGACGCTTTACTAACACTCTCCCCACTTGGAGAGTCAGTGCCTTTAACCTCCTGTTTGGCACAGTTTGCAATTTCTGCGCAAGATGAACAGGCATAGGGAGAACCAATGAGAGACTAGCTGTTGGTGTCTGCACGGGCAAATTGAACGATCATTTCCCACCAGGAAGAGGAATTAACCAAAGGCTCAGTGTGCCCGGCCGGAAACATATTAAGGCCTGAAGCAATCCTGCGGATTTGCGGCCAGCTCACAAGAAAAGGAGTTGAAGAAAGGAGCTCAGGGGCACTGTAATTCACAAACCTGCAGAGTTATGAATGACAGCTATCGTCCAAAAATGTACTGAAGTAAGTCTTCAAAGAGGACTTGAAAGCGGGGCAGAATTTCAGGAAAACGATTTCAGTGGGTAGACTGGAATTGCACCTAAAGCGTAGGAAAAGAGGCAGAATGTCAACAATGATGCACTTGGCCAAAAAGGGCGTATGCGTTTTTTCCTGAATATATTCAGGAAAAAACGCATACGCCCTTTTTGGCCAACCAAGCAAGCGTGTAAAGGAAATCTGCACTACAATGAAGTCTCACTGCCCCCCGGTCAAAAGGGCCATCTGAAAAAAGTGTAAACTCCAGAAAGACAGGACAGGTCATGGAGAACAGGGAGCCTTGTTATGCTGATGGGCGGGATGTAAACTGCCAACAGCCACTCTGGAGAAATGTATGGTGTATCCTGAAACACGTAGGAAACAAAGCAACACAGCCTATGGCAATTCCACTTATGGTCCTATAGCTTAGGGAAATTAAAATAAAAAACACACAGCCACCCCAAAGTTTGGGATGGCTCTGTTTACAAGAACCTTGTCTACGGTACAAGTTAAATATCCGAGAAAGGAAAAAATGGATAAAGAATTTCTGGTACGCACGTACAATGGAATATCAGTCAGCAATGAAATCTACGTCTTCAGGACCGTAGCGGCATAATGAGTGGATTCAGTAAGATGATTCTATGAGAAATAAGTCAGACAGAAAAAGAAACATCATAAGTTATCACTAATACACGGAATGTAAACTTGGCTACCCATGAACTGAAATACAAAACAGAACAGGGTCTCAAATTTAGCAAACCAACTTATGCTTGCTTATGGGGAAAGGTCAGTTGGGATGCTGCATAAAACCAGAGATTGAAATTAGCACAGATACCGTTCCAGAAGCCAAATATATAATAGACAAAACCTACTCCTTGCTCAACGAAATGGACTCAACACCCTATATTCATCGCCTGGGAAGATACCTGACAAGTAAGAATCTTAAAACCCATGGATTTATATGTCTCCATAAGGAAATCAAGCGTGTGTACAGTGGCCTAAAAGCAGCAGTGAAAATCCGATAAATCCCATTATCAAAATGATTTTCAAAAACAAAACACAATGACAGTGAAATAGAGAGCAATTCTTAAATAATTCATTCAGGGCTTGTGATGCAACCTGGATTTACCACATCTACACCCAGAGCTGGATGAGACATAAGGCTGGACACTTCGGGCTGATAGCATTGGTGAGGTTCGGTGAGCAAACGCAGACCCTTTGAAGTCACACTGCATGGTACCCATTCCATGGGTCCCAACTCTCCAGGTTTAAGGGATTCATCCTTCAGCTAAAACATGCATGGGAAACCCATAGTATGGTCCACCGTGTGATTGGGAAACGTTTTCAAATGCATCTCAGTTTTCGTCCCCTGGTACTCGGGTTTAACATTTGAACGCTTTACTAACACTCTCCCCACTTGGAGAGTCAGTGCCATTAACCTCCTGTTTGGCACAGTTTGCAATTTCTGCGCAAGATGAACAGGAATAGGGAGAAGCAATGAGAGACTAGCTGTAGGTGTCTGCACGGGCAAATGGAACGCTCATTTCCCACCAGGAAGAGGAATTAACCAAAGGCTCAGCGTGCCCTGCCGGAAACAGATTAGGGCCTGAAGCAATCCTGCGGTTTTGCGGCGAGCTCACAAGAAAGCGAGTTGAAGAAATGAGCTCAGGGGCACTGTAATTCACAAACCTGCAGAGTTATGAATGACAGCTATCGTCCAAAAATGTATTGAAGTAAGTCTTCCAAGAGGACTTGTAAGCGGGGCAGAATTTCAGGAAAACGATTTCAGGGGGTAGACTGGAATTGTACTAAAAGCATAGGAAAAGAGGGAGAATGTCGACAACGATGCACTTGGCCAAAAAGGGCGTATGCGTTTTTTCCTGAATATATTCAGGAAAAAACGCATACGCCCTTTTTGGCCAACCAAGCAAGCGTGTAAAGGAAATCTGCACTACAATGAAGTCTCACTGCCCCCCCGTTCAAAAGGGCCATCTGAAAAATGTGTAAAATCCAGAAAGGCAGGACAGGTCATGGAGAACAGGGAGACTTGTCATGCTGATGGGCGGGATATAAATTGCCAATAACCACTCTGGAGAAGTGTATGGTGTTTCCAGAAACACGTAGGAAACAAAGCAACACAGCCTATGGCACTTCCACTTATGGTCCTATAGCTTAGGGAAATTAAAATCAAAAACACACAGCCACCCCTACGTTTGGGATGGCTCTGTTTACAAGAACCTCATCTACGGGAGAAGTTAAATATCCCAGAAAGCAAGAAATGGATAAAAAGTTGTGGTACGCACGTACAATGGAATATCACTCAGCAATGAAATCTACGTCATCAGGCCCGTAGCGGCATAATGAGTGGATTCAGGTACGATGATTCTACGAGAAATAAGTCACACAGAAAAAGAAACATCATAAGATATCACTAATACACGGAATGTAAACTTGGCTACCCATGAACTGAATTACAAAACAGAACAGGGTCTCAAATTTAGAAAACCAACTTATGCTTGCTTATGGGGAAAGGTGAGTTGGGGTGCTGCATAAAACCAGAGATTGAAATTAGCACAGATACCGTTCCATAAGCAAAATATATAATAGACAAGTCCTACTCCTTGCTCAACGAAATGGACTCAACACCCCATATTCAACTCCTGGGAACATACCTGACAAGTAAGAATCTTAAAACCCATGGATTTATATGTCTCCATAAGGAAATCAAGCGTGTGTACAGCGGCCTAAACGCAGCAGTGAAAATCCGATAAATCCCATTATCAAAATAAATTTCAAAAACAAAACAAAATGACAGTGAAATAGAGAGCAATTCTTAAATAATTCATTCAGGGCTTGTGATGCAACCTGGATTTACCACATCTACACCTAGAGCTGGGTGAGACATAAGGCTGGACACTTCGGGCTGATAGCATTGGTGAGGTTCGGTGAGCAAACGCAGACCCTTTGAAGCCATACTGCATGGTAACCATTCCATGCGTCCCAAATTTCCAGGTTTAAGGGATTCTTCCTTCAGCTAAACCATGCATGGGAAACCCATAGTATGGTCCACCGTGTGATTGGCAAACGTTTTCAAATGCATCTCAGTTTTCGTCCCCTGGTACTCGGGTTCACCATTCCAGACGCTTTACTAACACTCTCCCCACTTGGAGAGTCAGTGCATTTAACCTCCTGTTTGGCACACTTTGCAATTTCTGCGCAAGATGAACAGGCATAGGGAGAAGCAATGAGAGACTAGCTGTAGGTGTCTGCACGGGCAAATGGAACGCTCATTTCCCACCAGGAAGAGGAATTAACCAAAGGCTCAGCGTGCCCTGCCGGAAAGAGATTAGGGCCTGAAGCAATCCTGCGGTTTTGCGGCCAGCTCACAAGAAAGCGAGTTGAAGAAAGGAGCTCAGGGGCACTGTAATTCACAAACCTGCAGAGTTATGAATGACACCTATCGTCCAAAAATGTATAGAAGTAAGTCTTCGAAGAGGACTTGAAAGCGGGGCAGAATTTCAGGAAAACGATTTCAGGGGGTAGACTGGAATTGCACTTAAAGCATAGGAAAAGAGGCAGAATGTTGACAATGATGCACTTGGCCAAAAAGGGCGTATGCGTTTTTTCCTGAATATATTCAAGAAAAAACGCATACGCACTTTTTGGCCAACCAAGCAAGCGTGTAAAGGAAATCTGCACTACAATGAAGTCTCACTGCCCCCCGGTCAAAAGGGCCATCTGAAAAAAGTGTAAAATCCAGAAAGGCAGGGCAGGTCATGGAGAACAGGGAGCCTTGTTATGCTGATGGGCGGATTTAAATTGCCAACAGTCAC
This sequence comes from Delphinapterus leucas, assembly GCF_059928025.1. Taxonomy (NCBI): domain Eukaryota; kingdom Metazoa; phylum Chordata; class Mammalia; order Artiodactyla; family Monodontidae; genus Delphinapterus; species Delphinapterus leucas. The sequence goes on from NW_028322237.1 coordinate 957,076, forward strand.
TCTGGAAAAGTGTATGGTGTTTCCTGAAACACGTAGGAAACAAAGCAACACAGCCTATGGCACTTCCACTTATGGTCCTATAGCTTAGGGAAATTAAAATCAAAAACACACAGCCACCCCAAAGTTTGGGATGGCTCTGTTTACAAGAACCTCATCTATGGTAGCAGTTGAATATCCGAGAAAGCATAAAATGGATAAAGAAGTTGTGGTACGCACATACATTGGAATATCACTCAGCAATGAAATCTACGTCATCAGGACCGTAGCGGCATAATGAGTGGATTCAGGTACGATGATTCTATGAGAAATAAGCCAGACAGAAAAAGAAACATCATAAGTTATCACTAATACACGGAATGTAAACTTGGCTACCCATGAACTGAATTACAAAACAGAACAGGGTCTCAAATTTAGCAAACCAACTTATGCTTGCTTATGGGGAAAGGTCAGTTGGGATGCTGCATAAAACCAGAGATTGAAATTAGCACAGATACCGTTCCATAAGCCAAATATATAATAGACAAAACCTACTCCTTGCTCAACGAAATGGACTCAACACCCTATATTCAACGCCTGGGAAGATACCTGACAAGTAAGAATCTTAAAACCCATGGATTTATATGTCTCCATAAGGAAATCAAGCGTGTGTACAGCGGCCTAAACGCAGCAGTGAAAATCCGATAAATCCCATTATCAAAATAAATTTCAATAACAAAACACAATGACAGTGAAATAGAGAGCAATTCTTAAATAATTCATTCAGGGCTTGTGATGCAACCTGGATTTACCACATCTACACCCAGAGCTGGGTGAGACATAAGGCTGGACACTTCGGGCTGATAGCATTGGTGAGGTTCGGTGAGCAAACGCAGACCCTTTGAAGTCATACTTCATGGTACCAATTCCATGGGTCCAAACTCTCCAGGTTTAAGGGATTCTTCCTTCAGCTAAAACATGCATGGGAAACCCACAGTACAGTGCACTGTGTGACCGGGAAACGTTTTCAAATGCATCTCAGTTTTCGTACCCTGGTACTCGGGTTCACCATTCCAGACGCTTTATTAACACTCTCCCCACTTGGAGAGTCAGTGCCTTTAACCTCCTGTTTGGCACAGTTTGCAATTTCTGCGCAAGATGAACAGGCATAGGGAGAACCAATGAGAGACTAGCTGTTGGTGTCTGCACGGGCAAATTGAACGATCATTTCCCACCAGGAAGAGGAATTAACCAAAGGCTCAGCGTGCCCGGCCGGAAACATATTACGGCCTGAAGCAATCCTGCGGTTTTGCGGCCAGCTCACAAGAAAAGGAGTTGAAGAAAGGAGCTCAGGGGCACTGTAATTCACAAACCTGCAGAGTTATGAATGACAGCTATCGTTCAAAAATGTACTGAAGTAAGTCTTCAAAGAGGACTTGAAAGCGGGGCAGAATTTCAGGAAAACGATTTCAGGGGGTAGACTGGAATTGCACTTAAAGCATAGGAAAAGAGGCAGAATATCGACAATGATGCACTTGGCCAAATAGGGCGTATGCGTTTTTTCCTGAATATATTCAGGAAAAAACGCATACGCCCTTTTTGGCCAACCAAGGAAGCGTGTAAAGGAAATCTGCACTACAATGAAGTCTCACTGCCCCCCGGTCAAAAGGGCCATCTGAAAAAAATGTAAAATCCAGAAAGTCAGGACAGGTCATGGAGAACAGGGAGCCTTGTCATGCTGATGGGCGGGATGTAAATTGCCAACAACCACTCTGGAGAAGTGTATGCTGTTTCCAGAAACACGTAGGAAACAAAGCAACACAGCCTATGGCACTTCCACTTATGGTCCTATAGCTTAGGGAAATTAAAATCAAAAACACACAGCCACCCCAGAGTTTGGGACGGCTCTGTTTACAAGAACCTCATCTATGGTACAAGTAAAATATCCCAGAAAGCAAAAAATGGATAAAGAAGTTGTGGTACGCACGTACAATGGAATATCACTCAGCGATGAAATCTACGTCATCAGGCCCGTAGCGGCATGAGTGGATTCAGGTACGATGATTCTACGAGAAATAAGTCACACAGAAAAAGAAACATCATAAGATATCACTAATACACGGAATGTAAAGTTGGATACACATGAACTGAATTACAAAACAGAACAGGGTCTCAAATTTAGAAAACCAACTTATGCTTGCTTATGGGGAAAGGTGAGTTGGGGTGCTGCATCAAACCAGAGATTGAAATTAGCACAGATACCGTTCCATAAGCCAAATATATAATAGACAAGACCTACTCCTTGCTCAACGAAATGGACTCAACACCCCATATTCAACGCCTCGCAAGATACCTGACAAGTAAGAATCTGAAAACCCATGGATTTATATGTCTCCATAAGGAAATCAAGCATGTGTACAGCGGCCTAAAGGCAGCAGTGAAAATCCGATAAATCCCATTATCAAAATAAATTTCAAAAACAAAAAACAATGACAGTGAAATAGAGAGCAATTCTTAAATAATTCATTCAGGGCTTGTGATGCAACCTGTATTTCCCACATCTACACCCAGAGCTGGGTGAGACATAAGGCTGGGCACTTCGGGCTGATAGCATTGGTGAGGTTCGGTGAGCAAACGCAGACCCTTTGAAGTCATACTTCATGGTACCCATTCCATGGGTCCAAACTCTCCAGGTTTAAGGGATTCTTCCTTCAGCTAAAACATGCATGGGAAACCCATAGTATGGTCCACCGTGTGATTGGGAAACGTTTTCAAATGCATCTCAGTTTTCGTCCCCTGGTACTCGGGTTCACCATTCCAGACGCTTTACTAACACTCTCCCCACTTGGAGAGTCAGTGCATTTAACCTCCTGTTTGGCACACTTTGCAATTTCTGTGCAAGATGAACAGGAATAGGGAGAAGCAATGAGAGACTAGCTGTAGGTGTCTGCACGGGCAAATGGAACGCTCATTTCCGACCAGGAAGAGGAATTAAACAAAGGCTCAGCGTGCCCTGCCAGAAAGAGACTTTGGCCTGAAGCAATCCTGCGGTTTTGCGGCCAGCTCACAAGAAAGCGAGTTGAAGACATGAGCTCAGGGGCACTGTAATTCACAAACCTGCAGAGTTATGAATGACAGCTATCGTCCAAAAATGTATTGAAGTAAGTCTTCCAAGAGGACTTGAAAGCGGGGCAGAATTTCAGGAAAACGATTTCAGGGGGTAGACTGGAATTGTACTAAAAGCATAGGAAAAGAGGCAGAATGTCGACAACAATGCACTTGGCTAAAAAGGGCGTATGCGTTTTTTCCTGAATATATTCAGGGAAAAACGCATACGCCCTTTTTGGCCAACCAAGCAAGCGTGTAAAAGAAATCTGCACTACAATGAAGTCTCACTGCCCCCCCGGTCAAAAGAGCCATCTGAATAAAGTGTAAAATTCAGAAAGGCAGGACAGGTCATGGAGAACAGGGAGCCTTGTCATGCTGATGGGCGGGATGTAAATTGCCAACAACCACACTGTAGAAGTGTATGGTGTTTCCAGAAACACGTAGGAAACAAAGCAACACAGCCTATGGCACTTCCACTTATGGTCCTATAGCTTAGGGAAATTAAAATCAAATACACACAGCCACCCCAGAGTTTGGGACGGCTGTGTTTACAAGAACCTCGTCTACGGTACAAGTAAAATATCCCAGAAAGTTAAAAATGGATAAAGAAGTTGTGGTACGCACGTACAATGGAATATCACTCAGCAATGAAATCTACGTCATCAGGCCCGTAGCGGCATAAGGAGTGGATTCAGGTATGATGATTCTACGAGAAATAAGTCACACAAAAAAGAAACATCATAAGATATCACTAATACACGGAATGTAAACTTGGCTACCCATGAACTGAATTACAAAACAGAACAGGGTCTCAAATTTAGAAAACCAACTTATGCTTGCTTATGGGGAAAGGTGAGTTGGGGTGCTGCATAAAACCAGAGATTGAAATTAGCACAGATACCGTTCCATAAGCCAAATATATAATAGACAAGACCTACTCCTTGCTCAACGAAATGGACTCAACACCCCATATTCAATGCCTGGCAAGATACCTGACAAGTAAGAATCTTAAAACCCATGGATTTATATGTCTCCATAAGGAAATCAAGCGTGTGTACAGCGGCCTAAACGCAGCAGTGAACATCCGATAAATCCCATTATCAAAATAAATTTCAAAAACAAAACAAAATGACAGTGAAATAGAGAGCAATTCTTAAATAATTCATTCAGGGCTTGTGATGCAACCTGGATTTCCCACATCTACACCCAGAGCTGGGTGAGACATAAGGCTGGACACTTCGGGCTGATAGCATTGGTGAGGTTCGGTGAGCAAACGCAGACCCTTTGAAGTCATACTGCATGGTAACCATTCCATGGGTTCCAAATTTCCAGGTTTAAGGGATTCTTCCTTCAGCTAAAACATGCATGGGAAACCCATAGTATGGTCCACCGTGTGATTGGGAAACGTTTTCAAATGCATCTCAGTTTTCGTCCCCTGGTACTCGGGTTCACCATTCCAGACGCTTTACTAACACTCTCCCCACTTGGAGAGTCAGTGCATTTAACCTCCTGTTTGGCACACTTTGCAATTTCAGCGCAAGATGAACAGGAATAGGGAGAAGCAATGAGAGGCTAGCTGTAGGTGTCTGCACGGGCAAAAGGAACGCTCATTTCCCACCAGGAAGAGGAATTAACCAAAGGCTCAGCGTGCCCGGCCGGAAACATATTAGGGCCTGAAGCAATCCTGCGGATTTGCGGCCAGCTCACAAGAAAGCGAGTTGAAGGAAGGAGCTCAGGGGCACTGTAATTCACAAACCTGCAGAGTTATGAATGACAGCTATCGTCCAAAAATGTATAGAAGTAAGTCTTCGAAGAGGACTTGAAAGCGGGGCAGAATTTCAGGAAAACGATTTCAGGGGGTAGACTGGAATTGCACTTAAAGCATAGGAAAAGAGGCAGAATGTTGACAATGATGCACTTGGCCAAAAAGGGCGTATGCGTTTTTTCCTGAGGAAAAAATGCATACGCCCTTTTTGGCCAACCAAGCAAGCGTGTAAAGGAAATCTGCACTACAATGAAGTCTCACTGCCCCCCGGTCAAAAGGGCCATCTGAAAAAAGTGTAAAATCCAGAAAGGCAGGACAGGTCATGGAGAACAGGGAGCCTTGTTATGCTGATGGGCGGATTTAAATTGCCAACAGCCACTCTGGAAAAGTGTATGGTGTTTCCTGAAACACGTAGGAAACAAAGCAACACAGCCTATGGCACTTCCACTTATGGTCCTATAGCTTAGGGAAATTAAAATCAAAAACACACAGCCACCCCAAAGTTTGGGATGGCTCTGTTTACAAGAACCTCATCTACGGTAGAAGTTAAATATCCGAGAAAGCATAAAATGGATAAAGAAGTTGTGGTACGCACGTACAATGGAATATCTCTCAGCAATGAAATCTACGTCATCAGGACCGTAGCGGCATAATGAGTGGACTCAGGTACGATGATTCTATGAGAAATAAGTCAGACAGAAAAAGAAACATCATAAGTTATCACTAATACACGGAATGTAAACTTGGCTACCCATGAACTGAATTACAAAACAGAACAGGGTCTCAAATTTAGCAAACCAACTTATGCTTGCTTATGGGGAAAGGTCAGTTGGGATGCTGCATAAAACCAGAGATTGAAATTAGCACAGATACCGTTCCATAAGCCAAATATATAATAGACAAAACCTACTCCTTGCTCAACGAAATGGACTCAACACCCTATATTCAACGCCTGGGAAGATACCTGACAAGTAAGAATCTTAAAACCCATGGATTTATATGTCTCCATAAGGAAATCAAGCGTGTGTACAGTGGCCAAAAAGCAGCAGTGAAAATCCGATAAATCCCATTATCAAAATGAATTTCAAAAACAAAACACAATGACAGTGAAATAGAGAGCAATTCTTAAATAATTCATTCAGGGCTTGTGATGCAACCTGGATTTACCACATCTAAACCCAGAGCTGGATGAGACATAAGGCTGGACACTTCGGGCTGATAGCATTAGTGAGGTTCGGTGAGCAAACGCAGACCCTTTGAAGTCATACTGCATGGTACCCATTCCATGGGTCCCAACTCTCCAGGTTTAAGGGATTCTTCCTTCAGCTAAAACATGCATGGGAAACCCAGAATATGGTCCACCATGTGATTGGGAAACGTTTTCAAATGCATCTCAGTTTTCGTCCCCTGGTACTCGGGTTCAACATTTGAACGCTTTACTAACACTCTCCCCACTTGGAGAGTCAGTGCCATTAACCTCCTGTTTGGCATAGTTTGCAATTTCTGCGCAAGATGAACAGGAATAGGGAGAAGCAATGAGAGACTAGCTGTTGGTGTCTGCATGGGCAAATGGAACGCTCATTTCCCACCAGGAAGTGGAATTAACCAAAGGCTCAGCGTGCCCGGCGGGAAACATATTATGGCCTGAAGCAATCCTGCGGTTTTGCGGCCAGCTCACAAGAAAACGAGTTGAAGAAAGGAGCTCAGGGGCACTGTAATTCACAAACCTGCAGAGTTATGAATGACAGCTATCGTCCAAAAATGTACTGAAGTAAGTCTTCAAAGAGGACTTGAAAGCGGGGCAGAATTTCAGGAAAACGATTTCAGTGGGTAGACTGGAATTGCACTTAAAGCGTAGAAAAAGAGGCAGAATGTCAACAATGATGCACTTGGCCAAAAAGGGCGTATGCGTTTTTTCCTGAATATATTCAGGAAAAAACGCATACGCCCTTTTTGGCCAACCAAGCAAGCGTGTAAACGAAATCTGCACTACAATGAAGTCTCACTGCCCCCCGGTCAAAAGGGCCATCTGAAAAAAGAGTAAAATCCAGAAAGACAGGACAGGTCATGGAGAACAGGGAGCCTTGTTATGCTGATGGGCGGGATGTAAATTGCCAACAGCCACTCTGGAGAAATGTATGGTGTATCCTGAAACACGTAGGAAACAAAGCAACACAGCCTATGTCACTTCCACTTATGGTCCTATAGCTTAGGGAAATTAAAATCAAAAACACACAGCCACCCCAAAGTTTGGGATGGCTCTGTTTACAAGAACCTTGTCTACGGTACAAGTTAAATATCCGAGAAAGGAAAAAATGGATAAAGAAGTTCTGGTACGCACGTACAATGGAATATCAGTCAGCAATGAAATCTACGTCTTCAGGCCCATAGCGGCATAATGAGTGGATTCAGGTACAATGATTCTACGAGAAATAAGTCACACAGAAAAAGAAACATCATAAGATATCACTAATACACGGAATGTAAACTTGGCTACACATAAACTGAATTACAAAACAGAACAGGGTCTCAAATTTAGAAAACCAACTTATGCTTGCTTATGGGGAAAGGTGAGTTGGGGTGCTGCATAAAACCAGAGATTGAAATTAGCACAGATACCGTTCCATAAGCCAAATATATAATAGACAAGACCTACTCCTTGCTCAACGAAATGGACTCAACACCCCATATTCAACGCCTGGCAAGATACCTGACAAGTAAGAATCATAAAACCCATGGATTTATATGTCTCCATAAGGAAATCAAGCGTGTGTACAGCGGCCTAAAGGCAGAAGTGAAAATCCGATAAATCCCATTATCAAAATAAATTTCAAAAACAAAAAACAATGACAGTGAAATAGAGAGCAATTCTTAAATAATTCATTCAGGGCTTGTGATGCAACCTGGATTTCCCACATCTACACCCAGAGCTGGGTGAGACATAAGGCTGGACACTTCGGGCTGATAGCATTGGTGAGGTTCGGTGAGCAAACGCAGACCCTTTGAAGTCATACTGCATGGTACCCATTCCATGGGTTCCAAATTTCCAGGTTTAAGGGATTCTTCCTTCAGCTAAAACATGCATGGGAAACCCATAGTATGGTCCACCGTGTGATTGGGAAACGTTTTCAAATGCATCTCAGTTTTCGTCCCCTGGTACTCGGGTTCACCATTCCAGACGCTTTACTAACACTCTCCCCACTTGGAGAGTCAGTGCATTTAACCTCCTGTTTGGCACACTTTGCAATTTCTGCGCAAGATGAACAGGAATAGGGAGAAGCAATGAGAGACTAGCTGTTGGTGTCTGCACGGGCAAATTGAACGCTCATTTCCCACCAGGAAGAGGAATTAACCAAAGGCTCAGCGTGCCCGGCAGGAAACATATTAGGGCCTGAAGCAATCCTGCGGTTTTGCGGCCAGCTCACAAGAAAGCGAGTTGAAGACATGAGCTCAGGGGCACTGTAATTCACAAACCTGCAGAGTTATGAATGACAGCTATCGTCCAAAAATGTATTGAAGTAAGTCTTCCAAGAGGACTTGAAAGCGGGGCAGAATTTCAGGAAAACGATTTCAGGGGGTAGACTGGAATTGTACTAAAAGCATAGTAAAAGAGGCAGAATGTCGACAACGATGCACTTGGCTAAAAAGGGCGTATGCGTTTTTTCCTGAATATATTCAGGAAAAAACGCATACGCCCTTTTTGGCCAACCAAGCAAGCGTGTAAAAGAAATCTGCACTACAATGAAGTCTCACTGCCCCCCCGGTCAAAAGAGCCATCTGAATAAAGTGTAAAATTCAGAAAGGCAGGACAGGTCATGGAGAACAGGGAGCCTTGTCATGCTGATGGGCGGGATGTAAATTGCCAACAACCACTATGTAGAAGTGTATGGTGTTTCCAGAAACACGTAGGAAACAAAGCAACACAGCCTATGGCACTTCCACTTATGGTCCTATAGCTTAGGGAAATTAAAATCAAAAACACACAGCCACCCCAGAGTTTGGGACGGCTCTGTTTACAAGAACCTCGTCTACGGTACAAGTAAAATATCCCAGAAAGTTAAAAATGGATAAAGAAGTTGTGGTACGCACGTACAATGGAATATCACTCAGCAATGAAATCTACGTCATCAGGCCCGTAGCGGCATAATGAGTGGATTCAGGTATGATGATTCTACGAGAAATAAGTCACACAAAAAAGAAACATCATAAGATATCACTAATACACGGAATGTAAACTTGGCTACCCATGAACTGAATTACAAAACAGAACAGGGTCTCAAATTTAGAAAACCAACTTATGCTTGCTTATGGGGAAAGGTGAGTTGGGGTGCTGCATAAAACCAGAGATTGAAATTAGCACAGATACCGTTCCATAAGCCAAATATATAATAGACAAGACCTACTCCTTGCTCAACGAAATGGACTCAACACCCCATATTCAACGCCTGGCAAGATACCTGACAAGTAAGAATCTTAAAACCCATGGATTTATATGTCTCCATAAGGAAATCAAGCGTGTGTACGGCGGCCTAAAGGCAGAAGTGAAAATCCGATAAATCCCATTATCAAAATAAATTTCAAAAACAAAACACAATGACAGTGAAATAGAGAGCAATTCTTAAATAATTCATTCAGGGCTTGTGATGCAACCTGGATTTCCCACATCTACACCCAGAGCTGGGTGAGACATAAGGCTGGACACTTCGGGCTGATAGCATTGGTGAGGTTCGGTGAGCAAACGCAGACCCTTTGAAGTCATACTGCATGGTACCCATTCCATGGGTTCCAAATTTCCAGGTTTAAGGGATTCTTCCTTCAGCTAAAACATGCATGGGAAACCCATAGTATGGTCCACCGTGTGATTGGGAAACGTTTTCAAATGCATCTCAGTTTTCGTCCCCTGGTACTCGGGTTCACCATTCCAGACGCTTTACTAACACTCTCCCCACTTGGAGAGTCAGTGCATTTAACCTCCTGTTTGGCACACTTTGCAATTTCTGCGCAAGATGAACAGGAATAGGGAGAAGCAATGAGAGACTAGCTGTTGGTGTCTGCACGGGCAAATTGAACGCTCATTTCCCACCAGGAAGAGGAATTAACCAAAGGCTCAGCGTGCCCGGCTGGAAACATATTAGGGCCTGAAGCAATCCTGCGGTTTTGCGGCCAGCTCACAAGAAAGCGAGTTGAAGACATGAGCTCAGGGGCACTGTAATTCACAAACCTGCAGAGTTATGAATGACAGCTATCGTCCAAAAATGTATTGAAGTAAGTCTTCGAAGAGGACTTGAAAGCGGGGCAGAATTTCAGGAAAACGATTTCAGCGGGTAGACTGGAATTGTACTAACAGCATAGGAAAATAGGCAGAATGTCGACAATGATGCACTTGGCCAAAAAGGGCATATGCGTTTTTTCCTGAATATATTCAGGAAAAAACGCATACGCCCTTTTTGGCCAACCAAGCAAGTGTGTAATGGAAATCTGCACTACAATGAAGTCTCACTGCCCCCCGGTCAAAAGGGCCATCTGAAAAAAATGTAAAATCCAGAAAGTCAAGACAGGTCATGGAGAACAGGGAGCCTTGTCATGCTGATGGGCGGGATGTAAATTGCCAACAACCAATCTGGAGAAGTGTATGGTGTTTCCAGAAACACGTAGGAAAAAAAGCAACACAGCCTATGGCACTTCCACTTATGGTCCTATAGCTTAGGGAAATTAAAATCAAAAACACACAGCCACCCCAGAGTTTGGGACGGCTCTGTTTACAAGAACCTCGTCTATGGTACAAGTAAAATATCCCAGAAAACAAAAAATGGATAAAGAAGTTGTGGTACGCACGTAAATGGAATATCACTCAGCGATGAAATCTACGTCATCAGGCCCGTAGCGGCATGAGTGGATTCAGGTACGATGATTCTACGAGAAATAAGTCACACAGAAAAAGAAACATCATAAGATATCACTAATACACGGAATGTAAAGTTGGATACACATGAACTGAATTACAAAACAGAACAGGGTCTCAAATTTAGAAAACCAACTTATGCTTGCTTATGGGGAAAGGTGAGTTGGGGTGCTGCATCAAACCAGAGATTGAAATTAGCACAGATACCGTTCCATAAGCCAAATATATAATAGACAAGACCTACTCCTTGCTCAACGAAATGGACTCAACACCCCATATTCAACGCCTGGCAAGATACCTGACAAGTAAGAATCTTAAAACCCATGGATTTATATGTCTCCATAAGGAAATCAAGCGTGTGTACAGCGGCCTAAAGGCAGCAGTGAAAATCCGATAAATCCCATTATCAAAATAAATTTCAAAAACAAAACACAATGACAGTGAAATAGAGAGCAATTCTTAAATAATTCATTCAGGGCTTGTGATGCAACCTGGATTTCCCACATCTACACCCAGAGCTGGGTGAGACATAAGGCTGGGCATTTCGGGCTGATAGCATTGGTGAGGTTCGGTGAGCAAACGCAGACCCTTTGAAGTCATACTGCATGGTACCCATTCCATGGGTCCAAACTCTCCAGGTTTAAGGGATTCTTCCTTTAGCTAAAACATGCATGGGAAACCCATAGTATGGTCCACCGTGTGATTGGGAAACGTTTTCAAATGCATCTCAGTTTTCGTCCCCTGGTACTCGGGTTCACCATTCCAGACGCTTTACTAACACTCTCCCCACTTGGAGAGTCAGTGCCATTAACCTCCTGTTTGGCACAGTTTGCAATTTCTGCGCAAGATGTACAGGAATAGGGAGAACCAATGAGAGACTAGCTGTAGGTGCCTGCACGGGCAAACGGAACGCTCATTTCCGACCAGGAAGAGGAATTAAACAAAGGCTCAGCATGCCCTGCCGGAAAGAGACTTTGGCCTGAAGCAATCCTGCGGTTTTGCGGCCAGCTCTCAAGAAAGCGAGTTGAAGACATGAGCTCAGGGCACTGTAATTCACAAACCTGCAGAGTTATGAATGACAGCTATCGTCCAAAAATGTATTGAAGTAAGTCTTCCAAGAGGACTTGTAAGCGGGGCAGAATTTCAGGAAAACGATTTCAGGGGGTAGACTGGAATTGTACTAAAAGCATAGGAAAAGAGGCAGAATGTCGACAACGATGCACTTGGCCAAAAAGGGCGTATGCGTTTTTTCCTGAATATATTCAGGAAAAAACGCATACGCCCTTTTTGGCCAACCAAGGAAGCGTGTAAAGGAAATCTGCACTACAATGAAGTCTCACTGCCCCCCCGGTCAAAAGGGCCATCTGAAAAAAGTGTAAAATCCAGAAAGGCAGGACAGTTCATGGAGAACAGGGAGCCTTGTCATGCTGATGGGCGGGATGTAAATTGCCAACAACCACTCTGGAGAAGTGTATGGTGTTTCCAGAAACAAGTAGGAAACAAAGCAACACAGCCTATGGCACTTCCACTTATGTTCCTATTGCTTAGGGAAATTAAAATCAAAAACACACAGCCACCCCAGAGTTTGGGACGGCTCTGTTTACAAGAACCTCGTCTACGGTACAAGTAAAATATCCCAGAAAGTAAGAAATGGATAAAGAAGTTGTGGTACGCACGTACAATGGAATATCACTCAGCAATGAAATCTACGTCATCAGGCCCGTAGCGGCATAATGAGTGGATTCAGGTATGATGATTCTACGAGAAATAAGTCACACAGAAAAAGAAACATTATAAGATATCACTAATACACGGAATGTAAACTTGGCTACCCATGAACTGAATTACAAAACAGAACAGGGTCTCAAATTTAGCAAACCAACTTATGCTTGCTTATGGGGAAAGGTCAGTTGGGATGCTGCATAAAACCAGAGATTGAAATTAGCACAGATACCGTTCCATAAGCCAAATATATAATAGACAAAACCTACTCCTTGCTCAACGAAATGGACTCAACACCCCATATTCAACGCCTGGGAAGATACCTGACAAGTAAGAATCTTAAAACCCATGGATTTATATGTCTCCATAAGGAAATCAAGCGTGTGTACATTGGCCTAAAATCAGCAGTGAAAATCCGATAAATCCCATTATCAAAATGAATTTCAAAAACAAAACACAATGACAGTGAAATAGAGAGCAATTCTTAAATAATTCATTCAGGGCTTGTGATGCAACCTGGATTTACCACATCTACACCCAGAGCTGGATGAGACATAAGGCTGGACACTTCGGGCTGATAGCATTGGTGAGGTTCGGTGAGCAAACGCAGACCCTTTGAAGTCACACTGCATGGTACCCATTCCATGGGTCCCAACTCTCCAGGTTTAAGGGATTCTTCCTTCAGCTAAAACCTGCATGGGAAACCCAGAGTATGGTCCACCATGTGATTGGGAAACGTTTTCAAATGCATCTCAGTTTTCGTCCCCTGGTACTCGGGTTCACCATTCCAGACGCTTTACTAACACTCTCCCCACTTGGAGAGTCAGTGCCTTTAACCTCCTGTTTGGCACAGTTTGCAATTTCTGCGCAAGATGAACAGGCATAGGGAGAACCAATGAGAGACTAGCTGTTGGTGTCTGCACGGGCAAATTGAACGATCATTTCCCACCAGGAAGAGGAATTAACCAAAGGCTCAGTGTGCCCGGCCGGAAACATATTAAGGCCTGAAGCAATCCTGCGGATTTGCGGCCAGCTCACAAGAAAACGAGTTGAAGAAAGGAGCTCAGGGGCACTGTAATTCACAAACCTGCAGAGTTATGAATGACAGCTATCGTCCAAAAATGTACTGAAGTAAGTCTTCAAAGAGGACTTGAAAGCGGGGCAGAATTTCAGGAAAACGATTTCAGTGGGTAGACTGGAATTGCACCTAAAGCGTAGGAAAAGAGGCAGAATGTCAACAATGATGCACTTGGCCAAAAAGGGCGTATGCGTTTTTTCCTGAATATATTCAGGAAAAAACGCATACGCCCTTTTTGGCCAACCAAGCAAGCGTGTAAAGGAAATCTGCACTACAATGAAGTCTCACTGCCCCCCGGTCAAAAGGGCCATCTGAAAAAAGTGTAAACTCCAGAAAGACAGGACAGGTCATGGAGAACAGGGAGCCTTGTTATGCTGATGGGCGGGATGTAAACTGCCAACAGCCACTCTGGAGAAATGTATGGTGTATCCTGAAACACGTAGGAAACAAAGCAACACAGCCTATGGCAATTCCACTTATGGTCCTATAGCTTAGGGAAATTAAAATAAAAAACACACAGCCACCCCAAAGTTTGGGATGGCTCTGTTTACAAGAACCTTGTCTACGGTACAAGTTAAATATCCGAGAAAGGAAAAAATGGATAAAGAATTTCTGGTACGCACGTACAATGGAATATCAGTCAGCAATGAAATCTACGTCTTCAGGACCGTAGCGGCATAATGAGTGGATTCAGTAAGATGATTCTATGAGAAATAAGTCAGACAGAAAAAGAAACATCATAAGTTATCACTAATACACGGAATGTAAACTTGGCTACCCATGAACTGAAATACAAAACAGAACAGGGTCTCAAATTTAGCAAACCAACTTATGCTTGCTTATGGGGAAAGGTCAGTTGGGATGCTGCATAAAACCAGAGATTGAAATTAGCACAGATACCGTTCCAGAAGCCAAATATATAATAGACAAAACCTACTCCTTGCTCAACGAAATGGACTCAACACCCTATATTCATCGCCTGGGAAGATACCTGACAAGTAAGAATCTTAAAACCCATGGATTTATATGTCTCCATAAGGAAATCAAGCGTGTGTACAGTGGCCTAAAAGCAGCAGTGAAAATCCGATAAATCCCATTATCAAAATGATTTTCAAAAACAAAACACAATGACAGTGAAATAGAGAGCAATTCTTAAATAATTCATTCAGGGCTTGTGATGCAACCTGGATTTACCACATCTACACCCAGAGCTGGATGAGACATAAGGCTGGACACTTCGGGCTGATAGCATTGGTGAGGTTCGGTGAGCAAACGCAGACCCTTTGAAGTCACACTGCATGGTACCCATTCCATGGGTCCCAACTCTCCAGGTTTAAGGGATTCATCCTTCAGCTAAAACATGCATGGGAAACCCATAGTATGGTCCACCGTGTGATTGGGAAACGTTTTCAAATGCATCTCAGTTTTCGTCCCCTGGTACTCGGGTTCAACATTTGAACGCTTTACTAACACTCTCCCCACTTGGAGAGTCAGTGCCATTAACCTCCTGTTTGGCACAGTTTGCAATTTCTGCGCAAGATGAACAGGAATAGGGAGAAGCAATGAGAGACTAGCTGTAGGTGTCTGCACGGGCAAATGGAACGCTCATTTCCCACCAGGAAGAGGAATTAACCAAAGGCTCAGCGTGCCCTGCCGGAAACAGATTAGGGCCTGAAGCAATCCTGCGGTTTTGCGGCGAGCTCACAAGAAAGCGAGTTGAAGAAATGAGCTCAGGGGCACTGTAATTCACAAACCTGCAGAGTTATGAATGACAGCTATCGTCCAAAAATGTATTGAAGTAAGTCTTCCAAGAGGACTTGTAAGCGGGGCAGAATTTCAGGAAAACGATTTCAGGGGGTAGACTGGAATTGTACTAAAAGCATAGGAAAAGAGGCAGAATGTCGACAACGATGCACTTGGCCAAAAAGGGCGTATGCGTTTTTTCCTGAATATATTCAGGAAAAAACGCATACGCCCTTTTTGGCCAACCAAGCAAGCGTGTAAAGGAAATCTGCACTACAATGAAGTCTCACTGCCCCCCCGGTCAAAAGGGCCATTTGAAAAATGTGTAAAATCCAGAAAGGCAGGACAGGTCATGGAGAACAGGGAGACTTGTCATGCTGATGGGCGGGATGTAAATTGCCAACAACCACTCTGGAGAAGTGTATGGTGTTTCCAGAAACACGTAGGAAACAAAGCAACACAGCCTATGGCACTTCCACTTATGGTCCTATAGCTTAGGGAAATTAAAATCAAAAACACACACCCACCCCAGAGTTTGGGATGGCTCTGTTTACAAGAACCTCGTCTACGGTACAAGTAAAATATCCCAGAAAGCAAGAAATGGATAAAAAGTTGTGGTACGCACGTACAATGGAATATCACTCAGCAATGAAATCTACGTCATCAGGCCCGTAGCGGCATAATGAGTGGATTCAGGTACGATGATTCTACGAGAAATAAGTCACACAGAAAAAGAAACATCATAAGATATCACTAATACACGGAATGTAAACTTGGCTACCCATGAACTGAATTACAAAACAGAACAGGGTCTCAAATTTAGAAAACCAACTTATGCTTGCTTATGGGGAAAGGTGAGTTGGGGTGCTGCATAAAACCAGAGATTGAAATTACCACAGATACCGTTCCATAAGCCAAATATATAATAGACAAGACCTACTCCTTGCTCAACGAAATGGACTCAATACCCCATATTCAACTCCTGGGAACATACCTGACAAGTAAGAATCTTAAAACCCAAGGATTTATATGTCTCCATAAGGAAATCAAGCGTGTGTACAGCGGCCTAAACGCAGCAGTGAAAATCCGATAAATCCCATTATCAAAATCAATTTCAAAAACAAAACAAAATGACAGTGAAATAGAGAGCAATTCTTAAATAATTCATTCAGGGCTTGTGATGCAACCTGGATTTACCACATCTACACCTAGAGCTGGGTGAGACATAAGGCTGGACACTTCGGGCTGAAAGCATTGGTGAGGTTCGGTGAGCAAACGCAGACCCTTTGAAGTCATACTGCATGGTAACCATTCCATGCGTCCCAAATTTCCAGGTTTAAGGGATTCTTCCTTCAGCTAAACCATGCATGGGAAACCCATAGTATGGTCCACCGTGTGATTGGCAAACGTTTTCAAATGCATCTCAGTTTTCGTCCCCTGGTACTCGGGTTCACCATTCCAGACGCTTTACTAACACTCTCCCCACTTGGAGAGTCAGTGCATTTAACCTCCTGTTTGGCACACTTTGCAATTTCTGCGCAAGATGAACAGGCATAGGGAGAAGCAATGAGAGACTAGCTGTAGGTGTCTGCACGGGCAAATGGAACGCTCATTTCCCACCAGGAAGAGGAATTAACCAAAGGCTCAGCGTGCCCTGCTGGAAAGAGATTAGGGCCTGAAGCAATCCTGCGGTTTTGCGGCCAGCTCACAAGAAAGCGAGTTGAAGAAAGGAGCTCAGGGGCACTGTAATTCACAAACCTGCAGAGTTATGAATGACACCTATCGTCCAAAAATGTATAGAAGTAAGTCTTCGAAGAGGACTTGAAAGCGGGGCAGAATTTCAGGAAAACGATTTCAGGGGGTAGACTGGAATTGCACTTAAAGCATAGGAAAAGAGGCAGAATGTTGACAATGATGCACTTGGCCAAAAAGGGCGTATGCGTTTTTTCCTGAATATATTCAAGAAAAAACGCATACGCCCTTTTTGGCCAACCAAGCAAGCGTGTAAAGGAAATCTGCACTACAATGAAGTCTCACTGCCCCCCCGGTCAAAAGGGCCATCTGAAAAAAGTGAAAAATCCAGAAAGGCAGGGCAGGTCATGGAGAACAGGGAGCCTTGTTATGCTGATGGGCGGATTTAAATTGCCAACAGTCACTCTGGAAAAGTGTATGGTGTTTCCTGAAACACGTAGGAAACAAAGCAACACAGCCTATGGCACTTCCACTTATGGTCCTATAGCTTAGGGAAATTAAAATCAAAAACACACAGCCACCGCAAAGTTTGGGATGGCTCTGTTTACAAGAACCTCATCTATGGTAGCAGTTAAATATCCGAGAAAGCATAAAATGGATAAAGAAGTTGTGGTACGCACGTACAATGGAATATCACTCAGCAATGAAATCTACGTCATCAGGACCGTAGCGGCATAATGAGTGGATTCAGGTACGATGATTCTATGAGAAATAAGCCAGACAGAAAAAGAAACATCATAAGTTATCACTAATACACGGAATGTAAACTTGGCTACCCATGAACTGAATTACAAAACAGAACAGGGTCTCAAATTTAGCAAACCAACTTATGCTTGCTTATGGGGAAAGGTCAGTTGGGAGGCTGCATAAAACCAGAGATTGAAATTAGCACAGATACCGTTCCATAAGCCAAATATATAATAGACAAAACCTACTCCTTGCTCAACGAAATGGACTCAACACCCTATATTCAATGCCTGGGAAGATACCTGACAAGTAAGAATCTTAAAACCCATGGATTTATATGTCTCCATAAGGAAATCAAGCGTGTGTACAGCGGCCTAAACGCAGCAGTGAAAATCCGATAAATCCCATTATCAAAATAAATTTCAATAACAAAACACAATGACAGTGAAATAGAGAGCAATTCTTAAATAATTCATTCAGGGCTTGTGATGCAACCTGGATTTACCACATCTACACCCAGAGCTGGGTGAGACATAAGGCTGGACACTTCGGGCTGATAGCATTGGTGAGGTTCGGTGAGCAAACGCAGACCCTTTGAAGTCATACTGCATGGTACCCATTCCATGGGTCCCAACTCTCCAGGTTTAAGGGATTCTTCCTTCAGCTAAAACATGCATGGGAAACCCACAGTACAGTGCACTGTGTGACCAGGAAACGTTTTCAAATGAATCTCAGTTTTCGTACCCTGGTACTCGGGTTCACCATTCCAGACGCTTTATTAACACTCTCCCCACTTGGAGAGTCAGTGCCTTTAACCTCCTGTTTGGCACAGTTTGCAATTTCTGCGCAAGATGAACAGGCATAGGGAGAACCAATGAGAGACTAGCTGTTGGTGTCTGCACGGGCAAATTGAACGATCATTTCCCACCAGGAAGAGGAATTAACCAAAGGCTCAGCGTGCCCGGCCGGAAACATATTACGGCCTGAAGCAATCCTGCGGTTTTGCGGCCAGCTCACAAGAAAAGGAGTTGAAGAAAGGAGCTCAGGGGCACTGTAATTCACAAACCTGCAGAGTTATGAATGACAGCTATCGTTCAAAAATGTACTGAAGTAAGTCTTCAAAGAGGACTTGAAAGCGGGGCAGAATTTCAGGAAAACGATTTCAGGGGGTAGACTGGAATTGCACTTAAAGCATAGGAAAAGAGGCAGAATATCGACAATGATGCACTTGGCCAAATAGGGCGTATGCGTTTTTTCCTGAATATATTCAGGAAAAAACGCATACGCCCTTTTTGGCCAACCAAGCAAGCGTGTAAAGGAAATCTGCACTACAATGAAGTCTCACTGCCCCCCGGTCAAAAGGGCCATCTGAAAAAAGTGTAAAATCCAGAAAGGCAGGACAGGTCTTGGAGAACAGGGAGCCTTGTTATGCTGATGGGCGGGATGTAAATTGCCAACAGCCACTCTGGAGAAATGTATGGTGTATCCTGAAACACGTAGGAAACAAAGCAACACAGCCTATGTAACTTCCACTATGGTCCTATAGCTTAGGGTAATTAAAATCACAAACACACAGCCACCCCAAAGTTTGGGATGGCTCTGTTTACAAGAACCTTGTCTACGGTACAAGTTAAATATCCGAGAAAGGAAAAAATGGATAAAGAAGTTCTGGTACGCACGTACAATGGAATATCACTCAGCAAAGAAATCTACGTCTTCAGGCCCATAGCGGCATAATGAGTGGATTCAGGTACGATGATTCTACGAGAAATATGTCACACAGAAAAAGAAACATCATAATATATAAGTAATACACGGAATGTAAACTTGGCTACACATAAACTGAATTACAAAACAGAACAGGATCTCAAATTTAGAAAACCAACTTATGCTTGCTAATGGGGAAAGGTGAGTTGGGGTGCTGCATAAAACCAGAGATTGAAATTAGCACAGATACCGTTCCATAAGCCAAATATATAATAGACAAGACCTACTCCTTGCTCAACGAAATGGACTCAACACCCCATATTCAACGCCTTGCAAGATACATAACAAGTAAGAATCTTAAAACCCATGGATTTATATGTCTCCATAAGGAAATCAAGCGTGTATACAACGGCGTAAATGCAGCAGTGAAAATCCGATAAATCCCATTATCAAAATAAATTTCAAAAACAAAACACAATGACAGTGAAATAGAGAGCAATTCTTAAATAATTCATTCAGGGCTTGTGATGCAACCTGGATTTACCACATCTACACCCAGAGCTGGGTGAGACATAAGGCTGGACACTTCGGGCTGATAGCATTGGTGAGGTTCGGTGAGCAAATGCAGACCCTTTGAAGTCAAACTGCATGGTACCCATTCCATGGGTCCCAACTCTCCAGGTTTAAGGGATTCTTCCTTCAGCTAAAACATGCATGGGAAACCCACAGTACAGTGCACTGTGTGACCGGGAAACGTTTTCAAATGCATCTCAGTTTTCGTCCCCTGGTACTCGGGTTCACCATTCCAGACGCTTTACTAACACTCTCCCCACTTGGAGAGTCAGTGCCATTAACCTCCTGTTTGGCACAGTTTGCAATTTCTGCGCAAGATGAACAGGAATAGGGAGAACCAATGAGAGACTAGCTGTTGGTGTCTGCACGGGCAAATTGAACGATCATTTCCCACCAGGAAGTGGAATTAACCAAAGGCTCAGCGTGCCCGGCCGGAAACATATTACGGCCTGAAGCAATCCTGCGGTTTTGCGGCCAGCTCACAATAAAAGGAGTTGAAGAAAGGAGCCCAGGGACACTGTAATTCACAAACCTGCAGAGTTATGAATGACAGCTATCGTTCAAAAATGTACTGAAGTAAGTCTTCAAAGAGGACTTGAAAGCGGGGCAGAATTTCAGGAAAACGATTTCAGGGGGTAGACTGGAATTGCACTTAAAGCATAGGAAAAGAGGCAGAATGTTGACAATGATGCACTTGGCCAAAAAGGGCGTATGCGTTTTTTCCTGAATATATTCAGGAAAAAACGCATACGCCCTTTTTGGCCAACCAAGCAACCGTGTAAAGGAAATCTGCACTACAATGAAGTCTCACTGCCCCCCGGTCAAAAGGGCCATCTGAAAAAAGTGTAAAATCCAGAAAGGCAGGACAGGTCTTGGAGAACAGGGAGCCTTGTTATGCTGATGGGCGGGATGTAAATTGCCAACAGCCACTCTGGAGAAATGTATGGTGTATCCTGAAACACGTAGGAAACAAAGCAACACAGCCTATGTAACTTCCACTATGGTCCTATAGCTTAGGGTAATTAAAATCACAAACACACAGCCACCCCAAAGTTTGGGATGGCTCTGTTTACAAGAACCTTGTCTACGGTACAAGTTAAATATCCGAGAAAGGAAAAAATGGATAAAGAAGTTGTGGTACGCACGTACAATGGAATATCACTCAGCAAAGAAATCTACGTCTTCAGGCCCATAGCGGCATAATGAGTGGATTCAGGTACGATGATTCTACGAGAAATACGTCACACAGAAAAAGAAACATCATAATATAGAAGTAATACACGGAATGTAAACTTGGCTACACATAAACTGAATTACAAAACAGAACAGGATCTCAAATTTAGAAAACCAACTTATGCTTGCTAATGGGGAAAGGTGAGTTGGGGTGCTGCATAAAACCAGAGATTGAAATTAGCACTGATACTGTTCCATAAGCCAAATATATAATAGACAAGACCTACTCCTTGCTCAACGAAATGGACTCAACACCCCATATTCAACGCCTTGCAAGATACCTAACAAGTAATAATCTTAAAACCCATGGATTTATATGTCTCCATAATGAAATCAAGCGTGTGTACAACGGCGTAAATGCAGCAGTGAAAATCCGATAAATCCCATTATCAAAATAAATTTCAAAAACAAAACACAATGACAGTGAAATAGAGAGCAATTCTTAAATAATTCATTCAGGGCTTGTGATGCAACCTGGATTTACCACATCTACACCCAGAGCTGGGTGAGACATAAGGCTGGACACTTCGGGCTGATAGCATTGGTGAGGTTCGGTGAGCAAACGCAGACCCTTTGAAGTCATACTGCATGGTACCCATTCCATGGGTCCCAACTCTCCAGGTTTAAGGGATTCTTCCTTCAGCTAAAACATGCATGGGAAACCCACAGTACAGTGCACTGTGTGACTGGGAAACGTTTTCAAATGCATCTCAGTTTTCGTCCCCTGGTACTCGGGTTCACCTTTCCAGACGCTTTACTAACACTCTCCCCACTTGGAGAGTCAGTGCCATTAACCTCCTGTTTGGCACAGTTTGCAATTTCTGCGCAAGATGTACAGGAATAGGGAGAACCAATGAGAGACTAGCTGTTGGTGCCTGCACGGGCAAAAGGAATGCTCATTTCCGACCAGGAAGAGGAATTAAACAAAGGCTCAGCAAGCCCTGCCACAAAGAGATTATGGCCTGAAGCAATCCTGCGGTTTTGCGGCCAGCTCACAAGAAAACGAGTTGAAGACATGAGCTCAGGGGCACTGTAATTCACAAACCTGCAGAGTTATGAATGACAGCTATCGTCCAAAAATGTATTGAAGTAAGTCTTCGAAGAGGACTTGAATGCGGGGCAGAATTTCAGGAAAACGATTTCAGGGGGTAGACTGGAATTGTACTAAAAGCATAGGAAAAGAGGCAGGATGTCGACAACGATGCACTTGGCCAAAAAGGGCGTATGCGTTTTTTCCTGAATATATTCAGGAAAAAACGCATACGCACTTTTTGGCCAACCAAGCAAGCGTGTAAAGGAAATCTGCACTACAATGAAGTCTCACTGCCCCCCGGTCAAAAGGGCCATCTGAAAAAAGTGTAAAATCCAGAAAGGCAGGACAGGTCATGGAGAACAGGGAGCCTTGTCATGCTGATGGGCGGGATGTAAATTGCCAACCACCACTCTGGAGAAGTGTATGGTGTTTCCAGAAACACGTAGGAAACAAAGCAACACAGCCTATGTCACTTCCACTTATGGTCCTCTAGCTTAGGGAAATTAAAATCAAAAACACACAGCCACCCCAGAGTTTGGGATGGCTCTGTTTACAAGAACCTCGTCTACGGTACAAGTAAAATATCCCAGAAAGTAAAAAATGGATAAAGAAGTTGTGGTACGCACGTACAATGGAATATCACTCAGCAATGAAATCTAATTCATCAGGCCCGTAGCGGCATAATGAGTGGATTCAGGTATGATGATTCTACGAGAAATAAGTCACACAGAAAAAGAAACATCATAAGATATGACTAATACACGGAATGTAAACTTGGCTACCCATGAACTGAATTACAAAACAGAACAGGGTCTCAAATTTAGAAAACCAACTTATGCTTGCTTATGGGGAAAGGTGAGTTGGGGTGCTGCATAAAACCAGAGATTGAAATTAGCACAGATACCGTTCCATAAGCCAAATATATAATAGACAAGACCTACTCCTTGCTCAACGAAACGGACTCAAAGCCTGGGAATATACCTGACAAGTAAGAATCTTAAAACCCATGGATTTATATGTCTCCATAAGGAAATCAAGCGTGTGTACAGCAGCCTAAACGCAGCAGTGAAAATCCGATAAATTTCATTATCAAAATAAATTTCAAAACCAAAACACATTGACAGTAAAATAGAGAGCAATTCTTAAATAATTCATTCAGGGCTTGTGATGCAACCTGGATTTACCACATCTACACCCAGAGCTGGGTGAGATGTACGGCTGGACACTTCGGGCTGATAGCATTTGTGAGGTTCGGTGAGCAAACGCAGACCCTTTGTAGTCATACTGCATGGTACCCATTCCATGGTTCCCAGCTCTCCAGGTTTAAGGGATTCTTCCTTCAGCTAAGACATGCATGGGAAACCCAGAGTATTGTCCACCGTGTGATTGGGAAACACTTTCAAATATATCTCAGTTTTCGAAGCCTGGTACTCGGGTTCACCATTCCAGACACTTTAGTAACATTCTCCCCACTTGGAGAGTCAGTGCCTTTAAACTCCTGTTTGGCACAGTTTGCAATTTCTATGCAAGATTAACAGGAATAGGGAGAAACAATGAGAGACTAGCTGTAGGTTTCTGCACGGGCAAATGGAACGCTCATTTCCCACCAGGAAGAGGAATTCACCAAAGGCTCAGTGTGCCCTGACGGAAACAGATTAGGGCCTGCAGCAATCCTGCGGTTTTGCGGCCAGCTCACAAGAAAGCGAGTTGAGGAAACGAGCTCAGGGGCACTGTAATTCACAAACCTGCAGAGTTATGAATGACACCTATCGTCCAAAAATGTATTGAAGTAAGTCTTCGAAGAGGACTTGAAAGCGGGGCAGAATTTCAGGAAAACGATTTCAGGGGGTAGACTGGAATTGCACTTAAAGCATAGGAATAGAGGCAGAATGTCGACAATGATGCACTGGCCAAAAAGTGCGTATGCGTTTTTTCCTGAATATATTCAGGAAAAAACGCATACGCCATTTTTGGCCAAGCAAGCAAGCAGGTAAATGAAATCTGCACTACAATGAAGTCTCACTGCCCCCCAGTCAAAAGGGCCATCTGAAAAAGTGTAAAATCCAGAAAGGCAGGACAGGTCATGGAGAACAGGGAGACTTGTTATGCTGATGGGGGGGATGTAAATTGCAAACAGCCACTCTGGAGAAGTGTATGGGGTTTCCTGAAACACGTAGGAAACAAAGCAACAGAGCCTATGTCACTTCCACTTATGGTCCTATAGCTTAGGGAAATTAAAATCAAAAACACACAGCCACCCCAAAGTTTGGGACAGCTCTGTTTACAAGAACGTCGTCTACGGTACAAGTTAAATATCCCAGAATATGAAAAATGGTTAAAGAAGTTGTGGTACGCACGTACAATGGAATATCACTCACCAATGAAATCTATGTCATCAGGCCCGTCGCGGCATATTGAGTGGATCCAGGTACGATGATTCTAAGTGAAATAAGTCACACAGAAAATGAAACATCATAAGATATCACTAATACACGGAATGTAAACTTGGCTACACATGAACTGAAGTACAAAACAGAACAGGGTCTCAAATTTAGAACACCAACTTATGCTTGCTTATGGGGAAAGGTGAGGTGGGGTGCTGCATAAAACCAGAGATAGAAATTAGCACACATACCTTTCCATAAGCCAAATATGTAATAGTCAAGACTTACACCTTGCTCAACGAAATGGACTAAACACACCATATTCAACTCCTAGAATTACACATGACTAGTAAGAATCTTCAAACCCATGGATTTATATGTCTCCGTAAGAGAATCAAGTGTGTGTACAGCTGCATGAAGGCAGCAGAGAAAATCCGATAAATCCCATTATCAAAATAAACTACAAAAACAAACACAATGACAGTGAAATAGAGAGCAATTCTTACATAATTCATTCAGGGGTTGTGATGCAACCTGGATTTACCACATCTACACCTAGAGCTGAGTGAGACATAAGGTTCGACACTTTGGGCTGATAGCATTGGTGAGGTTCGGTGAGAAAATGCAGGCCATTTGAAGTCATACTGCATGGTACCCATTGCATGGGTCCCACCTCTCCAGGTTTAAGGGATTCTTCCTTCAGGTAAAACACGCATGGGAAACCCAGAATATGGTCCACCGTGTGACCGGGAAACCTTTTTAAATGCATCTCAGTTTTCTTCCCCTCATACTCGGTTTTACCATTCCAGACGCTTTACTAACTCTTTCCCCAATTGGAGAGTCAGTGCCTTTAACCTCCTGTTTGGCACAGTTTGGAATTTCTGAGCAAGATGAACAGGAATAGGGAGAACCAATGAGAGATTAGCTGTAGGTGTCTGCACGAGCAAATTTAACGCTCATTTCCCATCAGGAAGAGGAATTAGCCAAAGGCTCAACATGCCGTGCCGGAACCAGATTAGGGCCTGAAGCAATCCTGCGGTTTTGCGGCCAGCTCACAAGAAAGTGAGTTGAAGAATGGAGCTCAGGGGCACTGTAATTCACAAACCTGCAGAGTTATAAATGACAGCTATCGTCCAAAAATATATTGAAGTAAGGCTGCAAAGAGGACTTGAACGCGGGGCAGAATTCCAGGAATACGATTTCAGGAGGTAAATGGGAAGTCCTCTGAAAGTATAGGAGAAGAGGCAGAACTTCGACAATGATGCACTTGGTCAAAAAGGGCATATGTGTTTCTTCCAGGGCCCTCATTAAAGAGGGTAGGAGGCTCCCAGCATGCTTCAGTGGCCAACAGAGGGCCTATGTCGCCAAGGCGACGTGAGCCATCCAGGCAGGAGTGAGCTCACATCAGAGCGCCCACCTCACAGAAGGGTAAGGAACCCAGTCATGATCAGACTCTCACCAGAGTGCCCACATAAGCAAGGGGCTGGGAATCAGGCACGAGTGTCCTCACACCCGTGGGGCCACATCATCGAAAGTTGAGGTACCCAGCACATGTGGCCTCAAACCAGAAGACCCACATCACCATGGGTCTCAGAGCGAGGCAGGCAGGATTAACCTCAAAACACATGGCCCATTGTATAAAAAGGTGAGGAATCCAGCAGTTGGAACATCCCAGCAGGCGGCCCAGAGCACCGAGGCTATGGGATCCAGGCAGTGATGAACTCACAACAGAGGGCCCTCATCGTGATACTGTAAGCAACCCAGCCGTTGTGACCTCAGAGCACAAGGCCCACATCCCCATGGGGAAGGGAACCAAGCAGGAGTGTCATCGCACCAGTGGGCACACAACAGAAAATGTGGGGAGCCCAGCAGTTAGGGCCGGACGCCAGAGGGCCCTCATCACTGAGGAGAGGAGGCTCCCAGCAAGCTCCAACTGCTACCAGAGGGCCGACGTCGCCAATGCGGGGTGTGCAAGCCAGGCAGGAGTGACCTCAGAGCAGAGGGCCAACCACACAAAAGTGTGAGGAACCCAAAGAGGATCAGACTCTCACCAGAGGGCCCACATCACCAAGGGAATGGAAACCAGGCAGGAGTGTCCTCACACCAGTGGGGCCACATCACCGAAATGTGACGGACCCAGCACACGTGGCCTCAAACTACAGGACACACATCACCAAGGGGCTGGGAGTGAGGCAGGCAGGAGGAGCCTCAAAACAGAGGGCCCATTGCGTAAAAAAGGTGAGGAATCCCGCAGTTGGAACCTCCCAGCAGGCGGCCAGGAGCAGCGAGGCTATGGGATCCAGGCCTGACTGAACTCAAAACAGAGGGCCCACATTCTGACACTGTGAGCAACCCAGCCGTTGGGACCACAGAGCAGAAAGCCCACATCCCCTAGGGAAGGGACCCTGGCTGGAGTGTACTCACACGACAGGGCGCACATCAGAAAATTTTGGGAGCCCATGAGTTAGGGCCTGACGCCATAGGGCCCTCATTACCGAGGGGAGGAGACTCCCAGCAGGCACCAACTCCCAACTGAGGGCCCACATCGCCAACGTGACGTGTGCCAGCCAGGCAGGAGTGACCTCACAGCAGAGGGCCCACCTCCCAGAAGTGTGAGGAATCCAGACAGGATCAGACTCTCACAAGAGGGCCCCAATCACCAAGGGGATGGGAACCAGGCAGGAGTGTCCTCACACCAGTGGGGCCACATCAATAAAGGTGAGGAAACCGGTACATGTGGCCTTAAACCAGAGGACCTACATCACAAAGGGGCTGGGAGTGAGTCAGGAAGTAGGAGCATAAAAACACAGGACCCAAAGAATAAAAAAGGTAAGGAATCCAGCAGTAGGAACCTCCCAGCAGTCGGCTCAGAGCACAGAGTCTATGGGATCTAGGCCTGAGTGAACTAACACCAGAGAGACAACATCATGAAACGGTGAACAACACAGGTGTTGGGACCTTAGAGCAGAAGGCCCACATGCCCATGGGGATGGGAACCTCGCAGGAGTGTCCTCGCACCACTTAGCACGTATCAGAAAATGTGGGTACCCAGCAGTTAGGGCCTGACGCTAGAGGGCCCCCATCACCGAGGGGAGGAGGCTCCCAGCAGGCTCCAAGTGCCACAAGAGGGCCGATGTTGCCCAGGTGGGGTGTGCCAGCCAGGCAGGAGTGACCTCACAGCAGAGGGCCCACCTCACAGAAGGGTGAGGAACCCAGCCAGGATCAGACTCTCACCAGAGGGCCCACATCATCAAGGGGATAGGAAGCAGGCAGGAGTGTCCTCACACCAGTGTGGCCACATCAGCCAAAGGCAAGGGACCCAGAACACGTGGCCTCACACCAGAGGACACACATCACCAAGGGACTGGGAGTGAGGCAGGCAGGAGGAGTCTCAAAACAGAGGGTCCATAGAAGAAAAAAGGTGAGGAATCCCGCAGTTGGAACCTCCCAGCAGGTGGCCAGGAGCAGCGAGGCTATGGGATCCAGGCCGGAGAGAACTCACAGCAGAGGGCCCTCATCATGAAACTGAGCAACCCACGGTTGGGACCTCAGAGCAGAAGGCCCACATTCCCATGGGGTTGGGAACCTGGCACGAGTGTACTCGAACCACAGGGCGCATATCAGAAAATATTGGGAGCCCAGGAATTAGGGTCTGACGCCAGAGGGCCCTCATTACCGAGGGCAGGAGACCCCCAGCAGGCAACAAATCCCACCAGAGGGCCGACTTCGCCAAGGCGGGGTGTGCCAGCCAGGCAGGAGTGACGTCAGAGAAGAGGGCCCACCTCACAGAAGTGTGAGGAACCCAACCAGGATCAGACTCTCAGCGGATGGCCCACATCACCAAGGGGATGGGAACCAGGCAGGAGTGTCCTCACACCAGTGGGGCCACATCAGCCAAAGGTGAGGAACCCAGCACATGTGGCCTCAAACCACAGGACACACATCACCAAGGGGCTGGGAGTGAGGCAGGTGTCCGGAGGGGCACATTTAACTCTAATTTCCCACCAGGAAGAGGAATTAACCAAAGGCTCAGAGTGCCGTGCCAGACCCTGATTATGGCCTAAAGCAAACCTGCGGTTCTGTGGCCAGCTTTCAAGGAAACGAGTTAAGAAAGGAAATCACAGGCACTGTAATTCACAAACCTGCAGAGTTATAAATGACAGCTATTGGCAAAAATATACTGAAGTAAGTCTGCAAAGAGGACTTCAAAACGAGGCAGAATTGCAGGAATCATATTTCAGGAGGTAGATTGGAATTGCGTTTAAAGCATGTGAAAAGCGGCAGATCTTTGACAGTGATGCACTTGGACAAAAGTGCGTAAACATTTTTTCCTGAATATATTCAGGAAAAAACACATATGCCCTTTTTGGCCAACCAAGCACTCGAGCAATGGAAATCCGCACTACAATGAAGTCTCATTTCCCATTCGTCAAAAGGGCCATCTGAAAAATGTGTAAAAACCAGAAACACAGGACAGGCCATGGAGAACAGGGAGCCTTGTTATGCTGATGGGCGGGATGTAAATTGCCAACAGACACTCTGGAGATGTTTATGGTGTATCCTGAAACATCTGAAAAACAAAGCTACAGACCCTAGGGCACTTCCACTTTTGGCCCTATAGCTTAGGAAAATTAAAATCAACAAGACACAGCCAACACCAAATTTAGGGCTGCTGTGTTTACAAGAACCTTGAGTCCAGTACAAATTAAATATCCCAGAAAGAAAAATATGGATAAAGGAGTTGTGCTACTTACGTACAATGGAATATCACTCAGCAATGAAATCAATGTCATCAGGCCTGTAGCAGCAAATTGAGTGGATTTAAGTATGATGATTCTAAGAGAAATATGTCACACAGAGAAAGGTAATTATCATAAGATATCACTAATAGAGAGAGTGTAAACTTGGCTACACATAAACTGAATTCCAAAACCGAACAGAGTCTCACATTTAGATAAAAACTTATGCTTGCTTAAGGGGAAAGTTGAGTTGCGGTGCTGTATAAAACCAGAGATTGAAATTAGCACACATACCGTTCCATAAGCCAAATATGTAATAGACAAGACCTACTCTTTGCTCAACGAAATAGACTCATCCATGGTGTATCACCTCACACCTGTTAGAATGGGCATCATCAGAAAATCTACAAACAACAAATGCTGGAAAGGGTGTGGAGATAAGGAACCCTCTTCCGCTATTGTTGGGAATGAAATTGATACAGTCACTGTGGAGAAAGTTATGGAGTTTCTTATAAAACTAAGAATAGAATTACCATATGATACAGCAGTCCCACTACTGGGCATATACCCAGACAAAACCATAAATCAAAAAGAGACATTCACCGCAATGTTCATTGCATCACTATTTACAATATCCAGGTAATGGAAGCAACCTAAATGCCCACAGACAGACGAATGCATAAAGACGTGGTACATATATAAAATGGAATATTACTAAGCCATAAAAAGGAATGAAATTGGGTCATTTGTAGAGACGTTGATGGATCTAGAGACTGTCATACAGAGTGAAGTAAGTCAGAAAGAGAAAAAGAAATCTTGTCTATTAATGGCTATATGTGGAACCTAGACAAATTGTACAGATGAACCGTTTTGCAAGGCAGAAATAGAGCAACAGATGTAGACAACAAACGTATGGACACCAAGGGGGGAAAGCTGTTGGGGGGTGGTGGTGGGAGGAGTTGAGAGATTGGGATTGGCATGTATACATTTATATGTATAAAATAGATAACCAAAAAGAACCTGCTGTATAAAAAAATAAAATAAAATTCAAATTACAAAAAGTAAAACAGAAAAAATATTCTTCCCTTCACATACATGTATTTATATGAATAAATTATTTCCATGCTTATATCTGTAAATACAAAAAAGAGGAATAAAATCTACCTTGAACCAAAAAAGAAAAAAAAACAGAACCCACCAGCTACACAGAGGAAAACCGTATCAGGGCACTTGCTCCAGTTGTAAACAATTCTGAAGTTGGTCGGTGGTGGGGAATCATCTCCCATTCAGCCAGCAGGCCCCACGCAACAAGCGTCCTCATTGCAAAGCTGGGGGACCGTGCCGAGGCATCTGTGAGTAAACGTGGGCTGAGCCCCAGGCCAGCTGCTGCTGAAATGTTCCCACCCTTCCCAGGTAAAACACCTGAATATGTACAAGGACTTGAAAGCCTAGAGGAAGGGCCATGGAGCCACATGAGCGACAGCATGCCAGCCGACTTGGTGCCTGCAGGCCAGCCAGGATGGTCCTGGTCCTGGGTGCTCTTCTGGAAGCTTTCCATTTCCCTGCCTGAGATACCCCTGCTGTCCCGGCCCCCACTGCTTTCTTCCTCACTCACCTCTGCCCAGGGAGAAATTCCAGCGGCAGGTATGGGTGACACATCCTCTTCTTTAGCAGGTGGCATCTTGGCAACTGCTGCAGAAAGTCCAGCAGAGCCCCACTCACACTGGGCCACCCACAAAGCCGTGGCCTCTCACTCCCTCCCACCAGTCCAGCCCCAAGACTGCTGACAGGGCAGAGAAAATGGCGTCAGGCACAGCTGCAGGGGCTCTTGCTGCCTGGAGCGGTGTTTATATTGATCTGAACCCAGGCACACCTGGGGAGGGCTGGCCGGCACGGTCAGGCTTCCCAGGCCAGCCAATAATCACCCCTCAGGGGCTCACAGTTGCAGAAACTGGAACTTGCTGAATCGGCCAGGTCCAAGGAACAGGTGTGGGCTCCTGAGAGTCAGGATAGACAAGGGGCTGCAGCTCTGGCTTGTTTTCTAATTATATTATCTGGCCCATGAGTGGGAGACAACTTCAAGAAAACCCTCTCCTAATGAGAGGAACCCAGGAGTCAGGGAGAGGAGGGGTGGCTGGTGGGTGGAGACAGAGGCCTGGTGCCCCGGGTGCAGTGGAAGTCTCTGGAACACCAGGTGGAGGGAGGCCACACAGAGTGATGCCCAGCGTCACAGACCTGTCGGAGCTGCTGTTTGTTAGTTCAAGTCCTGCTCTGAGGTGCTCTGTGTCAGATCTGAGTGACAGGTGAGCTGGGAGTGCTCTGCAATGAGGGCGATATGCACGGTTCCTGTGCTCCCAGCCCTGCCATGGTACCTGCAAGGGTAGCTCTGTATCCTGGGAGGGGCCTGAGCACGAGAGCCCCGTGGGCTGGGGTGGGGTACCTGCCCAGGTGAGCTCCATATCCTGGGATTGGCCTGACCTCGAGAGCCCCATGGGCTGCTGGAGTCCTGGTAAAGGATGTCAGGACAGTCAGTGAAGCCACCGAGGATATACCTCCAGTAGTTCCTAAATCCTACACCCTGCTGGTCATTCTACCAACCACCAGGACATGGTATTCTGTATTAGTCTTCAATGATGCCTTCTTTTGTATTCTATTAGTCCCAGAGTCACAAGAAATTTTGGCTTGTGAGTGGCAGGACTCAACATACAGCTAAAACAATACTTCCGGGCCGTGTTGCCCCAAGGGTTCAAAAATTCCCACACCATCTTTGGGGAAAGCTCAGCTAAAGACCTAAAAGTTCTACCTCTGGAAAAGGAAACACTCCTTCAATATGCAGACGACATTCTGATCGCCAGCCCTACTAAGGAGACCTCTGAACTACGAAGCCAATAAAGGATACAAGTTGTCCAAGAAAAAGCTCAAATATCACAGACTACGGTGACCTGCCTGGGCTTCATTCTCACAGAAGGTCGGAGAAGCCCATCCCAGGAAAGGGAAGAAACAATTTACAGCCTTACCCATTTCTAAAACTAGAAGACAGCTTAGGGGTTCCTGGGGAGGCCAGGGTTTGCTGCTTCTGGATCCCTAACTACAGTCTACTAGCTCGGCCTCTATATGAAACACTGAAAGGAAAAGGTGATGATCCTTTTGAATAGAATGCAGAAGTGGCCTTTCAAGAATGGAAAGAGCAGTCAATTCAGACCCTTGCCCTGGAACTCCCTAATTTAGCTAAACCCTTTGACCTTTACATTCCTGGTGAACGGTGAATCGCCACTGGAGTATTAGTGCAAAACCTGGGACCACTTGAAATGGAACAATGCAAGAATGCGATCCAGGTAGGATAAAATACGGTCACCAAGGGGCTTGGCCCACCGCCACATCTGGCCAAGATACTGGCAGTATCTGATAACCTGGAAATCAGCAGCCCAAAAGGCCACCTCCCTCCTAAGGGAAAAGGAACCCTCGTGGTGATCCTAACCCCCAACCATGCCCTGAAGTTGCAGGGTTGGCTCCGTGGGCACACTGATCTTGAGTGAGGAGGCCCTCCAACTCCAACCTCCATAGAGATAACCGGGGCAAAGGGGCACCATGACGACTCATGTGAAGGTGTCTGCACATGCAAATTTAACGCTCATTTCCCACAAGGAAGAGGAATTAACCAAAGGCTCAGCATGCCATGCCGGAACTATATTAGGGCCTGAAGCAATCCTTCGGGTTTGCGGCAAGCTCACAAGAAAGCGAGTTGAAGAAAGGAGCTCAGGGGCACTGTAATTCACAAACCTGCAGAGTAATGAATGACAGCTATCGTCCAAAAATGTTTTGAAGTAAGTCTTCGAAGAGGACTTGAAATCGGGGCAGAATTTCAGGAAAACGATTTCAGGGGGTAGAATGGAATTGCACTTAAAGAATAAGATTAGAGGCAGAATGTCGACAATGATGCACTTGGCCAAAAAGTGCGTATGCGTTTTTTCCTGAATATATTCAGGAAAAAACGCATACGCCCTTTTTGGCCAACCAAGCAACCGTGTAAAGGAAATGTGCACTACAATGAAGTCTCACTGCCCCCCGGTCAAAAGGGCCATCTGAAAAATGTGTAAATTCCAGAAAGGCAGGACAGGTCATGGAGAACAGGGAGCCTTGTTATGCTGATGGGCGGGATGTAAATTGCCAACAGCCACTCAGGAGAAGTGTATGGTGTTTCCTGAAACACGTAGGAAACAAAGCAACACAGCCTATGGCACTTCCACTTATGGTCCTATAGCATAGAGAAATTAAAATCAAAATCACACAGCCACCCCAAAATTTGGGATGGCTCTGTTTACAAGAACCTCGTCTACGGTACAAGTTAAATATCCGAGAAAGCAAAAAATGGATAAAGAAGTTGTGGTACGCACGTACAATGGAATATCACTCAGCAATGAAACCTACGTCATCAGGCCTGTAGCGGCATAATGAGTGGATTCAGGTACGATGATTCTACGAGAAATAAGTCACACAGAAAAAGAAACATCATAAGATATCACTAATACACGGAATGTAAACTTGGCCACACATGAACTGAATTACAAAACAGAACAGGGTCTCAAATTTAGAAAACCAACTTATGCTTGCTTATGGGGAAAGGTGAGTTGGGGTGCTGCATAAAAGCAGAGATTGAAATTAGCACAGATACCATTGCATAAGCCAAATATATAATAGACAATACCTACTCCTTGCTCAACGAAATGGACTCAACACCCCATATTCAACGCCTGGCAAGATACCTGACAATTAAGAATCTTAAAACCCATGGATTTATATGTCTCCATAAGGAAATCAAGCGTGTGTACAGCGGCCTAAACGCAGCAGTGAAAATCCGATAAGTCCCATTATCAAAATAAATTTCAAAAACAAAACACAATGACAGTGAAATAGAGAGCAATTCTTAAATAATTCATTCAGGGCTTGTGATGCAACCTGGATTTACAACATCTACACCCAGAGCTGGGTGAGACATAAGGCTGGACACATCGGGCTGATAGCATTGGTGAGGTTCGGTGAGCAAACGCAGACCCTTTGAAGTCATACTGCACGGTACCCATTCCATGGGTCCCAACTCTCCACGTTTAAGGGATTCTTCCTTCAGCTAAAACATGCATGGGAAACCCAGAGTATGGTCCACCGTGTGATTGGGAAACGTTTTCAAATGCATCTCAGTTTTCGAACCCTGGTACTCGGGTTCAGCATTGCAGACGCTTTACTAACACTCTCCCCACTTGGAGAGTCAGGGACTTTAAACTCCTGTTTGGCACAGTTTGCAATTTCTGCGCAAGATGAACAGGAATAGGGAGAACCAATGAGAGACTAGCTGTAGGTGTGTGCACTGGCAAATGGAACGCTCATTTCCCACCAGGAAGTGGAATTAACCAAAGGCTCAGCGTGCCCTACCAGAAACAGATTAGCGCCTTAAGCAATCCTGCGGTTTTGCAGCCAGCTCACAAGAAAGTGAGTTGAAGAAAGGAGCTCAGGGCCACTGAAATTCACAAACGTGCAGAGTTATGAATGACAGCTATCGTCCAAAAATGTATTGAAGTAAGTCTTCGAAAAGGAGTTGAAAGCGGGGCAGAATTTCAGGAAAACGATTTCAGGGGGTAGACTGGAATTGCACTTAAAGCATAGGAAAAGAGGCAGAATGTCCACAATGATGCACTTGGCCAAAAAGGGCGTATGCGTTTTTTCCTGAATATATTCAGGAAAAAACGCATACGCACTTTTTGGCCAACCAAGCAGGCGTGTAAAGGAAATCTGCACTACAATGAAGTCTCACTGCTCCCCAATCAAAAGGGCCATCTGAAAAAAGTGTAAAATCTTGAAAGGCAGGACAGGTCATGGAGAACAGGGAGCCTAGTTATGCTGATGTGCGGGATATAAATTGCCAACAGCCATTCTGGAGAAGTGTATAGTGTTTCCTGAAACACGTAGGCAACAAATCAACACAGCCTATGGCACTTCCACTTATGGTCCTATAGCTTAGGGAAATTAAAATCAAAAACACACAGCCACCCCAAAATTTGGGACGGCTCTGTTTACAAGAACGTCGTCTATGGTACAAGTTAAATATCCGAGAAAGCAAAAAATGGATAAAGAAGTTGTGATACGCACGTACAATGGAATATCACTCAGCAATGAAATCTACGTCATCAGGCCCGAAGCGCCATAATGAGTGGATTCAGTTACGATGATTCTACGAGAAATAAGTCTCACAGAAAAAGAAACATCATAAGATATGACTAATACACGGAATGTAAACTTGGCTACACATGAACTGAATTACAAAACAGAAAATGGTCTCAAATTGAGAAAATCAACTTATGCTTGCTTATGCGGAAAGTTGAGTTGGGGTGCTGCATAAAACCAGAGATTGAAATTAGCACAGATACCGTTCCATAAGCCAAATATATAATAGACAAGACCTACTCCTTGCTCAACGAAACGGACGCAACGCCTGGGACTATACCTGACAAGTAAGAATCTTAAAATCCATGGATTTATATGTCTCCATAAGGAAGTCAAGCGTGTGTACACCGGCCTAAATGCAGCAGTGAAAATCCGATAAATCCCATTATCAAAATGAATTTCAAAAACAAAACACAATGACAGTGAAATAGAGAGCAATTCTTAAATAATTCATACAGGGATTGTGATGCAAACTGGAATTACCACATCTACACCCAGAGCTGGATGAGACATAAGGCTGGACACTTCGGGCTGAAAGCATTGGTGAGGTTCGGTGAGCAAACGCAGACCTCTTGAAGTCATACTGCATGGTACCCATTCCAAGGGTCCCAACTCTCCAGGTTTAAGGGATTCTTCCTTGAGCTAAAACATGCATGGGAAACCCAGAGTATGGTCCACCATGTGATTGGGAAACGTTTTCAAATGCATCTCAGTTTTCGTCCCCTGGTACTCGGGTTCACCATTCCAGACGCTTTACTAACACTCTCCCCACTTGGAGAGTCAGTGCATTTAACCTCCTGTTTGGCATACTTTGCAATTTCTGTGCAAGATGAACAGGAATAGGGAGAAGCAATGAGAGACTAGCTGTAGGTGTCTGCACGGGCAAATGGAACGCTCATTTCCGACCAGGAAGAGGAATTAAACAAAGGCTCAGCGTGCCCTGCCAGAAAGAGACTTTGGCCTGAAGCAATCCTGCGGTTTTGCGGCCAGCTCACAAGAAAGCGAGTTGAAGACATGAGCTCAGGGGCACTGTAATTCACAAACCTGCAGAGTTATGAATGACAGCTATCGTCCAAAAATGTATTGAAGTAAGTCTTCCAAGAGGACTTGAAAGCGGGGCAGAATTTCAGGAAAACGATTTCAGGGGGTAGACTGGAATTGTACTAAAAGCATAGGAAAAGAGGCAGAATGTCGACAACGATGCACTTGGCCAAAAAGGGCGTATGCGTTTTTTCCTGAATATATTCAGGAAAAAACGCATACGCCCTTTTTGGCCAACCAAGCAAGCGTGTAAAAGAAATCTGCAGTACAATGAAGTCTCACTGCCCCCCGGTCAAAAGAGCCATCTGAATAAAGTGTAAAATCCAGAAAGGCAGGACAGTTCATGGAGAACAGGGAGCCTTGTCATGCTGATGGGCGGGATGTAAATTGCCAACAACCACTCTGGAGAAGTGTATGGTGTTTCCAGAAACACGTAGGAAACAAAGCAACACAGCCTATGGCACTTCCACTTATGGTCCTATAGCTTAGGGAAATTAAAATCAAAAACACACAGCCACCCCAGTGTTTGGGACGGCTCTGTTTACAAGAACCTCGTCTACGGTACAAGTAAAATATCCCATAAAGTAAAAAATGGATAAAGAAGTTGTGGTACGCACGTACAATGGAATATCACTCAGCAATGAAATCTACGTCATCAGGCCCGTAGCGGCATAATGAGTGGATTCAGGTATGATGATTCTACGAGAAATAAGTCACACAAAAAAGAAACATCATAAGATATCACTAATACACGGAATGTAAACTTGGCTACCCATGAACTGAATTACAAAACAGAACAGGGTCTCAAATTTAGAAAACCAACTTATGCTTGCTTATGGGGAAAGGTGAGTTGGGGTGCTGCATAAAACCAGAGATTGAAATTAGCACAGATACCGTTCCATAAGCCAAATATATAATAGACAAGACCTACTCCTTGCTCAACGAAATGGACTCAACACCACATATTCAATGCCTGGCAAGATACCTGACAAGTAAGAATCTTAAAACCCATGGATTTATATGTCTCCATAAGGAAATCAAGCGTGTGTACAGCGGCCTAAACGCAGCAGTGAAAATCCGATAAATCCCATTATCAAAATAAATTTCAAAAACAAAACAAAATGACAGTGAAATAGAGAGCAATTCTTAAATAATTCATTCAGGGCTTGTGATGCAACCTGGATTTCCCACATCTACACCCAGAGCTGGGTGAGACATAAGGCTGGACACTTCGGGCTGATAGCATTGGTGAGGTTCGGTGAGCAAACGCAGACCCTTTGAAGTCATACTGCATGGTACCCATTCCATGGGTTCCAAATTTCCAGGTTTAAGGGATTCTTCCTTCAGCTAAAACATGCATGGGAAACCGAGACTATGGTCCAACATGTGATTGGGAAACGTTTTCAAATGCATCTCAGTTTTCGTCCCCTGGTACTCGGGTTCAACATTTGAACGCTTTACTAACACTCTCCCCACTTGGAGAGTCAGTGCCATTAACCTCCTGTTTGGCACAGTTTGCAATTTCTGCGCAAGATGAACAGGAATAGGGAGAAGCAATGAGAGACTAGCTGTTGGTGTCTGCACGGGCAAATTGAACGCTCATTTCCCACCAGGAAGAGGAATTAACCAAAGGCTCAGCGTGCCCGGCCGGAAACATATTAGGGCCTGAAGCAATCCTGCGGTTTTGCGGCCAGCTCACAAGAAAACGAGTTGAAGAAAGGAGCTCAGGGGCACTGTAATTCACAAACCTGCAGAGTTATGAATGACAGCTATCGTCCAAAAATGTACTGAAGTAAGTCTTCAAAGAGGACTTGAAAGCGGGGCAGAATTTCAGGAAAACGATTTCAGGGGGTAGACTGGAATTGCACTTAAAGCGTAGAAAAAGAGGCAGAATGTCAACAATGATGCACTTGGCCAAAAAGGGCGTATGCGTTTTTTCCTGAATATATTCAGGAAAAAACGCATACGCCCTTTTTGGCCAACCAAGCAAGCGTGTAAAGGAAATCTGCACTACAATGAAGTCTCACTGCCCCCCGGTCAAAAGGGCCATCTGAAAAAAGTGTAAAATCCAGAAAGACAGGACAGGTCATGGAGAACAGGGAGCATTGTCATGCTGATGGGCGGGATGTAACTTGCCAACAACCACTCTGGAGAAGTGTATGGTTTTTCCAGAAACACATAGGAAACAAAGCAACACAGCCTATGGCACTTCCACTTATGGTCCTATAGCTTAGGGAAATTAAATTCAAAAACACACAGCCACCCCAGTGTTTGGGACAGCTCTGTTTACAAGAACCTCGTCTACGGTACAAGTAAAATATCCCAGAAAGCAAAAAATGGATAAAGAAGTTGTGGTACGCACGTACAATGGAATATCACTCAGCAATGAAATCTACGGCATCAGGCCCGTAGCGGCATAATGAGTGGATTCAGGTACGATGATTCTACAAGAAATAAGTCACACAGAAAAAGAAACATCATAAGATATCACTAATACACGGAATGTAAAGTTGGCTACACATGAACTGAATTACAAAACAGAACAGGGTCTCAAATTTAGAAAACCAACTTATGCTTGCTTATGGGGAAAGGTGAGTTGGGGTGCTGCATAAAACCAGAGATTGAAATTAGCAAGGATACCGTTCCATAAGCCAAATATATAATAGACAAGCCCTACTCCTTGCTCAACGAAATGGACTCAACACCCCATATTCAACGCCTGGCAAGATACCTGACAAGTAAGAATCTTAAAACCCATGGATTTATATGTCTCCATAAGGAAATCAAGCGTGTGTACAGCGGCCTAAATGCAGCAGTGAAAATCCGATAAATCCCATTATCAAAATAAATTTCAAAAACAAAACACAATGACAGTGAAATAGAGAGCAATTCTTAAATAATTCATTGAGAGCTTGTGATGCAACCTGGATTTACCACATCTACACCCAGAGCTGGGTGAGACATAAGGCTGGCCACTTCAGGCTGATAGCATTGGTGAGGTTCGGTGAGCAAACGCAGACCCTTTGAAGTCATACTGCATGGTACCCATTCCATGGGTCCCAACTCTCCAGGTTTAAGGGATTCTTCCTTCAGCTAAAACATGCATGGGAAACGCAGACTATCTTCCGCCGTGTGATTGGGAAACGTTTTCAAATGCATCTCAGTTTTCGTCCCCTGGTACTCGGGTTCACCATTCCAGACGCTTTACTAACACTCTCCCCACTTGGAGAGTCAGTGCCTTTAACCTCCTGTTTGGAACAGTTTGCAATTTCTGCGCAAGATGAACAGGCATAGGGAGAACCAATGAGAGACTAGCTGTTGGTGTCTGCACGGGCAAATGGAACGCTCATTTCCCACCAGGAAGAGGAATTAACCAAAGGCTCAGCGTGCCCTGCTGGAAAGAGATTAGGGCCTGAAGCAATCCTGCGGTTTTGCCGTCAGCTCACAAGAAAACGAGTTGAAGAAAGGGGCTCAGGGGCACTGTAATTCACAAACCTGCAGAGTTTTGAATGACAGCTATCGTCCAAAAATGTACTGAAGTAAGTCTTCAAAGAGGACTTGAAAGCGGGGCAGAATTTCAGGAAAACGATTTCAGGGGGTAGACTGGAATTGCACTTAAAGCATAGGAAAAGAGGCAGAATGTCGAAAATGATGCACTTGGCCAAAAAGGGCGTATGCGATTTTTCCTGAATATATTCAGGAAAAAACGCATACGCCCTTTTTGGCCAACCAAGCAAGCGTGTAAAGGAAATCTGCACTACAATGAAGTCTCACTGCCCCCCGGTCAAAAGGGCCATCTGAAAAAAGTGTAAAATCCAGAAAGGCAGAACAGGTCTTGGAGAACAGGGAGCCTTGTTATGCTGATGGGAGGGATGTAAATTGCCAACAGCCACACTGGAGAAATGTATGGTGTATCCTGAAACACGTAGGAAACAAAGCAACACAGCCTATGGCACTTCCACTTATGGTCCTATAGCTTAGGGAAATTAAAATCAAAAACACACAGCCACCCCAAAGTTTGGGATGGCTCTGTTTACAAGAACCTCATCTATGGTAGCAGTTAAATATCCCAGAAAGCATAAAATGGATAAAGAAGTTGTGGTACGCACGTACAATGGAATATCACTCAGCAATGAAATCTACGTCATCAGGACCGTAGCGGCAAAATGAGTGGATTCAGGTACGATGATTCTATGAGAAATAAGTCAGACAGAAAAAGAAACATCATAAGTTATCACTAATACACGGAATGTAAACTTGGCTACCCATGAACTGAATTACAAAACAGAACAGGGTCTCAAATTTAGCAAACCAACTTATGCTTGCTTATGGGGAAAGGTCAGTTGGGATGCTGCATAAAACCAGAGATTGAAATTAGCACAGATACCGTTCCATAAGCCAAATATATAACAGACAAAACCTACTCCTTGCTCAACGAAATGGACTCAACACCCTATATTCAACGCCTGGGAAGATACCTGACAAGTAAGAATCTTAAAACCCATGGATTTATATGTCTCCATAAGGAAATCAAGCGTGTGTACAGTGGCCTAAAAGCAGCAGTGAAAATCCGATAAATCCCATTATCAAAATGAATTTCAAAAACAAAACACAATGACAGTGAAATAGAGAGCAATTCTTAAATAATTCATTCAGGGCTTGTGATGCAACCTGTATTTACCACATCTACACCCAGAGCTGGATGAGACATAAGGCTGGACACTTCAGGCTGATAGCATTGGTGAGGTTCGGTGAGCAAACGCAGACCCTTTGAAGTCATACTGCATGGTACCCATTCCATGGGTCCCAACTCTCCAGGTTTAAGGGATTCTTCCTTCAGCTAAAACATGCATGGGAAACCCAGAGTATGGTCCACCGTGTGATTGGGAAACGTTTTCAAATGCATCTCAGTTTTCGACCCCTGGTACTCGGGTTCAACATTTGAACGCTTTACTAACACTCTCCCCACTTGGAGAGTCAGTGCCATTAACTTCCTGTTTGGCACAGTTTGCAATTTCTGCGCAAGATGAACAGGAATATGGAGAAGCAATGAGAGACTAGCTGTAGGTGTCTGCACGGGCAAATGGAACGCTCATTTCCCACCAGGAAGAGGAATTAACCAAAGGCTCAGCGTGCCCTGCCGGAAAAAGATTAGGGCCTGAAGCAATCCTGCGGTTTTGCGGCCAGCTCACAAGAAAGCGAGTTGAAGAAATGAGCTCAGGGGCACTGTAATTCACAAACCTACAGAGTTATGAATGACAGCTATCGTCCAAAAATGTATTGAAGTAAGTCTTCGAAGAGGACTTGAAAGCGGGGCAGAATTTCAGAAAAACGATTTCAGGGGGTAGACTAGAATTGTACTAAAAGCATAGGAAAAGAGGCAGAATGTCGACAATGATGCACTTTGCCAAAAAGGGCGTATGCGTTTTTTCCTGAATATATTCAGGAAAAAACGCATACGCCCTTTTTGGCCAACCAAGCAAGCGTGTAATCGAAATCTGTACTAAAATGAAGTCTCACTGCCCCCCGGTCAAAAGGGCCATCTGAAAAAAATGTAAAATCCAGAAAGTCAGGACAGGTCATGGAGAACAGGGAGCCTTGTCATGCTGATGGGCGGGATGTAAATTGCCAACAACCACTCTGGAGAAGTGTATGGTGTTTCCAGAAACACGTAGGAAACAAAGCAACACAGCCTATGGCACTTCCACTTATGGTCCTATAGCTTAGGGAAATTAAAATCAAAAACACACAGCCACCCCAGAGTTTGGGACGGCTCTGTTTACAAGAACCTCGTCTACGGTACAAGTAAAATATCCCAGAAAGCAAAAAATGGATAAAGAAGTTGTGGTACGCACGTACAATGGAATATCACTCAGCAATGAAATCTACGTCATCAGTCCCGTAGCGGCATAATGAGTGGATTCAGGTACGATGATTCTACGAGAAATAAGTCACACAGAAAAAGAAACATCATAAGATATGACTAATACATGGAATGTAAACTTGGCTACCCATGAACTGAATTACAAACAGAACAGGGTCTCAAATTTAGAAAACCAACTTATGCTTGCTAATGGGGAAAGGTGAGTTGGGGTGCTGCATAAAACCAGAGATTGAAATTAGCACAGATACCGTTCCATAAGCCAAATATATAATAGACAAGACCTACTCCTTGCTAAACGAAACGGACTCAAAGCCTGGGAATATACCTGACAAGTAAGAATCTTAAAACCCATGGATTTATATGTCTCCATAAGGAAATCAAGCGTGTGTACAGCAGCCTAAACGCAGCAGTGAAAATCCGATAAATCCCATTATCAAAATAAATTTCAAAACCAAAACACATTGACAGTGAAATAGAGAACAATTCTTAAATAATTCATTCAGGGCTTGTGATGCAACCTGGATTTACCACATCTACACCCAGAGCTGGGTGAGACATAAGGCTGGACACTTCGGGCTGATAGCATTGGTGAGGTTCGGTGAGCAAACGCAGACCCTTTGAAGTCATACTGCATGGTACCCATTCCATGGGTCCCAACTCTCCAGGTTTAAGGGATTCTTCCTTCAGCTAAAACATGCATGGGAAACCCAGAGTATGGTCCACCGTGTGATTGGGAAACGTTTTCAAATGCATCTCAGTTTTCGTCCCCTGGTACTCGGGTTCAACATTTGAACGCTTTACTAACACTCTCCCCACTTGGAGAGTCAGTGCCATTAACCTCCTGTTTGGCACAGTTTGCAATTTCTGCGCAAGATGAACAGGAATAGGGAGAAGCAATGAGAGACTAGCTGTTGGTGTCTGCACGGGCAAATTGAACGATCATTTCCCACCAGGAAGAGGAATTACCCAAAGGCTCAGCGTGCCCGGCCGGAAACATATTAGTGCCTGAAGCAATCGTGCGGTTTTGCAGCCAGCTCACAAGAAAAGGAGTTGAAGAAAGGAGCTCAGGGGCACTGTAATTCACAAACATGCAGAGTTATGAATGACAGCTATCGTCCAAAAGTGTACTGAAGTAAGTCTTCAAAGAGGACTTGAAAGCGGGGCAGAATTTCAGGAAAACGATTTCAGGGGGTAGACTGGAATTGCACTTAAAGCATAGGAAAAGAGGCAGAATGTCGACAATGATGCACTTGGCCAAAAAGGGCGTATGCGTTTTTTCCTGAATATATTCAGGAAAAAACGCATACGCCCTTTTTGGCCAACCAAGCAAGCGTGTAAAGGAAATCTGCACTACAATGAAGTCTCACTGCCCCCCAGTCAAAAGGGCCATCTGAAAAAAGTGTAAAATCCAGAAAGGCAGAACAGGTCTTGGAGAACAGGGAGCCTTGTTATGCTGATGGGCGGGATGTAAATTGCCAACAGCCACTCTGGAGAAATGTATGGTGTATCCTGAAACACGTAGGAAACAAAACAACACAGCCTATGTCACTTCCACTATGGTCCTATAGCTTAGGGTAATTAAAATCACAAACACACAGCCACCCCAAAGTTTGGGATGGCTCTGTTTACAAGAACCTTTTCTATGGTACAAGTTAAATATCCGAGAAAGGAAAAAATGGATAAAGAATATCTGGTACGCATGTACAATGGAATATCACTCAGCAATGAAATCTACGTCTTCAGGCCCGTAGCGGCATAATGAGTGGATTCAGGTATGATGATTCTACGAGAAATAAGTCACACAGAAAAAGAAACATCATAAGATATCACTAATACACGGAATGTAAACTTGGCTACCCATGAACTGAATTACAAAACAGAACAGGGTCTCAAATTTAGAAAACCAACTTATGCTTGCTTATGGGGAAAGGTGAGTTGGGGTGCTGCATAAAACCAGAGATTGAAATTAGCACAGATACCGTTCCATAAGCCAAATATATAATAGACAAGACCTACTCCTTGCTCAACGAAATGGACTCAACACCCCATATTCAACGCCTGGCAAGATACCTGACAAGTAAGAATCTTAAAACCCATGGAT
Organism: Delphinapterus leucas; assembly: GCF_059928025.1. NCBI lineage: Eukaryota > Metazoa > Chordata > Mammalia > Artiodactyla > Monodontidae > Delphinapterus > Delphinapterus leucas. The sequence goes on from NW_028322237.1 coordinate 1,001,720, forward strand.
TTATATGTCTCCATAAGGAAATCAAGCGTGTGTACAGCGGCCTAAACGCAGCAGTGAAAATCCGATAAATCCCATTATCAAAATAAATTTCAAAAACAAAACACAATGACAGTGAAATAGAGAGCAATTCTTAAATAATTCATTCAGGGCTTGTGATGCAACCTGGATTTCCCACATCTACACCCAGAGCTGGGTGAGACATACGGCTGGACACTTCGGGCTGATAGCACTGGTGAGGTTCGGTGAGCAAACGCAGACCTTTGGAAGACATACTGCATGGTACCCATTCCATGGGTTCCAAATTTCCAGGTTTAAGGGATTCTTCCTTCAGCTAAAACATGCATGGGAAACCCATAGTGTGGTCCACCGTGTGATTGGGAAACGTTTTCAAATGCATCTCAGTTTTCGTCCCCTGGTACTCGGGTTCACCATTCCAGACGCTTTACTAATACTCTCCCCACTTGGAGAGTCAGTGCCTTTAACCTCCTGTTTGGCACAGTTTGCAATTTCTGCGCAAGATGAACAGGCATAGGGAGAACCAATGAGAGACTAGCTGTTGGTGTCTGCACGGGCAAATGGAACGCTCATTTCCCACCAGGAAGAGGAATTAACCAAAGGCTCAGCGTTGCCTGCTGGAAAGAGATTAGGGCCTGAAGCAATCCTGCGGTTTTGCGGCCAGCTCACAAGAAAGCGAGTTGAAGAAAGGAGCTCAGGGGCACTGTAATTCACAAACCTGCAGAGTTATGAATGACAGCTATCGTCCAAAAATGTATTGAATTAAGTCTTCCAAGAGGACTTGAAAGCGGGGCAGAATTTCAGGAAAACGATTTCAGGGGGTAGACTGGAATTGTAGTAAAAGCATAGGAAAAGAGGCAGAATGTCGACAACGATGCACTTGGCCAAAAAGGGCGGATGAGTTTTTTCCTGAATATATTCAGGAAAAAACGCATACGCCCTTTTTGGCCAACCAAGCAAGCATGTAAAGGAAATCTGCACTACAATGAAGTCTCACTGCCCCCCCGGTCAAAAGAGCCATCTGAAAAAAGTGTAAAATCCAGAAAGGCAGGACAGGTCATGGAGAACAGGGAGCCTTGTCATGCTGATGGGCGGGATGTAAATTGCCAACAACCACTCTGGAGAAGTGTATGGTGTTTCCAGAAACACGTAGGAAACAAAGCAACACAGCCTATGGCACTTCCACTTATGGTCCTATAGCTTAGGGAAATTAAAATCAAAAACACACAGCCACCCCAATGTTTGTGATGGCTCTGTTTACAAGAACCTCATCTACGGTAGAAGTTAAATATCCGAGAAAGCATAAAATGGATAAAGAAGTTGTGGTACGCACGTACAATGGAATATCTCTCAGCAATGAAATCTACGTCATCAGGACCGTAGCGGCATAATGAGTGGATTCAGGTACGATGATTCTATGAGAAATAAGTCAGACAGAAAAAGAAACATCATAAGTTATCACTAATACACGGAATGTAAACTTGGCTACCCATGAACTGAATTACAAAACAGAACAGGGTCTCAAATTTAGCAAACCAACTTATGCTTGCTTATGGGGAAAGGTCAGTTGGGATGCTGCATAAAACCAGAGATTGAAATTAGCACAGATACCGTTCCATAAGCCAAATATATAATAGACAAAACCTACTCCTTGCTCAACGAAATGGACTCAACACCCAATATTCAACGCCTGGGAAGATACCTGACAAGTAAGACTCTTAAAACCCATGGATTTATATGTCTCCATAAGGAAATCAACCGTGTGTACAGTGGCCTAAAAGCAGCAGTGAAAATCCGATAAATCCCATTATCAAAATGAATTTCAAAAACAAAACACAATGACAGTGAAATAGAGAGCAATTCTTAAATAATTCATTCAGGGCTTGTGATGCAACCTGTATTTACCACATCTACAACCAGAGCTGGATGAGACATAAGGCTGGACACTTCAGGCTGATAGCATTGGTGAGGTTCGGTGAGCAAACGCAGACCCTTTGAAGTCATACTGCATGGTACCCATTCCATAGGTCCCAACTCTCCAGGTTTAAGGGATTCTTCCTTCAGCTAAAACATGCATGGGACACCCATAGTGTGGTCCACCATGTGATTGGGAAACGTTTTCAAATGCATCTCAGTTTTCGTCCCCTGGTACTCGGGTTCAACATTTGAACGCTTTACTAACACTCTCCCCACTTGGAGAGTCAGTGCCATTAACCTCCTGTTTGGCACAGTTTGCAATTTCTGCGCAAGATGTACAGGAATAGGGAGAACCAATGAGAGACTAGCTGTAGGTGCCTGCACGGGCAAAAGGAACACTCATTTCCGACCAGGAAGAGGAATTAAACAAAGGCTCAGCATGCTCTGCCGGAAAGAGATTATGGCCTGAAGCAATCCTGCGGTTTTGCGGCCAGCTCACAAGAAAGCGAGTTGAAGAAATGAGCTCAGGGGCACTGTAATTCACAAACCTGCAGAGTTATGAATGACACCTATCGTCCAAAAATGTATTGAAGTAAGTCTTCGAAGAGGACTTGTAAGCGGGGCAGAATTTCAGGAAAACGATTTCAGGGGGTAGACTGGAATTGTACTAAAAGCATAGGAAAAGAGGCAGAATGTCGACAACGATGCACTTGGCCAAAAAGGGCGTATGCGTTTTTTCCTGAATATATTCAGAAAAAAACGCATACGCCCTTTTTGGCCAACCAAGCAAGCGTGTAAAGGAAATCTGCACTACAATGAAGTCTCACTGCCCCCCCGGTCAAAAGGGCCATCTGAAAAAAGTGTAAAATCCAGAAAGGCAGGACAGGTCATGGAGAACAGGGAGCCTTGTCATGTTGATGGGCGGGATGTAAATTGCCAACAACCACTCTGGAGAAGTGTATGGTGTTTCCAGAAACACGTAGGAAACAAAGCAACACAGCCTATGGCACTTCCACTTATGGTCCTATAGCTTAGGGAAATTAAAATCAAAAACACACAGCCACCCCAGAGTTTGGGACGGCTCTGTTTACAAGAACCTCGTCTACGGTACAAGTAAAATATCCCAGAAAGTAAAAAATGGATAAAGAAGTTGTGGTATGCACGTACAATGGAATATCACTCAGCAATGAAATCTACGTCATCAGGCCCATAGCGGCATAATGAGTGGATTCAGGTACGATGATTCTACGAGAAATAAGTCACACAGAAAAAGAAACATCATAAGATATGACTAATACACGGAATGTAAACTTGGCTACCCATGAACTGAATTACAAAACAGAACAGGGTCTCAAATTTAGAAAACCAACTTATGCTTGCTTATGGGGAAAGGTGAGTTGGGGTGCTGCATAAAACCAGAGATTGAAATTAGCACAGATACCGTTCCATAAGCCAAATATATAATAGACAAGACCTACTCCTTGCTCAACGAAATGGACTCAACACCCCATATTCAACGCCTGGCAAGATACCTGACAAGTAAGAATCTTAAAACCCATGGATTTATATGTCTCCATAAGGAAATCAAGCGTGTGTACAGCGGCCTAAACGCAGCAGTGAAAATCCGATAAATCCCATTATCAAAATAAATTTCAAAAACAAAACAAAATGACAGTGAAATAGAGAGCAATTCTTAAATAATTCATTCAGGGCTTGTGATGCAACCTGGATTTACCACATCTACACCCAGAGCTGGGTGAGACATAAGGCTGGACACTTCGGGCTGATAGCATTGGTGAGGTTCGGTGAGCAAACGCAGACCCTTTGAAGTCATACTGCATGGTACCCATTCCATGGGTCCCAAATTTCCAGGTTTAAGGGATTTTTCCTTCAGCTAAAACACGCATGGGAAACCCATAGTATGGTCCACCGTGTGATTGGGAAACGTTTTCAAATGCATCTCAGTTTTCGTCCCCTGGTACTCGGGTTCACCATTCCAGACGCTTTACTAACACTCTCCCCACTTGGAGAGTCAGTGCATTTAACCTCCTGTTTGGCACACTTTGCAATTTCTGCGCAAGATGAACAGGCATAGGGAGAAGCAATGAGAGACTAGCTGTAGGTGTCTGCACGGGCAAATGGAACGCTCATTTCCCACCAGGAAGAGGAATTAACCAAAAGCTCAGCGTGCCCTGCCGGAAAGAGACTAGGGCCTGAAGCAATCCTGCGGTTTTGCGGCCAGCTCACAAGAAAGCGAGTTGAAGAAAGGAGCTCAGGGGCACTGTAATTCACAAACCTGCAGAGTTATGAATGACACCTATCGTCCAATAATGTATAGAAGTAAGTCTTCGAAGAGGACTTGAAAGCGGGGCAGAATTTCAGGAAAACGATTTCAGGGGGTAGACTGGAATTGCACTTAAAGCATAGGAAAAGAGGCAGAATGTTGACAATGATGCACTTGGCCAAAAAGGGCGTATGCGTTTTTTCCTGAATATATTCAGGAAAAAACGCATACGCCCTTTTTGGCCAACCAAGCAAGCGTGTAAAGGAAATCTGCACTACAATGAAGTCTCACTGCCCCCCGGTCAAAAGGGCCATCTGAAAAAAGTGTAAAATCCAGAAAGGCAGGACAGGTCATGGAGAACAGGGAGCCTTGTTATGCTGATGGGCGGATTTAAATTGCCAACAGCCACTCTGGAAAAGTGTATGGTGTTTCCTGAAACATGTAGGAAACAAAGCAACACAGCCTATGGCACTTCCACTTATGGTCCTATAGTTTAGGGAAATTAAAATCAAAAACACACAGCCACCCCAGAGTTTGGGACGGCTCTGTTTACAAGAACCTCGTCTACGGTACAAGTAAAATATCCCAGAAAGCAAAAAATGGATAAAGAAGTTGTGGTACGCACGTACAATGGAATATCACTCAGCAATGAAATCTACGTCATCAGTCCCGTAGCGGCATAATGAGTGGATTCAGGTACGATGATTCTACGAGAAATAAGTCACACAGAAAAAGAAACATCATAAGATATGACTAATACATGGAATGTAAACTTGGCTACCCATGAACTGAATTACAAACAGAACAGGGTCTCAAATTTAGAAAACCAACTTATGCTTGCTAATGGGGAAAGGTGAGTTGGGGTGCTGCATAAAACCAGAGATTGAAATTAGCACAGATACCGTTCCATAAGCCAAATATATAATAGACAAGACCTACTCCTTGCTAAACGAAACGGACTCAAAGCCTGGGAATATACCTGACAAGTAAGAATCTTAAAACCCATGGATTTATATGTCTCCATAAGGAAATCAAGCGTGTGTACAGCAGCCTAAACGCAGCAGTGAAAATCCGATAAATCCCATTATCAAAATAAATTTCAAAACCAAAACACATTGACAGTGAAATAGAGAACAATTCTTAAATAATTCATTCAGGGCTTGTGATGCAACCTGGATTTACCACATCTACACCCAGAGCTGGGTGAGACATAAGGCTGGACACTTCGGGCTGATAGCATTGGTGAGGTTCGGTGAGCAAACGCAGACCCTTTGAAGTCATACTGCATGGTACCCATTCCATGGGTCCCAACTCTCCAGGTTTAAGGGATTCTTCCTTCAGCTAAAACATGCATGGAAACCCAGACTATCGTCCGCCGTGTGATTGGGAAACGTTTTCAAATGCATCTCAGTTTTCGTCCCCTGGTACTCGGGTTCACCATTCCAGACGCTTTACTAACACTCTCCCCACTTGGAGAGTCAGTGCCTTTAACCTCCTGTGTGGCACAGTTTGCAACTTCTGCACAAGATGAACAGGCATAGGGAAAACCAATGAGAGACTAGCTGTTGGTGTCTGCACCGGCAAATTGAACGATCATTTCCCATCAGGAAGAGGAATTAACCAAAGGCTCAGCGTGCCCGGCAGGAAACATATTAGGGTCTGAAGCAATCCTGCGGTTTTGCGACCAGCTCACAAGAAAAGTAGGTGAAGAAAGGAGCTCAGGGGCACTGTAATTCACAAACTTGCAGAGTTATGAATGACAGCTATCGTCCAAAAATGTACTGAAGTAAGTCTTCAAAGAGGACTTGAAAGCGGGGCAGAATTTCAGGAAAACGATTTCAGGGGGTAGACTGGAATTGCACTTAAAGCGTAGGAAAAGAGGCAGAATGTCAACATTGATGCACTTGGCCAAAAAAGGCGTATGCGTTTTTCCCTGAATATATTCAGGAAAAAACGCATACGCACTTTTTGGCCAACCAAGCAAGCATGTAAAGGAAATCTGCACTACAATGAAGTCTCACTGCCCCCCGGTCAAAAGGGCCATTTGAAAAAAGAGTAAAATCCAGAAAGACAGGACAGGTCATGGAGAACAGGGAGCCTTGTCATGTTGATGGGCGGGATGTAAATTGCCAACAGCCACTCTGGAGAAATGTATGGTGTATCCTGAAACACGTAGGAAACAAAGCAACACAGCCTATGTCACTTCCACTTATGGTCCTATAGCTTAGGGAAATTAAAATCACAAACACACAGCCACCCCAAAGTTTGGGACGGCTCTGTTTACAAGAACCTTGTCTACGGTACAAGTTAAATATCCGAGAAAGGAAAAAATGGATAAAGAAGTTCTGGTACGGACGTACAATGGAATATCACTCAGCAATGAAATCTACGTCTTCAGGCCCATAGCGGCATAATGAGTGGATTCAGGTACGATGATTCTACGAGAAATAAGTCACACAGAAAAAGAAACATCATAATGTATCAGTAATACACGGAATGTAAACTTGGCTATGCATAAACTGAATTACAAAACAGAACAGGGTCTCAAATTTAGAAAACAAACTTATGCTTGCTTATGGGGAAAGGTGAGTTGGGGTGCTGCATAAAACCAGAGATTGAAATTAGCACAGATACCGTTCCATAAGCCAAATATATAATAGACAAGACCTACTCCTTGCTCAACGAAATGGACTCAACACCCCATATTCAACGCCTGGCAAGATACCTGACAAGTAAGAATCTTAAAACCCATGGATTTATATGTCTCCATAAGGAAATCAAGCGTGTGTACAGCGGCCTAAACGCAGCAGTGAAAATCCGATAAATCCCATTATCAAAATAAATTTCAAAAACAAAACACAATGACAGTGAAATAGAGAGCAATTCTTAAATAATTCATTCAGGGCTTGTGATGCAACCTGGATTTACCACATCTACACCCAGAGCTGGGTGAGACATAAGGCTGGACACTTTGGGCTGATAGCATTGGTGAGGTTCGGTGAGCAAACGCAGACCCTTTGAAGTCATACTGCATGGTACCCATTCCATGGGTCCCAACTCTTCAGGTTTAAGGAATTCTTCCTTCAGCAAAAACATGCATGGGAAACCCAGACTATCGTCGGCCGTGTGATTGGGAAACGTTTTCAAATGCATCTCAGTTTTCGAACCCTGGTACTCGGGTTCACCATTCCAGACGCTTTACTAACACTCTCCCCACTTGGAGAGTCAGTGCCTTTAACCTCCTGTTTGGCACATTTTGCAATTTCTGCGCAAGATGAACAGGCATAGGGAGAACCAATGAGAGACTAGCTGTTGGTGTCTGCACGGGCAAATTGAACGATCATTTCCCACCAGGAAGAGGAATTAACCAAAGGCTCAGCGTGCCCGGCCGGAAACATATTAGGGCCTGAAGCAATCCTGCGGTTTTGCGGCCAGCTCACAAGAAAAGGAGTTGAAGAAAAGAGCTCAGGGGCACTCTAATTCACAAACCTGCAGAGTTATGAATGACAGCTCTCGTCCAAAAATGTACTGAAGTAAGTCTTCAAAGAGGACTTGAAAGCGGGGCAGAATTTCAGGAAAACGATTTCAGGGGGTAGACTGGAATTGCACTTAAAGCATAGGAAAAGAGGCAGAATGTCGACAATCATGCACTTGGCCAAAAAGGGCGTATGCGTTTTTTCCTGAATATATTCAGGAAAAAACGCATACGCCCTTTTTGGCCAACCAAGCAAGCGTGTAAAGGAAATCTGCACTACAATGAAGTCTCACTGCCCCCCGGTCAAAAGGGCCATCTGAAAAAAGTGTAAAATCCAGAAAGGCAGGACAGGTCTTGGAGAACAGGGAGCTTTGTTATGCTGATGGGTGTGATGTAAAGAGCCAACAGCCACTCTGGAGAAATGTATGGTGTATCCTGAAACACGTAGGAAACAAAGCAACACAGCCTATGTCACTTCCACTTATGGTCCTATAGCTTAGGGAAATTAAAATAAAAAACACACAGCCACCCCAAAGTTTGGGATGGCTCTGTTTACAAGAACCTCGTCTACGGTACAAGTAAAATATCCCAGAAAGCAAAAAATGGATAAAGAAGTTGTGGTACGCACGTACAATGGAATATCACTCAGCAATGAAATCTACGTCATCAGGCCCGTAGCGGCATAATGAGTGGATTCAGGTACGATGATTCTATGAGAAATAAGTCACACAGAAAAAGAAACATCATAAGATATCACTAATACACGGACTGTAAAGTTGGCTACACATGAACTTAATTACAAAACAGAACAGGGTCTCAAATTTAGAAAACCAACTTATGCTTGCTTATGGGGAAAGGTGAGTTGGGGTGCTGCATAAAACCAGAGATTGAAATTAGCACAGATACCGTTCCATAAGCCAAATATATAATAGACAAGCCCTACTCCTTGCTCAACGAAATGGACTCAACACCCCATATTCAACGCCTGGCAAGATACCTGACAAGTAAGAATCTTAAAACCCATGGATTTATATGTCTCCATAAGGAAATCAAGCGTGTGTACAGCGGCCTAAATGCAGCAGTGAAAATCCAATAAACCCCATTATCAAAATAAATTTCAAAAACAAAACACAATGACAGTGAAATAGAGAGCAATTCTTAAATAATTCATACAGGGATTGTGATGCAACCTGGAATTACCACATCTACACCCAGAGCTGTGTGAGACATAAGGCTGGACCCTTTGGACTGAAAGCATTGGTGAGGTTCGGTGAGCAAACGCAGACCTCTTGAAGTCATACTGCATGGTACCCATTCCAAGGGTCCCAACTCTCCAGGGTTAAGGGATTCTTCCTTGAGCTAAAACATGCATGGGAAACCCAGAGTATGGTCCACCATGTGATTGGGAAACGTTTTCAAATGCATCTCAGTTTTCGTCCTCTGGTACTCGGGTTCACCATTCCAGACGCTTTACAAACACTCTCCCCACTTGGAGAGTCAGTGCCTTTAACCTCCTGTTTGGCACAGTTTGCAATTTCTGCGCAAGATGAACAGGAATGGGGAGAACCAATGAGAGACTAGCTGTAGGTGTCTGCACGGGCAAATGGAACGCTCATTTCCCACCAGGAAGAGGAACTAACCAAAGGCTCAGCGTGCCCTGCCAGAAAGAGATTATGGCGTGAAGCAATCCTGCGGTTTTGCGGCCAGCTCACAAGAAAGCAAGTTGAAGAAAGGAGCTCAGGGGCAGTGTAATTCAGAAACCTGCAGAGTTATGAATGACAGCTATCGTCCAAAAATGTATTGAAGTAAGTCTTCGAAGAGGACTTGAAAGCGGGGCAGAATTTCAGGAATACGATTTCAGGGGATAGACTGGAATTGCACTTAAAGCTTAGGAAAAGAGGCAGAATGTTGACAATGATGCAGTTGGCCAAAAAGGGCGTATGCGTTTTTTCCTGAATATATTCAGGAAAAAACGCATACGCCCTTTTTGGCCAACCAAGCAAGCGTGTAAAGGAAATCTGCACTACAATTAAGTCTCACTGTCCCCCGGTCAAAAGGGCCATCTGAAAAAAGTGTAAAATCCAGAAAGGCAGGACAGGTCATGGAGAACAGGGAGCCTTGTTATGCTGATGGGCGGGATGTAAATTGCCAACAACCGCTCTGGAGATGTGTATGGTGTTTCCAGAAACACGTAGGAAACAAAGCAACACAGCCTATGGCACTTCCACTTATGGTCCTATAGCTTAGGGAAATTAAAATCAAAAACACACAGCCACCCCAAAGTTTGGAATGGCTCTGTTCACAAGAACCTCATCTACGGTAGAAGTTAAATATCCGTGAAAGCATAAAATGGATAAAGAAGTTGTGGTACGCACGTACAATGGAATATCACTCAGCAATGAAATCTACGGCATCAGGCCCGTAGCGGCATAATGAGTGGATTCAGGTACGATGATTCTACAAGAAATAAGTCACACAGAAAAAGAAACATCATAAGTTATCACTAATACACCGAATGTAAACTTGGCTACACATGAACTGAATTACAAAACAGAACAGGGTCTCAAATTTAGCAAACCAACTTATGCTTGCTTATGGGGAAAGGTCAGTTGGGATGCTGCATAAAACCAGAGATTGAAATTAGCACAGATACCGTTCCATAAGCCAAATATATAATAGACAAAACCTACTCCTTGCTCAACGAAATGGACTCAACACCCTCTATTCAAAGCCTGGGAAGATACCTGACAAGTAAGAATCTTAAAACCCATGGATTTATATGTCTCTATAAGGAAATCAAACGTGTGTACAGCGGCCTAAAAGCAGCAGTGAAAATCCGATAAATCCCATTATCAAAATGAATTTCAAAAACAAAACACAATGACAGTGAAATAGAGAGCAATTCTTAAATAATTCATTCAGGGCTTGTGATGCAACCTGTATTTACCACATCTACACCCAGAGCTGGATGAGACATAAGGCTGGACACTTCGGGCTGATAGCATTGGTGAGGTTCGTTGAGCAAACGCAGACGTCTTGAAGTCATACTGCATGGTACCCATTCCAAGGGTCCCAACTCTCCAGGTTTAAGGGATTCTTCCTTGAGCTAAAACATGCATGGGAAACCCAGAGTATGGTCCACCATGTGATTGGGAAACGTTTTCAAATGCATCTCAGTTTTCGTCCTCTGGTACTCGGGTTCACCATTCCAGACGCTTTACTAACACTCTCCCCACTTGGAGAGTCAGTGCCTTTAACCTCCTGTTTGGCACAGTTTGCAATTTCTGCGCAAGATGAACAGGCATAGGGAGAACCAATGAGAGACTAGCTGTTGGTGTCTGCACGGGCAAATGGAACGCTCATTTCCCACCAGGAAGAGGAATTAACCAAAGGCTCAGCGTGCCATGCCGGAAACAGATTAGGGCCTGAAGCAATCCTGCGGTTTTGCGGCCAGCTCACAAGAAAACTAGTTGAAGAAAGGGGCTCAGGGGCACTGTAATTCACAAACCTGCAGAGTTTTGAATGACAGCTCTCGTCCAAAAATGTACTGAAGTAAGTCTTCAAAGAGGACTTGAAAGCGGGGCAGAATTTCAGGAAAACGATTTCAGGGAGTAGACTGGAATTGCACTTAAAGCATAGGAGAAGAGGCAGAATGTCGACCATGATGCACTTGGCCAAAAAGGGCGTATGCGTTTTTTCCTGAATATATTCAGGAAAAAACGCATACGCCCTTTTTGGCCAACCAAGCAAGCGTGTAAAGGAAATCTGCACTACAATGAAGTCTCACTGTCCCCCGGTTAAAAGGGCCATCTGAATAAAGAGTAAAATCCAGAAAGACAGGACAGGTCATGGAGAACAGGGAGCCTTGTTATGCTGATGGGCGGGATGTAAATTGCCAACAGCCACTCTAGAGAAATGTATGGTGTATCCTGAAACACGTAGGAAACAAAGCAACACAGCCTATGTCACTTCCACTTATGGTCCTATAGCTTAGGGAAATTAAAATCAAAAACACACAGCCACCCCAAAGTTTGGGATGGCTCTGTTTACAAGAACCTTGTCTACGGTACAAGTTAAATATCCGAGAAAGGAAAAAATGGATAAAGAAGTTCTGGTACGCACGTACAATGGAATATCACTCAGCAATGAAATCTACGACTTTAGGCCCATAGCGGCATAATGAGTGGGTTCAGGTACGATGATTCTACGAGAAATAAGTCACACAGAAAAAGAAACATCATAAGATATCACTAATACACGGAATGTAAACTTGGCTACACATAAACTGAATTACAAAACAGAACAGGGTCTCAAATTTAGAAAACAAACTTATGCTTGCTTATGGGGAAAGGTGAGTTGGGGTGCTGCATAAAACCAGAGATTGAAATTAGCACAGATACCGTTCCATAAGCCAAATATATAATAGACAAGACCTACTCCTTGCTCAACGAAATGGACTCAACACCCCATATTCAACGCCTGGCAAGATACCTGACAAGTAAGAATCTTAAAACCCATGGATTTATATGTCTCCATAAGGAAATCAAGCGTGTGTACAGCGGCCTAAACGCAGTAGTGAAAATCCGATAAATCCCATTATCAAAATAAATTTCTAAAACAAAACACAATGACAGTGAAATAGAGAGCAATTCTTAAATAATTCATTCAGGGCTTGTGATGCAACCTGGATTTACCAAATCTACACCCAGAGCTCGGTGAGACATAAGGCTGGACACTTCGGGCTGATAGCATTGGTGAGGTTCGGTGAGCAAACGCAGACCCTTTGAAGTCATACTGCATGGTACCCATTCCATGGGTCCCAACTCTCCAGGTTTAAGGGATTCTTCCTTCAGCTAAAACATGCATGGAAAACCCAGAGTATGGTCCACCATGTGATTGGGAAACGTTTTCAAATGCATCTCAGTTTTCGTCCCCTGGTACTCGGGTTCAACATTTGAACGCTTTACTAACACTCTCCCCACTTGGAGAGTCAGTGCCATTAACCTCCTGTTTGGCACAGTTTGCAATTTCTGCGCAAGATGAACAGGAATAGCGAGAAGCAATGAGAGACTAGCTGTAGGTGTCTGCACGGGCAAATGGAACGCTCATTTCCCACCAGGAAGAGGAATTAACCAAAGGCTCAGCGTGCCCTGCCGGAAACAGATTAAGACCTGAAGCAATCCTGCGGTTTTGTGACCAGCTCACAAGAAAGCGAGTTGAAGAAATGAGCTCAGGGGCACTGTAATTCACAAACCTGCAGAGTTATGAATGACAGCTATCGTCCAAAAATGTATTGAAGTAAGTCTTCGAAGAGGACTTGAAAGCGGGGCAGAATTTCAGAAAAACGATTTCAGGGGGTAGACTGGAATTGTACTAAAAGCATAGGAAAAGAGGCAGAATGTCGACAATGATGCACTTTGCCAAAAAGGGCGTATGCGTTTTTTCCTGAATATATTCAGGAAAAAACGCATACGCCCTTTTTGGCCAACCAAGCAAGCGTGTAATGGAAATCTGTACTACAATGAAGTCTCACTGCCCCCCGGTCAAAAGGGCCATCTGAAAAAAATGTAAAATCCAGAAAGTCAGGACAGGTCATGGAGAACAGGGAGCCTTGTCATGCTGATGGGCGGGATGTAAATTGCCAACAACCACTCTGGAGAAGTGTATGGTGTTTCCAGAAACACGTAGGAAACAAAGCAACACAGCCTATGGCACTTCCACTTATGGTCCTATAGCTTAGGGAAATTAAAATCAAAAACACACAGCCACCCCAGAGTTTGGGACGGCTCTGTTTACAAGAACCTCGTCTACGGTACAAGTAAAATATCCCAGAAAGCAAAAAATGGATAAAGAAGTTGTGGTACGCACGTACAATGGAATATCACTCAGCAATGAAATCTACGTCATCAGTCCCGTAGCGGCATAATGAGTGGATTCAGGTACGATGATTCTACGAGAAATAAGTCACACAGAAAAAGAAACATCATAAGATATGACTAATACATGGAATGTAAACTTGGCTACCCATGAACTGAATTACAAAACAGAACAGGGTCTCAAATTTAGAAAACCAACTTATGCTTGCTAATGGGGAAAGGTGAGTTGGGGTGCTGCATAAAACCAGAGATTGAAATTAGCACAGATACAGTTCCATAAGCCAAATATATAATAGACAAGACCTACTCCTTGCTAAACGAAACGGACTCAAAGCCTGGGAATATACCTGACAAGTAAGAATCTTAAAACCCATGGATTTATATGTCTCCATAAGGAAATCAAGCGTGTGTACAGCAGCCTAAACGCAGCAGTGAAAATCCGATAAATCCCATTATCAAAATAAATTTCAAAACCAAAACACATTGACAGTGAAATAGAGAACAATTCTTAAATAATTCATTCAGGGCTTGTGATGCAACCTGGATTTACCACATCTACACCCAGAGCTGGGTGAGACATAAGGCCGGACACTTCGGGCTGATAGCATTGGTGAGGTTCGGTGAGCAAACGCAGACCCTTTGAAGTCATACTGTATGGTACCCATTCCATGGGTCCCAACTCTCCAGGTTTAAGGGATTCTTCCTTCAGCTAAAACATGCATGGGAAACCCAGAGTATGGTCCACCGTGTGATTGGGAAACGTTTTCAAATGCATCTCAGTTTTCGTCCCCTGGTACTCGGGTTCAACATTTGAACGCTTTACTAACACTCTCCCCACTTGGAGAGTCAGTGCCATTAACTTCATGTTTGGCACAGTTTGCAATTTCTGCGCAAGATGAACAGGAATAGGGAGAAGCAATGAGAGACTAGCTGTTGGTGTCTGCACGGGCAAATTGAACGATCATTTCCCACCAGGAAGAGGAATTACCCAAAGGCTCAGCGTGCCCGGCCGGAAACATATTAGTGCCTGAAGCAATCCTGCGGTTTTGCGGCCAGCTCACAAGAAAAGGAGTTGAAGAAAGGAGCTCAGGGGCACTGTAATTCACAAACATGCAGAGTTATGAATGACAGCTATCGTCCAAAAATGTACTGAAGTAAGTCTTCAAAGAGGACTTGAAAGCGGGGCAGAATTTCAGGAAAACGATTTCAGGGGGTAGACTGGAATTGCACTTAAAGCATAGGAAAAGAGGCAGAATGTCGAAAATGATGCACTTGGCCAAAAAGGGCGTATGCGATTTTTCCTGAATATATTCAGGAAAAAACGCATATGCACTTTTTGGCCAACCAAGCAAGCATGTAAAGGAAATCTGCACTACAATGAAGTCTCACTGCCCCCCGGTCAAAAGGGCCATCTGAAAAAAGTGTAAAATCCAGAAAGGCAGAACAGGTCTTGGAGAACAGGGAGCCTTGTTATGCTGATGGGCGGGATGTAAATTGCCAACAGCCACTCTGGAGAAATGTATGGTGTATCCTGAAACACGTAGGAAACAAAGCAACACAGCCTATGTCACTTCCACTATGGTCCTATAGCTTAGGGAAATTAAAATCACAAACACACAGCCACCCCAAAGTTTGGGATGGCTCTGTTTACAAGAACCTTTTCTACGGTACAAGTTAAATATCCGAGAAAGGAAAAAATGGATAAAGAATATCTGGTACGCATGTACAATGGAATATCACTCAGCAATGAAATCTACGTCTTCAGGCCCATAGGGGCATAATGAGTGGATTCAGGTATGATGATTCTACGAGAAATAAGTCACAGAGAAAAAGAAACATCATAAGATATCCCTAATACACGGAATGTAAACTTGGCTACCCATGAACTGAATTACAAAACAGAACAGGGTCTCAAATTTAGAAAACCAACTTATGCTTGCTTATGGGGAAAGGTGAGTTGGGGTGCTGCATAAAACCAGAGATTGAAATTAGCACAGATACCGTTCCATAAGCCAAATATATAATAGACAAGACCTACTCCTTGCTCAACGAAATGGACTCAACACCCCATATTCAACGCCTGGCAAGATAACTGACAAGTAAGAATCTTAAAACCCATGGATTTATATGTCTCCATAAGGAAATCAAGCGTGTGTACAGCGGCCTAAACGCAGCAGTGAAAATCCGATAAATCCCATTATCAAAATAAATTTCAAAAACAAAACACAATGACAGTGAAATAGAGAGCAATTCTTAAATAATTCATTCAGGGCTTGTGATGCAACCTGGATTTCCCACATCTACACCCAGAGCTGGGTGAGACATAAGGCTGGACACTTCGGGCTGATAGCATTGGTGAGGTTCGGTGAGCAAACGCAGACCCTTTGAAGTCATACTGCATGGTACCCATTCCATGGGTCCCAACTCTCCAGGTTTAAGGGATTCTTCCTTCAGCTAAAACATGCATGGAAAACCCAGGTATGGTCCACCATGTGATTGGGAAACGTTTTCAAATGCATCTCAGTTTTCGTCCCCTGGTACTCGGGTTCAACATTTGAACGCTTTACTAACACTCTCCCCACTTGGAGAGTCAGTGCCATTAACCTCCTGTTTGGCACAGTTTGCAATTTCTGCGCAAGATGAACAGGAATAGCGAGAAGCAATGAGAGACTAGCTGTAGGTGTCTGCACGGGCAAATGGAACGCTCATTTCCCACCAGGAAGAGGAATTAACCAAAGGCTCAGCGTGCCCTGCCGGAAACAGATTAAGACCTGAAGCAATCCTGCGGTTTTGTGACCAGCTCACAAGAAAGCGAGTTGAAGAAATGAGCTCAGGGGCACTGTAATTCACAAACCTGCAGAGTTATGAATGACAGCTATCGTCCAAAAATGTATTGAAGTAAGTCTTCGAAGAGGACTTGAAAGCGGGGCAGAATTTCAGAAAAACGATTTCAGGGGGTAGACTGGAATTGTACTAAAAGCATAGGAAAAGAGGCAGAATGTCGACAATGATGCACTTTGCCAAAAAGGGCGTATGCGTTTTTTCCTGAATATATTCAGGAAAAAACGCATACGCCCTTTTTGGCCAACCAAGCAAGCGTGTAATGGAAATCTGTACTACAATGAAGTCTCACTGCCCCCCGGTCAAAAGGGCCATCTGAAAAAAATGTAAAATCCAGAAAGTCAGGACAGGTCATGGAGAACAGGGAGCCTTGTCATGCTGATGGGCGGGATGTAAATTGCCAACAACCACTCTGGAGAAGTGTATGGTGTTTCCAGAAACACGTAGGAAACAAAGCAACACAGCCTATGGCACTTCCACTTATGGTCCTATAGCTTAGGGAAATTAAAATCAAAAACACACAGCCACCCCAGAGTTTGGGACGGCTCTGTTTACAAGAACCTCGTCTACGGTACAAGTAAAATATCCCAGAAAGCAAAAAATGGATAAAGAAGTTGTGGTACGCACGTACAATGGAATATCACTCAGCAATGAAATCTACGTCATCAGTCCCGTAGCGGCATAATGAGTGGATTCAGGTACGATGATTCTACGAGAAATAAGTCACACAGAAAAAGAAACATCATAAGATATGACTAATACATGGAATGTAAACTTGGCTACCCATGAACTGAATTACAAAACAGAACAGGGTCTCAAATTTAGAAAACCAACTTATGCTTGCTAATGGGGAAAGGTGAGTTGGGGTGCTGCATAAAACCAGAGATTGAAATTAGCACAGATACCGTTCCATAAGCCAAATATATAATAGACAAGACCTACTCCTTGCTAAACGAAACGGACTCAAAGCCTGGGAATATACCTGACAAGTAAGAATCTTAAAACCCATGGATTTATATGTCTCCATAAGGAAATCAAGCGTGTGTACAGCAGCCTAAACGCAGCAGTGAAAATCCGATAAATCCCATTATCAAAATAAATTTCAAAACCAAAACACATTGACAGTGAAATAGAGAACAATTCTTAAATAATTCATTCAGGGCTTGTGATGCAACCTGGATTTACCACATCTACACCCAGAGCTGGGTGAGACATAAGGCCGGACACTTCGGGCTGATAGCATTGGTGAGGTTCGGTGAGCAAACGCAGACCCTTTGAAGTCATACTGCATGGTACCCATTCCATGGGTCCCAACTCTCCAGGTTTAAGGGATTCTTCCTTCAGCTAAAACATGCATGGGAAACCCAGAGTATGGTCCACCGTGTGATTGGGAAACGTTTTCAAATGCATCTCAGTTTTCGTCCCCTGGTACTCGGGTTCAACATTTGAACGCTTTACTAACACTCTCCCCACTTGGAGAGTCAGTGCCATTAACTTCATGTTTGGCACAGTTTGCAATTTCTGCGCAAGATGAACAGGAATAGGGAGAAGCAATGAGAGACTAGCTGTTGGTGTCTGCACGGGCAAATTGAACGATCATTTCCCACCAGGAAGAGGAATTACCCAAAGGCTCAGCGTGCCCGGCCGGAAACATATTAGTGCCTGAAGCAATCCTGCGGTTTTGCGGCCAGCTCACAAGAAAAGGAGTTGAAGAAAGGAGCTCAGGGGCACTGTAATTCACAAACATGCAGAGTTATGAATGACAGCTATCGTCCAAAAATGTACTGAAGTAAGTCTTCAAAGAGGACTTGAAAGCGGGGCAGAATTTCAGGAAAACGATTTCAGGGGGTAGACTGGAATTGCACTTAAAGCATAGGAAAAGAGGCAGAATGTCGAAAATGATGCACTTGGCCAAAAAGGGCGTATGCGATTTTTCCTGAATATATTCAGGAAAAAACGCATACGCCCTTTTTGGCCAACCAAGCAAGCATGTAAAGGAAATCTGCACTACAATGAAGTCTCACTGCCCCCCGGTCAAAAGGGCCATCTGAAAAAAGTGTAAAATCCAGAAAGGCAGAACAGGTCTTGGAGAACAGGGAGCCTTGTTATGCTGATGGGCGGGATGTAAATTGCCAACAGCCACTCTGGAGAAATGTATGGTGTATCCTGAAACACGTAGGAAACAAAGCAACACAGCCTATGTCACTTCCACTATGGTCCTATAGCTTAGGGTAATTAAAATTACAAACACACAGCCACCCCAAAGTTTGGGATGGCTCTGTTTACAAGAACCTTTTCTACGGTACAAGTTAAATATCCGAGAAAGGAAAAAATGGATAAAGAATATCTGGTACGCTTGTACAATGGAATATCACTCAGCAATGAAATCTACGTCTTCAGGCCCGTAGCGGCATAATGAGTGGATTCAGGTATGATGATTCTACGAGAAATAAGTCACACAGAAAAAGAAACATCATAAGATATCCCTAATACACGGAATGTAAACTTGGCTACCCATGAACTGAATTACAAAACAGAACAGGGTCTCAAATTTAGAAAACCAACTTATGCTTGCTTATGGGGAAAGGTGAGTTGGGGTGCTGCATAAAACCAGAGATTGAAATTAGCACAGATACCGTTCCATAAGACAAATATATAATAGACAAGACCTACTCCTTGCTCAACGAAATGGACTCAACACCCCATATTCAACGCCTGGCAAGATAACTGACAAGTAAGAATCTTAAAACCCATGGATTTATATGTCTCCATAAGGAAATCAAGCGTGTGTACAGCGGCCTAAACGCAGCAGTGAAAATCCGAAAAATCCCATTATCAAAATTAATTTCAAAAACAAAACACAGAGGGGGGACCTTGAAGATGGCGGAAGAGTAAGACGCGGAGATCGCCTTCCTCCCCACGGATACACCAGAAATACATCTACACGTGGAACAACTCCTACAGAACACCTACCGAAGGCTGGCAGAAGACCTCAGACGTCCCAAAAGGCAAGAAACTCCCCACGTACCTGGGTAGGGCAAAAGAAAAAACAGAGACAAAAGAATAAGGACGGCACCTGCGCCAGTAGGAGGGAGCTGTGAAGGAGGAAAAGTTTCCACACACTTGGAAGCCCCTCCGCGGGCGGAGACTGCGGGAGGCGGAGGGGGGGGCTTCGGGACCGAGGAGTAGTGCACAGCGACGGGTGCGGAGGGCAAAGCGGGGAGATTCCCGCACAGAGGATCAGTGCCGACCGGCACTCACCAGCCCGAGAGGCTTGTCTGCTCACCCGCCCGGGCGGGCGGGGCTGCGAGCTGAAGCTCGGGTTTCGGTTTTGGACGGAGCGCAGGGAGAGGACTGGGGTTGGCGGCTTGAACATAGCCTGAAGGGGTTAGTGCACCACGACTAGCCGGGAGGGAGTTCGGGGAAAAGCCTGCACCTGCCGAAGAGGCAAGAGACTTTTTCTTCCCTCTTTGTTTCCTGGTGCGCGAGGAGAGGGGTTTAAGAGCGCTGCTTAAAGGAACTCCAGAGAGGGGCGCGAGCCGCGGCTAAAAGCGCGAACCCCAGAGACGGGCGCGAGCCGCGGCTAAAAGCGCGAACCCCAGAGACGGGCGCGAGCCGCGGCTAAAAGCGCGGACCCCAGAGACGGGCGGGAGACGCTAGGGCTGCTGCTGCCGCCACCAAGGGGCCTGTGCAGCCCGCCCCTGCCAGGTTCCCGGGAACCTCCACACCCCTCTTCCGCGGAGCCTGTGCAGCCCGCCACTGCCAGGTTCCCGGGAACCAGGGACAACTTCCCCGGGAGAACGCACGGCGGGCCTCAGGCTGGTGCAACGTCACGCCGGCCTCTGCCGCAACGTCACGCCGCCTCTGACGCCGCAGGCCCGCCCCGCACGCAGTGCCCCTCCTTCCCCCCCCTCACCCCCGGCCTGAGTGAGCCTGAGCCCCCGAATTAGCGGCCCCTTTAACCCTTTCCTGTCTGAGCAAAAAACAGACGCCCTCCAGCGACCTACACGCAGAGGCAGGGCCAAATCCAAAGCTGAGCTCCTGTGAGCTGTGAGAACAAAGAAGAGAAAGGGAAATCTCCCCCAGCAGCCTCAGAAGCAGCGGATTAAAGCTCCACAATCAACTTGATATACCCTGCATCTGTGGAATACCTGAATACACAAGAAATGATCCCAAATTGAAGAGGTGGAATTTAGGAGCGAGATCTATGATTTTTTTCCCTTTTCCTCTTTTTGTGAATGTGTACGTGTATGCTTATGTGTGAGATCTTGTCTGTATACTCTTGCTTCCACCATTTGTCCTAGGGCTCTATCCGTCCATGGTTTTTAAAAAAAAAATTTTTTTTCTCAATAATTTTAATTGTAATAACTTTATTATACTTTACCGTCGTTCCTTCTTTCTTTCTTTCTTTCTTTCCGTCCTTCCCTCCTTTAGACAACGAATCACCCCAAATTGAGGAGGTGGTCTCTGAGAGCAATATTTATGATTTTTCCCCCTTTACCTCTTTTTGTGAAGGTGTATGTGTATGCTTCTGTATAAGATTTTCTCTGTATAGCTTTGCTTCCAACATTTGTCCTAAGGTTCTATCCGTCCCTCTTTTTTTTTTTTTTCTAAATATTTTTTAATTCAATAAATATATTATACTTTATTTTATTTTTACTGTATCTTCTTTCTTTCTGTCTTTTTTCCTTCTTTCCCTCCTTCCTTCCTTCCTTCCTTCCTCCCTCCCTCCCTCCTTTCTTTCCTTCTTTGCTTCTTTCTTCCTTCCTTCCTTTCCTCCTTTCCTTCTTTCTTTCCTCATACATCTACTAATTCTCTCTACTTTTTCTCCCTTTTATTCTGAGCCGTGTGGATGAAAGGCTCTTGGTGCTCCAGCCAGGAGTCAGGGCTCTGCCTCTGAGGTAGGAGAGCCAACTTCAGGACACTGGTCCAAAGAGACCTCCCAGCTCCACATAATATTAAACGGTGGAAATCTCCCAGTGACCTCCATCTTAACACCAGCACCCAGCTTCACTCAACGACCAGCAAGCCACAGTGCTAGACAACCTATGCCAAACAACTAGCAAAACAGGAACACAACCCCACCCATTAGCAGAGAGGCTGCCTAAAATCATAATAAGGCCACAGACACCCCAAAACACACCACCAGACGTGAACCTGCCCACTAGAGAGACAAGATCCAGCCTCATCCACCACAACACAGGCACTAGTCCCCTCCACCAGGAAGCCTACACAACCCACTGAAACAACCTTAGCCACTGGAGACAGACATCAAAAACAACGGGAACTACGAACGTGCAGCCTGCAAAAAGGAGACCCCAAACACAGTAAGATAAGCAAAATGAGAAGACAGAAAAACACACAGCAGATGAAGGAGCAAGATAAAAATGCACCAGACCTAACAAATGAAGAGGAAATAGGCAGTCTACCTGAAAAAGAATTCAGAATAATGATAGTAAGGATGATCCGAAATCTTGGAAGTAGAATGGACAAAATGCAAGAAGCAGTTAACAAGGACCTAGAAGAAATAAAGGTGAAACAAGCAATGATGAACAACGCAATAAATGAAATTAAAAGTACTCTAGATGGGATCAATAACAGAATAACTGAGGCAGAAGAACGGATAAGTGACCTGGAAGATAAAATAGTGGAAATAACTACTGCAGAGCAGAATAAAGAAAAAAGAATGAAAAGAACTGAGGACAGTCTCAGAGACCTCTGGGACAACATTAAACGCACCAACATTCGAATTATAGGGGTTCCAGAAGAAGAAGAGAAAAAGAAAGGGACTGAGAAAATATTTGAAGAGATTATAGTTGAAAACTTCCCTAATATGGGAAAGGAAATAGTTAATCAAGTCCAGGAAGCACAGAGAGTCCCATACAGGATAAATACAAGGAGAAATACGCCAAGACACATATTAATCAAACTGTCAAAAATTAAATACAAAGAAAGCATATTAAAAGCAGCAAGGGAAAAACAGCAAATAACACACAAGGGAATCCCCATAAGGTTAACAGCTGATCTCTCAGCAGAAACCCTACAAGCCAGAAGGGAGTGGCAGGACATACTGAAAGTGATGAAGGAGAAAAACCTGCAACCAAGGCTACTTTACCCAGCAAGGATCTCATTCAGATTTGATGGAGAAATTAAAACCTTTACAGACAAGCAAAAGCTGAGAGAGTTTAGCACCACCAAACCAGCTTTACAGCAAATGCTAAAGGAACTTCTCTAGACAAGGAACACAAGAGAAGGAAAAGACCTATAATAACGAACCCAAAACAATATAGAAAATGGGAATAGGAACATACATATCGATAATTACCTTAAATGTAAATGGACTAAATGCTCCCACCAAAAGACACAGATTGGCTGAATGGATACAAAAACAAGACCCTTATATATGCTGTCTACAAGAGACCCACTTCAGACCTAGAGACACATACAGACTGAAAATAAGGGGATGGAAAAAGATATTCCATGCAAATGGAAACCAAAAGAAAGCTGGAGTAGCAATTCTCATATCAGACAAAATAGACTTTAAAATAAGGACTATTACAAGAGACAAAGAAGGACACTACATAATGATCAAGGGATCGATTCAAGAAGAAGATATAACAATTGTAAATATTTATGCACCCAACATAGGAGCACCTCAATACATAAGGCAAATACTAACAGCCATAAAAGGGGAGATTGACAGTAACACATTCATAGTAGGGGACTTTAACACCCCACTTTCACCCATGGACAGATCATCCAAAATGAAAATAAATAAGGAAACACAAGCTTTAAATGATACATTAAACAAGATGGACTTAATTGATATTTATAGGACACTCCATCCAAAAACAACAGAATACACATTTTTCTCAAGTGCTCATGGAACATTCTCCAGGATAGATCATATCTTGGGTCACAAATCAAGCCTTGGTAAATTTAAGAAAATTGAAATTGTATCAAGTATCTTTTCTGACCACAACGCCATGAGACTAGATATCAATTACAGGAAAAGATCTGTAAAAAATACAAACACATGGAAGCTAAACAATACACTACTTAATAATGAAGTGATCACTGAAGAAATCAAAGAGGAAATAAAAAAATACCTAGAAACAAATGACAATGGAGACACAACGACCCAAAACCTATGGGATGCAGCAAAAGCAGTTCTAAGGGGGAAGTTTATAGCAATACAAGCCCACCTTAAGAAGCAGGAAACATCTCGAATAAACAACCTAACCTTGCACCTCAAGCAATTAGAGAAAGAAGAACAAAAAAACCCCAAAGCTAGCAGAAGGAAAGAAATCATAAAAATCAGATCAGAAATAAATGAAAAAGAAATGAAGGAAACGATAGCAAAGATCAATAAAACTAAAAGCTGGTTCTTTGAGAAGATAAACAAAATAGATAAACCACTAGCCAGACTCATCAAGAAAAAAAGGGAGAAGACTCAAATCAATAGAATTAGAAATGAAAAAGGAGAAGTAACAACTGACACTGCAGAAATAAAAAAAATCATAAGAGATTACTACAAGCAACTCTATGCCAATAAAATGGACAATCTGGAAGAAATGGACAAATTCTTAGAAATGCACAACCTGCCAAGACTGAATCAGGAAGAAATAGAAAATATGAACAGACCAATCACAAGCACTGAAATTGAAACTGTCATTAAAAATCTTCCAACAAACAAAAGCCCAGGACCAGATGGCTTCACAGGTGAATTCTATCAAACGTTTAGAGAAGAGCTAACACCTATCCTTCTCAAACTCTTCCAAAATATAGCAGAGGGAGGAACACTCCCAAATTCCTTCTACGAGGCCACCATCACCTTGATACCAAAACCAGACAAGGATGTCACAAAGAAAGAAAACTACAGGCCAATATCACTGATGAACATAGATGCAAAAATCCTCAACAAAATACTAGCAAACAGAATCCAACAGCACATTAAAAGGATCATACACCATGATCAAGTGGGGTTTATTCCAGGAATGCAAGGATTCTTCAATATACGCAAATCTATCAATGTGATAAACCATATTAACAAATTGAAGGAGAAAAACCATATGATCATCTCAATAGATGCAGAGAAAGCTTTCGACAAAATTCAACACCCATTTATGCTAAAAACCCTGCAGAAAATAGGCATAGAGGGAACTTTCCTCAACATAATAAAGGCCATATATGACAAGCCCACAGCAAACATCATCCTCAATGGTGAAAAACTGAAAGCATTTCCACTAAGATCAGGAACAAGACAAGGTTGCCCACTCTCACCACTCTTATTCAACATAGTTTTGGAAGTTTTAGCCACAGCAATCAGAGAAGAAAAGGAAATAAAAGGAATCCAAATCGGAAAAGAAGAAGTAAAGCTGTCACTGTTTGCAGATGACATGATACTATACATAGAGAATCCTAAAGATGCTACCAGAAAACTACTAGAGCTAATCAATGAATTTGGTAAAGTAGCAGGATACAAAGTTAATGCACAGAAATCTCTGGCATTCCTATATACTAATGATGAAAAATCTGAAAGTGAAATCAAGAAAACACTTCCATTTACCATTGCAACAAAAAGAATAAAATATCTAGGAATAAACCTACCTAAGGAGACGAAAAACCTGTATGCAGAAAATTATAAGACACTGATAAAAGAAATTAAAGATGATACAAATAGATGGAGAGATATACCATGTTCTTGGATGGGAAGAATCAACATTGTGAAAATGACTCTACTACCCAAAGCAATCTACAGATTCAATGCAATCCCTATCAAACTACCACTGGCATTTTTCACAGAACTAGAACAAAAAATTTCACAATTTGTATGGAAACACAAAAGACCCCGAATAGCCAAAGCAATCTTGAGAACGAGAAAAGGAGCTGGAGGAATCAGGCTCCCTGACTTCAGACTATACTACAAAGCTACAGTAATCAAGACAGTATGGTACTGGCACAAAAACAGAAAGATAGATCAATGGAAGAGGATAGAAAGCCCAGCGATAAACCCACGCACATATGGACACCTTATCTTTGATAAAGGTGGCAGGAATGTACAGTGGAGAAAGGACAGCCTCTTCAATAAATGGTGCTGGGAAAACTGGACAGGTACATGTAAAAGTATGAGATTAGATCACTCCCTAACACCATACACAAAAATAAGCTCAAAATGGATTAAAGACCTAAATGTAAGGCCAGAAACTATCAAACTCTTAGAGGAAAACATAGGCAGAACACTCTATGACATAAATCACAGCAAGATCCTTTCTGACCCACCTCCTAGAGTAATGGAAATAAAAACAAAAATAAACAAATGGGACCTAATGAAACTTCAAAGCTTTTGCACAGCAAAGGAAACCATAATCAAGACCAAAAGACAACCCTCACAATGGGAGAAAATATTTGCAAATGAAGCAACTGACACAGGATTAATCTCCAAAATTTACAAGCAGCTCATGCAGCTCAATAACAAAAAAACAAACAACCCAATCCAAAAATGGGCAGAAGACCTAAATAGACATTTCTCCAAAGAAGATATACAGAATGCCAACAAACACATGAAAGAATGCTCAACATCATTAATCATTAGAGAAATGCAAATCAAAACTACAATGAGATATCATCTCACACCAGTCAGAATGGCCATCATCAAAAAATCTAGAAACAATAAATGCTGGAGAGGGTGTGGAGAAAAGGGAACACTCTTGCACTGCTGGTGGGAATGTGAATTGGTTCAGCCACTATGGAGAACAGTATGGAGGTTCCTTAAAAAACTACAAATAGAATTACCATATGACCCAGCAATCCCACTACTGGGCATATACCCTGAGAAAACCATAATTCAAAAAGAGTCATGTACCAAAATGTTCATTGCAGCTCTATTTACAATAGCCCGGAGATGGAAACAACCTAAGCGCCCATCATCGGATGAATGGATAAAGAAGATGTGGCACATATATACAATGGAATATTACTCAGCCTTAAAAAGAAATGAAATTGAGCTATTTGTAATGAGATGGATAGACCTAGAGTCTGTCATACAGAGTGAAGTAAGTCAGAAAGAAAAAGACAAATACCGTATGCTAACGCATATATATGGAATTTAAGGGGGAAAAAAATGTCATGAAGAACCTAGGGGTAAGACAGGAATAAAGACGCAGACCTACTGGAGAACGGACTTGAGGATATGGGGAGGGGGAAGGGTGAGCTTTGACAGGGCGAGAGAGAGTCATGGACATATACACACTAACAAACGTAGTAAGGTAGATAGCTAGGGGGAAGCAGCCGCAAGGCACAGGGATATTAGCTCGGTGCTTTGTGACAGCCTGGAGGGGTGGGATAGGGAGAGTGGGAGGGAGGGAGACGCAAGAGGGAAGACATATGGGAACATATGTATATGTATAACTGATTCACTTTATTATAAAGCAGAAACTAACACACAATTGTAAAGCAATTATACCCCAATAAAGATGTTTAAAAAAAAAAAAACACAATGACAGTGAAATAGAGAGCAATTATTAAATAATTGATTCAGGGCTTGTGATGCAACCTGGATTTACCACATCTACACCCAGACCTGGGTGAGACATAAGGCTGGACACTTCAGGCTGATAGCATTGGTGAGGTTCACTGAGCAAACGCAGACCCGTTGAAGGCATACTGCATGGTACCCATTCCATGGGTCCCAACTCTCCAGGTTTAAGGGATTCTTCCTTCAGCTAAAACATGCATGGGAAACCCAGAGTATGGTCCACCGTGTGATTGGGAAACGTTTTCAAGTGCAACTCAGTTTTCGTCCCCTGGCACTTGGGTTCACTATTCCAGACGCTTTACTAACACTCTCCCCACTTGGAGAGTCAGTGCCTTTAACCTCCTGTTTGGCACAGTTTGCAATTTCTGCGCAAGATGAACAGGAATAGGGAGAACCAATGACAGACTAGCTGTAGGTGTCTGCACGGGCAAATGGAACGCTCATTTCCCACCAGGAAGAGGAATTAACCAAAGGCTCAGTGTGCCCCGCCGGAAACATATTAGGGCCTGAAGCAATCCTGCGGTTTTGCGAGCAGCTCACTAGAAAGACAGTTGAAGAAAGGAGCTCAGGGGCACTGTAATTCACAGACCTGCAGAGTTATGAATGACAGCTATCGTCCAAAAATGTACTGAAGTAAGTCTTCGAAGAGGACTTGAAAGCGGGGCAGAATTTCAGGAAAACGATTTCAGGGGGTAGACTGGAATTGCACTAAAAGCATAGGAAAAGAGGCAGAATGTCGACAATGATGCACTTGGCCAAAAAGGGCGTATGCGGTTTTTCCTGAATATATTCAGATAAAATCGCATACGCACTTTTTGGCCAACGAAGCAAGTGTGTAAAGGAAATCTGCACTACAATGAAGTCTCACTGCCCCCCGGTCAAAAGGGCCATCTGAAAAATGTGTAAAATCCAGAAAGGCACCACAGGTCATGGAGAACAGGGAGCCTTGTTATACTGATGGGCGTGATGTAAATTGCCAACAGACACTCTGGAGAAGTTTATGGTGTTTCCTGAAACACGTAGGAAACAAAGCAACACAGCCTATGGCACTTCCACTTATGGTCCTATAGCTTAGGGAAATTAAAATCAAAAACACAGCCACCCCAAAGTTTGGGACGGCTCTGTTTACAAGAACCTCGTCTACGGTACAAGTTAAATATCCGAGAAAGCAAAAACTCTATAAAGCAGTTGTGGTACGCACGTACAATGGAATATCACTCAGCAATGAAATCTACGTCATCAGGCCCGTAGCGGCATAATGAGTGGATTCAGGTACGATGATTCTACGAGAAATAAGTCACACAGAAAAAGAAACATCATAAGATATCACTAATACACGGAATGTAATCTTGGCTACACATGAACTGAATTACAAAACAGAACAGGGTCTCAAATTGAGAAAACCAACTTATGCTTGCTTATGGGGAAAGGTGAGTTGGGGTGCTGCATAAAACCAGAGATTGAAATTAGCACAGATACCGTTCCATAAGCCAAATATATAATAGACAAGACCTACTCCTTGCTCAACGAAATGGACTCAACACCCCATATTCAACGCCTGGGAAGATACCTGACAAGTAAGAATCTTAAAACCCATGGATTTATATGTCTCCATAAGGGAATCAAGCGAGTGTACAGCAGCCTAAACGCAGCAGTGAAAATCCGATAAATCCCATTATCAAAATAAATTTCAAAAACAAAACACAATGACAGTGAAATAGAGAGCAATTCTTGAATAATTCATTCAGGGCTTGTGATGCCACCTGGATTTACCACATCTACACCCAGAGCTGGATGAGACATAAGGCTGGACACTTCGGGCTGATAGCATTGGTGAGGTTCGGTGAGCAAACGCAGACCCTTTGAAGTCACCCTGCATGGTATCCATTCCATGGGTCCCAAATCTCCATGTT
The DNA here is from genome assembly GCF_059928025.1 of Delphinapterus leucas. Taxonomy (NCBI): domain Eukaryota; kingdom Metazoa; phylum Chordata; class Mammalia; order Artiodactyla; family Monodontidae; genus Delphinapterus; species Delphinapterus leucas. The sequence continues at coordinate 1,030,578 of NW_028322237.1, forward strand.
TAAGGGATTCTTCCTTCAGGTAAAACATGCGTGGGAAACCCAGAGTATGGTCCACCGTGTGATTGGGAAACGTTTTCAAATGCATCTCAGTTTTCGTCCCCTAGTACTCGGGTTCACCATTCCAGACGCTTTACTAACACTATCCCCACTTGGAGAGTCAGTGCCTTTAACCTCCTGTTTGGCACAGTTTGCAATTTCTGCGCAAGATGAACAGGAATAGGGAGAACCAATGAGAGACTAGCTGTAGGTGTCTGCACGGGCAAATGGAACGCTCATTTACCACCAGGAAAAGGAATTTACCAAAGGCTCAGCGTGCCCTGCCTGAAACAGATTAGTCCCTGAAGCAATCCTGCAGTTTTGCGGCCAGCTCACAAGAAAGCGAGTTGAAGAAAGGAGCTCTGGGACACCGTAATTCACAAACCTGCAGAGTTATGAATGACACCTATCGTCCAAAAATGTACTGAAGTAAGTCTTCGAAGAGGACTTGAAATCAGGGCAGAATTTCAGGAAAACTATTTCAGGGGGCAGACTGGAATTGCACTTACAGCATAGGAAACGAGGCAGAATGTCGACAATGATGCACTTGGCCAAAAAGAGCGTATGCGTTTTTTCCTGAATATATTCAGGAAAAAACGCATATGCCGTTTTTGGACAACCAAGCAAGCGTGTAAAGGAAATCTGCACTACAATGAAGTCTCACTGCCCCCCGGTCAAAAGGGCCATCTGAAAAAAGTTTAAAATCCAGAAGGGCAGGACAGGTCATGGAGAACAGGGAGCCTTGTTATGCTGATGGGCGTGATGTAAATTGCCAACAGACACTCTGGAGAAGTTTATGGTGTTTCCTGAAACGCCTAAAAAACAAAGCAACGGAGCCTATGGCACTTCCACTTATGGTCCGACAGCTTAGGAAAATTAAAATCAAAAACACAAAGCAACCCCAAAGTTTGGAACGGCTCTGTTTACAAAAACCTCGTCTACGGTACAAGTTAAATATCCGAGAAAGCAAAAAATGGATAAAGAAATTGTGGTACGTACGTACAATGGAATATCACTCAGCAATGAAATCTACGTCATCAGGCCCGCAGCGGCATAATGAGTGGATTCAGGTACGATGATTCTACGAGAAATAAGTCACACAGAAAAAGAAACATCATAAGATATCACTAATACACGGAATGTAAACTTGGCTACACGTGAAATGAATTACAAAACAGGACAGAGTTTCAAATTGAGGAAACCAACTTATGCTTGCTTATGGGGAAAGGTGAGTTATGGTGCTGCATAAAACCAGAGATTGAAATTAGCACAGATACCCTTCCATAAGGCAAATATATAATAGACAAGACCTACTCCTTGCTCAACGAAATGGACTCAACACCACATATTCAACGCCTGGGAAGATACCTGACAATTAAGAATCTTAAAACCCATAGATTTATATGTCTCAATAAGGAAATCAAGCATGTGTACAACGGCCTAAACGCAGCAGTGAAGATCCGAAAAATCCCATTATCAAAATTAATTTCAAAAACAAAACACAATGACAGTGAAAATGAGAGCAATTCTTAAATAATTGATTCAGGGCTTGTGACGCAACCTGGATTTACCACATCTACACCCAGAGCTGGGTGAGACATAAGGCTGGACACTTCAGGCTGAAAGCATTGGTGAGGTTCGGTGAGCAAACGCAGACACTTTGAAGTCATACTGCATGGTACCCATTCCATGGGTCCCAACTCTCCAGGTTTAAGGGATTCTTCTTCAATTAAAACATGCATGGAAAACCCAGAGTATGGTCAACCGTGTGATTGGGAAACGTTTTCAAATGCATCTCAGTTTTCGAACCCTGGTACTCGGGTTCACCATTCCAGACGCTTTACTAACACTCTCCTCACTTGGAGAGTCAGTGCCTTTCACCTCCTGTTTGGCACAGTTTGCAATTTCTGCGCAAGGTGAACAGGAATAGGGAGAACCAATGAGAGACTAGCTGTAGGTGTCTGCACGGGCAAATGGAACACTCATTTCCCACCAGGAAGAGGAATTAACCAAAGGCTCAGCGTGGCCTGCCGGAAACAGATTAGGGCCTGAAGCAATCCTGCGGTTTGGCGGCCAGCTCACAAAGAAGCGAGTTGAAGAAAGGAGCACAGGGGCACTGTAATTCACAAATCTGCAGAGTTATGAATGACAGCTATCGACCAAAATGTACTGAAGTAAGTCTTCGAAGAGGACTTGAAAGCGGGGCAGAATTTCAGGAAAACGATTTCAGGGGGTAGACAGGAATTGCGCTTAAAGCATAGGAACAGAGGCAGAATGTCGACAATGTTGCACTTGGCTAAAAAGGGCATATGCGTTTTTTCCTGAATATATTCAGGAAAAAAAGAAAACGCACTTTTTGGCCAACCAAGCAAGCGTGTAAATGAAATCGGCACTACAATGAAGTCTCACTGCCCCCCGTTCAAAAGGGCCACCTGAAAAAAGTGTAAAATCCAGAAAAGCAGGATAGGTCATGGAGAACAGGGAGCCTTGTTATGCTGATGGGCGGGATGTAAATTGCCAACAGCCACTCTGGAGAAGTGTATGGTGTTTCCTGAAACGCGTAGGAAACAAAGCAACACAGCCTATGGCCCTTCCACTTATGGTCCTATAGCTTAGGGAAATTAAATTCAAAAAGACACAGCCACCCCAAAGTTTGGGACGGCACTGTTAACAAGAACCTCGTCTACGGTACAAGTTAAATATCCAAGAAATCAAAAAATGGATAAAGAAGTTGTGGTATGCACGTACAGTTGAATATCACTCAGCAATGAAATCTACGTCATCAGGCCCGTAGCGGCATAATGAGTGGATTCAGGTATGATGATTCTACGAGAAATAAGTCACACAGAAAAAGAAACATCATAAGATATCCCTAATACACGGAATGTAAACTTGGCTACACATGTACTGAATTACAAAACAGAACAGGGTCTCAAATTTAGAAAACCAACTTATGCTTGCTTATGGGGAAAGGTGAGTTGGGGTGCTGCATAAAACCGGAGATTGAAATTACAACATATACCGTTCCATAAGCCAAATATATAATAGACAAGACCTACTCCTTGCTCAACGAAATGGACTCAACACCCCATATTCAACGCCTGGGAAGATACCTGACAAGTAAGAATCTTAAAACCCATGGATTTATATGTCTCCATAAGGAAATCAAGCGTGTGTACAGCGGCCTAAACGCAACAGTGAAAATCCGATAAATCCAATTATCAAAATAAATTTCAAAAACAAAACACAATGACAGTGAAATAGAGAGCAATTCTTAAATAATTCATTCAGGGCTTGTGATGCCACCTGGATTTACCACATCTACACCCAGAGCTGGGTGAGACAAAGGCTGGACACTTCGCGCTGATAGCATTGGTGAGGTTCGGTGAGCAAATTCAGACCCTTTGAAGTCTTACTGCATGGTACCCATTCCATGGGTCCCAACTCTCCAGGTTTAATGGATTCTTCTTCAGGAAAAACATGCATGGGAAACCCAGAGTATGGCCCACCGTGTGATTGGCAAACGTTTTCAAATGCATCTCAGTTTTCGTTCCCTGGTACTCGGGTTCACCATTCCAGACGCTTTACTAACACTCTCCCCACTTGGAGAGTCAGTGCCTTTAACCTCCAGTTTGGCACAGTTTGCAATTTCTGTGCAAGATGAACAGGAATAGGGAGAACCAATGAGAGACTAGCTGTAGGTGTCTGCACGGGCAAATGGAACGCTCATTTCCCACCAGGAAGAGGAATAAACCAAAGGCTCACTGTACCCTGCCAGAAACAGATTAGGGCCTGAAGGAATCCTGCGGTTTTGCGGCCAGCTCACAAGAAAGCGAGTTGAAGAAAGGAGCTCAAGGGCACTGTAATTCACAAACCTGCAGTGTTATGAATGACAGCTATCGTCCAAAAATGTACTGAAGTAAGTCTTCGAAGAGGACTTGAAAGCGGGGCAGAATTTCAGGAAAACGATTTCAGGGGGTAGACTGGAATTGCACTTAAAGCATAGGAAAAGAGGCAGAATGTCGACAATGATACACTTGGCCAAAAAGGGCGTATGCGTTTTTTCCTGAATATATTCAGGAAAAAACGCATACGCCCTTTTTGGCCAACCAAGCAAGCCTGTAAAGAAAATCTGCACTACAACGAAGTCTCACTGCCCCCCGGTCAAAAGGGCCATCTGAAAAAAGTGTAAAATCCAGAAAGGCAGGACAGGTCATGGAGAACAGGGAGCCTTGTTATGCTGATGGGCGGATGAAAATTGCCAACAGCCACTCTGGAGAAGTGTATCGTGTTTCCTGAAACACGTAGGAAGCAAAGCAACACAGCGTATGGCACTTCCACTTATGGTCCTATAGCTTAGGGAAATTAAAATCAAAAACACACAGCCACCGCAAATTTTCGGACGGCTCTGTTTTCAAGAACCTCGTCTACGGTATAAGTTAAATATCCAAGAAAGCAACAAATGGATAAAGAAGTTGTGGTACGCACGTACAATGGAATATCACTCGGCAATGAAATCTAAGTCATCAGGTCCCTAGCGGCATAATGAGTGGATTCAGATACCATGATTCTACGAGAAATAAGTCACACAGAAAAAGAAACATCATTAGATATCCCTAATACACGGAATGTAAACTTGGCTACACATAAACTGAATTACAAAACAGAACAGGGTCTCAAATTGAGAAAGCCATCTTATGATTGCTTACGGGGAAAGGTGAGTTGGGGTGCTGCATAAAACCAGAGATTGAAATTAGCACTGATACCGTTCCATAAGCCAAATATATAATAGACAAGACCTACTCCTTGCAAACGAAATGGACTCAACACCCCATATTCAACGCCTGGGAAGATACCTGACAAGTAAGAACCTTAAAACCCATGGATGTATATGTCTCCATAAGGAAATCAAGCGTGTGTACAGCGGCCTAAAAGCAGCAGTGAAAATCCGATAAATCCCATTATCAAAATAAATTTCAAAAACAAAACGCAATGACAGTGAAATAGAGAGCAATTCTTAAATAATTCATTAAGGTCTTGTGATTCAGCATGGATTTACCACTTCTACACCCAGAGCTGGGTGAGACATAAGGCTGTACACTTCGGGCTGATAGCATTGGTGAAGTTCGGTGAGCAAACGCAGACCCTTTGAAGTCATACTGCATGGTACCCATTTCATGAGTCCCAACTCTCCAGGTTTAAGGGATTCTTCCTTCAGCTAAAACATGCATGGGAAACCCAGAGTATGGTCCACCGTGTGATTGGGAAACGTTTTCAAATGCATCTCAGTTTTCGCCCCGGGTACTCGGGTTCACCATTCCAGATGCTTTACTAACACTCTCCCCACTTGGAGAGTCAGTGCCTTTAACCTCCTGTTTGGCACAGTTTGCAATTTCTGCGCAAGATGAACAGGAATAGGGAGAACCAATGAGAGACTAGATGTAGGTGTCTGCACGGGCAAATGGAACGCTCATTTCCCACCAGGAAGAGGAATTAACCAATGGCTCAGCGTGCCATGTCATAAAGAGATTATGGCGTGAAGCAATCCTGCGGTGTTGCGGCCAGCTCACAAGAAAGCGAGTTGAAGAAATGAGTTCAGGGGCACTGTAATTCAGAAACCTGTAGAGTTATGAATGACAGCTATCGTCCAAAAATGTATTGAAGTAAGTCTTCGAAGAGGACTTGAAAGCGGGGCAGAATTTCAGGAACACGATTTCAGGGGGTAGACTGGAATTGCACTTAAAGCATAGGAAAAGAAGCAGAATGTCGACAATGATGCACTTGGCCAAAAAGGGCGTATGCTTTTTTTCCTGAATATATTCAGGAAAAAACGCATACGCCCTTTTTGGCCAACTAAGCAAGCGTGTAAAGGAAATCTGCACTACAATGAAGTCTCACTGCCCCCCGGTCAAAAGGGCCATCTGAAAAAATTGTAAAATCCAGAAAGGCAGGACAGGTCATGGAGAACAGGGAGCCTTGTTATGCTGATGGGCGGGATGTAAATTGCCAACAACCACTCTGGAAAAATGTATGGTGTTTCCAGAGACACGTAGGAAACAAAACAACACAGCCTATGGCACTTCCACTTATGGTCCGACAGCTTAGGAAAATTAAAATCAAAAAGACACAGCCACCCCAAAATTTGGGACATCTCTGTTTACAAGAACGTCCTCTACGGTACAAGTTAAATATCCGAGAAACCAAAAAATGGATAAAGAAGTTGTGGTACGCACGTATAGTGGAATATCACTCAGCAATGAAATCTACGTCATCAGGCCCGTAGCGGCATAATGAGTGGATTCAGGTACGATGATTCCACGAGAAATAAGTCACACAGAAAAAGAAACATCATAAGATATCACTAATACACGGAATGTAAACTTGGCTACACATCAACTGAATTACAAAACAGAACAGGGTCTCAAATTTAGAAAACCAACTTATGCTTGCTTATGGGGAAAGGTGTGTTGGGGTGCTGCATAAAACCAGAGATTGAAATTAGCACAGATACCGTTCCATAAACCAAATATATAATAGACAAGCCCTACTCCTTGCTGAACGAAATGGACTCAACACCCCATATTCAACGCCTGGGAAGATACCTGACAAGTAAGAACCTTAAAACCCATGGATTTATATGTCTCCATAAGGATATCAAGCGTGTGTACAGCGGCGAAAACGCAGCAGTGAACATCCGATAAATCCCATTATCAAAATGAATTTCAAAAACAAAACACAATGAGAGTGAAATAGAGAGCAATTCTTAAATAATTCATTCAGGGCTTGTGATGCAACCTGGAATTACCACATCTACACCCAGAGCTGGGTGAGACATAAGGCTGGACACTTCGGGCTGATAGCATTGGTGAGGTTTGGTGAGCAAACGCAGACACTTTGAAGTCATACTGCATGGTACCCATTCCATGGGTCCCAACTCTCCAGGTTTAAGGGATTCTTCTTCAGTTAAAACAAGCATGGGTGACCCAGAGTATGGTCAACCGTGTGATTGGGAAACGTTTTCAAATGCATCTCAGTTTTCGTCCCCTGGTACTCGGGTTCACCTTTCCAGACGCTTTACTAACACTCTCCTCACTTGAAGAGTCAGTGCATTTCACCTCCTGTTTGGCACAGTTTGCAAATTCTGCGCAAGGTGAACAGGAATAGGGAGAACCAATGAGAGACTAGCTGTAGGTTTCTGCACGGGCAAATGGAACGCTCATTTCCCACCAGGAAGAGGAATTAACCAAACGCTCAGCGTGGCCTGCCGGAAACAGATTAGGGCCTGAAGCAATCCTGCGGTTTGGCGGCCAGCTCACAAGGAAGCGAGTTGAAGAAAGGAGCTCAGGGGCACTGTAATTCACAAACCTGCAGAGTTATGAATGACAGCTATCGTCCAAAAATGTATTGAAGTAAGTCTTCGAAGAGGACTTGAAAGCGGGGCAGAATTTCAGGAACACGATTTCAGGGGGTAGACTGGAATTGCACTTAAAGCATAGGAAAAGAAGCAGAATGTCGACAATGATGCACTTGGCCAAAAAGGGCGTATGCTTTTTTTCCTGAATATATTCAGGAAAAAACGCATACGCCCTTTTTGGCCAACTAAGCAAGCGTGTAAAGGAAATCTGCACTACAATGAAGTCTCACTGCCCCCCGGTCAAAAGGGCCATCTGAAAAAATTGTAAAATCCAGAAAGGCAGGACAGGTCATGGAGAACAGGGAGCCTTGTTATGCTGATGGGCGGGATGTAAATTGCCAACAACCACTCTGGAAAAATGTATGGTGTTTCCAGAGACACGTAGGAAACAAAACAACACAGCCTATGGCACTTCCACTTATGGTCCGACAGCTTAGGAAAATTAAAATCAAAAAGACACAGCCACCCCAAAATTTGGGACATCTCTGTTTACAAGAACGTCCTCTACGGTACAAGTTAAATATCCGAGAAACCAAAAAATGGATAAAGAAGTTGTGGTACGCACGTATAGTGGAATATCACTCAGCAATGAAATCTACGTCATCAGGCCCGTAGCGGCATAATGAGTGGATTCAGGTACGATGATTCCACGAGAAATAAGTCACACAGAAAAAGAAACATCATAAGATATCACTAATACACGGAATGTAAACTTGGCTACACATCAACTGAATTACAAAACAGAACAGGGTCTCAAATTTAGAAAACCAACTTATGCTTGCTTATGGGGAAAGGTGTGTTGGGGTGCTGCATAAAACCAGAGATTGAAATTAGCACAGATACCGTTCCATAAACCAAATATATAATAGACAAGCCCTACTCCTTGCTGAACGAAATGGACTCAACACCCCATATTCAACGCCTGGGAAGATACCTGACAAGTAAGAACCTTAAAACCCATGGATTTATATGTCTCCATAAGGATATCAAGCGTGTGTACAGCGGCGAAAACGCAGCAGTGAACATCCGATAAATCCCATTATCAAAATGAATTTCAAAAACAAAACACAATGAGAGTGAAATAGAGAGCAATTCTTAAATAATTCATTCAGGGCTTGTGATGCAACCTGGAATTACCACATCTACACCCAGAGCTGGGTGAGACATAAGGCTGGACACTTCGGGCTGATAGCATTGGTGAGGTTTGGTGAGCAAACGCAGACACTTTGAAGTCATACTGCATGGTACCCATTCCATGGGTCCCAACTCTCCAGGTTTAAGGGATTCTTCTTCAGTTAAAACAAGCATGGGTGACCCAGAGTATGGTCAACCGTGTGATTGGGAAACGTTTTCAAATGCATCTCAGTTTTCGTCCCCTGGTACTCGGGTTCACCTTTCCAGACGCTTTACTAACACTCTCCTCACTTGAAGAGTCAGTGCATTTCACCTCCTGTTTGGCACAGTTTGCAAATTCTGCGCAAGGTGAACAGGAATAGGGAGAACCAATGAGAGACTAGCTGTAGGTTTCTGCACGGGCAAATGGAACGCTCATTTCCCACCAGGAAGAGGAATTAACCAAACGCTCAGCGTGGCCTGCCGGAAACAGATTAGGGCCTGAAGCAATCCTGCGGTTTGGCGGCCAGCTCACAAGGAAGCGAGTTGAAGAAAGGAGCTCAGGGGCACTGTAATTCACAAACCTGCAGAGTTATGAATGACAGCTATCGACCAAAATGTACTGAAGTAAGTCTTCGAAGAGGACTTGAAAGCGCGGCAGAATTTCAGGAAAACGATTTCAGGGGGTAGACAGGAATTGCGCTTAAAGCATAGGAACAGAGGCAGAATGTCGACAATGATGCACTTGGCTAAAAAGGGCATATGTGTTTTTTCCTGAATATATTCAGGAAAAAACGCAAACGCACTTTTTGGCCAACCAAGCAAGCGTGTAAATGAAATCGGCACTACAATGAAGTCTCACTGCCCCCCGGTCAAAAGGGCCACCTGAAAAAAGTGTAAAATCCAGAAAGGCAGGATAGGTCATGGAGAAAAGGGAGCCTTGTTATGCTGATGGGCGGGATGTAAATTGCCAACAGCCACTCTGGAGAAGTGTATGGTGTTTCCTGAAACACGTAGGAAACAAAGCAACACAGCCTATGTCACTTCCACTTATGGTCCTATAGCTTAGGGAAATTAAAATGAAAAAGACACAGCAACCCCAAATTTTGGGACGGTTCTGTTTACAAGAACCTCGTCTACGGTACAAGTTAAATATCCAAGAAATCAATAAATGGATAAAGAAGTTGTGGTATGCACGTACAGTGGAATATCACTCAGCAATGAAATCTACGTCATCAGGCCCGTAGCGGCATAATGAGTGGATTCAGGTATGATGATTCTACGAGAAATAAGTCACACAGAAAAAGAAACATCATAAGATATCCCTAATACACGGAATGTAAACTTGGCTACACATGTACTGAATTACAAAACAGAACAGGGTCTCAAGTTTAGAAAACCAACTTATGCTTGCTTATTGGGAAAGGTGAGTTGGGGTGCTGCATAAAACCGGAGATTGAAATTAGCACATATACCGTTCCATAAGCCAAATATATAATAGACAAGACCTACTCCTTGCTCAACGAAATGGACTCAACACCCCATATTCAACGCCTGGGAAGATACCTGACAAGTAAGAATCTTAAAACCCATGGATTTATATGTCTCCATAAGGAAATCAAGCGTGTGTTCAGCGGCCTAAACGCAACAGTGAACATCCGATAAATCCAATTGTCAAAATAAATTTCAAAAACAAAACACAATGACAGTGAAATAGAGAGCAATTCTTAAATAATTCATTCAGGGCTTGTGATGCCACCTGGATTTACCACATCTACACCCAGAGCTGGGTGAGACAAAAGGCTGGACACTTCGTGCTGATAGCATTGGTGAGGTTCGGTGAGCAAATTCAGACCCTTTGAAGTCTTACTGCATGGTACCCATTCCATGGGTCCCAACTCTCCAGGTTTAAGGGATTCTTCCTTCCGTTAAAACATGCATGGGAAACCCAGAGTATGGTCCACCTTGTGATTGGGAAACGTTTTCAAATGCATCTCAGTTTTCGTTCCCTGGTACTCGGGTTAACCATTCCAGACGCTTTACTAACACTCTCCCCACTTGGAGAGTCAGTGCCTTTAACTTCCGGTTTGGCACAGTTTGCAATTTCTGCGCAAGATGAACAGGAATAGGGAGAACCAATGAGAGACTAGCTGTAGGTGTCTGCACGGGCAAATGGAACGCTCATTTCCCACCAGGAAGAGGAATAAACCAAAGGCTCACCGTGCCCTGCCAGAAACAGATTAGGGCCTGAAGGAATCCTGCCGTTTTGCGGCCAGCTCACAAGAAAGCGAGTTGAAGAAAGGAGCTCAATGGCACTGTAATTCAGAAAACTGCAGTGTTATGAATGACAGCTATCGTCCAAAAATGTACTGAAGTAAGTCTTCAAAGAGGACTTGAAAGCGGGGCAGAATTTCAGGAAAACGATTTCAGGGGGTAGACTGGAATTGCACGTAAAGCATAGGAAAAGAGGCAGAATGTCGACAATGATACACTTGGCCAAAAAGGGCGTATGCTTTTTTTCCTGAATATATTCAGGAAAAAACGCATATGCCCTTTTTGGCCAACCAAGCAAGCGTGTAAAGAAAATCTGCACTACAATGAAGTCTCACTGCCCCCCGGTCAAAAGGGCCATCTGAAAAATGTGTAAAATCCAGAAAGGCAGGACAGGTCATGGAGAACAGGGAGCCTTGTTATGCTGATGGGCGGATGAAAATTGCCAACAGCCATTCTGGAGATGTGTATCGTGTTTCCTGAAACAGGTAGGAAACAAAGCAACACAGCCTATGGCACTTCCACTTATGGTCCTATAGCTTAGGGAAATTAAAATCAAAGACACACAGCCACCGCAAATTTTCGGACGGCTCTGTTTACAAGAACCTCGTCTACGGTACAAGTTAAATATCCCAGAATGTGAAAAATGGTTAAAGAAGTTGTGGTACGCACGTACAATGGAATATCACTCACCAATGAAATCTATGTTATAAGGCCCGTCGCGGCATATTGAGTGGATCCAGGTACGATGATTCTAAGTGAAATAAGTCACACAGAAAATGAAACATCATAAGATATCACTAATACACGGAATGTAAACTTGGCTACACATGAACTGAATTACAAAACAGAACAGGGTCTCAAATTTAGAACACCAACTTATGCTTGCTTATGGGGAAAGGTGAGGTGGGGTGCTGCATAAAAGCAGAGATAGAAATTAGCACACATACCTTTCCATAAGTCAAATATGTAATAGTCAAGACCTACACCTTGCTCAACGAAATGGACTAAACACACCATATTCAACTCCTAGGATTACACATTACTAGTAAGAATCTTCAAACCCATGGATTTATATGTCTCTGTAAGAGAATCAAGTGTGTGTACAGCTGCATGAAGGCAGCAGTGAAAATCCGATAAATCCCATTATCAAAATAAACTACAAAAACAAACACAATGACAGTGAAATAGAGAGCAATTCTTAAATAATTCATTCAGGGCTTGTGATGCAACCTGGATTTACCACATCTACACCTAGAGCTGAGTGAGACATAAGGTTCGACACTTTGGGCTGATAGCATTGGTGAGGTTCGATGAGAAAATGCAGGCCCTTAGAAGTCATACTGCATGGTACCCATTGCATGGGTCCCACCTCTCCAGGTTTAAGGGATTCTTCCTTCAGGTAAAACACGCATGGGAAACCGAGAATATGGTCCACCGTGTGACCGGGAAACCTTTTTACATGCATCTCAGTTTTCTTCCCCTCATACTCGGTTTTACCATTCCAGACACTTTACGAACTCTTTCCCCAATTGGAGAGTCAGTGCCTTTAACCTCCTGTTTGGCACAGTTTGGAATTTCTGAGCAAGATGAACAGGAATAGGGAGAACCAATGAGAGATTAGCTGTAGGTGTCTCCACGAGCAAATTTAACGCTCATTTCCCATCAGGAAGAGGAATTAGCCAAAGGCTCAACATGCCGTGCCGGAACCAGATTAGGGCCTGAAGCAATCCTGCGGTTTTGCGGCCAGCTCACAAGAAAGCGAGTTGAAGAATGGAGCTCAGGGGCACTGTAATTCACAAACCTGCAGAGTTATAAATGACAGCTATCGTCCAAAAATATATTGAAGTAAGGCTGCAAAGAGGACTTGAACGCGGGGCAGAATTCCAGGAATACGATTTCAGGAGGTAGACGGGAAGTCCTCTGAAAGTATAGGAGAAGAGGCAGAACTTCGACAATGATGCACTTGGTCAAAAAGGGCATATGCGTTTCTTCCAGGGCCCTCATTAAAGAGGGTAGGAGGCTCCCAGCATGCTTCAGTGGCCAACAGAGGGCCTACGTCGCCAAGGCGACATGAGCCATTCAGGCAGGAGTGACCCCACATCAGAGCGCCCACCTCACAGAAGGGTAAGGAACCCAGTCATGATCAGACTCTCACCAGAGTGCCCACATAAGCAAGGGGCTGGGAATCAGGCACGAGTGTCCTCACACCCGTGGGGCCACATCATCGAAAGTTGAGGTACCCAGCACATGTGGCCTCAAACCAGAAGTCCCACATCACCATGGGTCTCAGAGCGAGGCAGGCAGGATTAACCTCAAAACACATGGCCCATTGTATAAAAAGGTGAGGAATCCAGCAGTTGGAACATCCCAGCAGGCGGCCCAGAGCACCGAGGCTATGGGATCCAGGCAGTGATGAACTCACAACAGAGGGCCCTCATCGTGATACTGTAAGCAACCCAGCCGTTGTGACCTCAGAGCACAAGGCCCACATCCCCATGGGGAAGGGAACCAAGCAGGAGTGTCATCGCACCAGTGGGCACACAACAGAAAATGTGGGGAGCCCAGCAGTTAGGGCCGGATGCCAGAGGGCCCTCATCACTGAGGAGAGGAGGCTCCCAGCAAGCTCCAACTGCTACCAGAGGGCCGACGTCGCCAATGCAGGGTGTGCCAGCCAGGCAGGAGTGACTTCAGAGCAGAGGGCCAACCACACAAAAGTGTGAGGAACCCAAAGAGGATCAGACTCTCACCAGAGGGCCCACATCACCAAGGGAATGGAAACCAGGCAGGAGTGTCTTCACACCAGTGGGGCCACATCACCGAAATGTGCGGACCCAGCACACGTGGCCTCAAACTACAGGACACACATCACCAAGGGGCTGGGAGTGAGGCAGGCAGGAGGAGCCTCAAAACAGAGGGCCCATTGCGTAAAAAAGGTGAGGAATCCCGCAGTTGGAACCTCCCAGCAGGCGGCCAGGAGCAGCGAGGCTATGGGATCCAGGCCTGACTGAACTCAAAACAGAGGGCCCTCATCATGAAACTGTGAGCAACCCAGCCGTTGGGACTTTAGAGCAGAAGGCCCACATTCCCATGTGGTTGGGAACTTGGCAGAAGTGTACTCGCACCACAGGGCGCACATCAGAGAATTTTGGGAACCCAGAAATTAGCCTGATGCCAGAGGGCCCTCATTACCAAGGGGAGGAGACCCCAAGCAGGCACCAATTCCCTATGGAGGGACCATGTCGCCAAGGTGACGTGCAACAGCCAGGCAGGAGTGACCTCACAGCTGAGGGCCTACCTCACAGAATGGTGAGGAACCCAGCCAGGATTAGACTCTCACCAGAGGGCCCACATCACCAAGGGCATCAGAACCAGGCAGGACTGTCTTCACACCAGGGTGACCACATCATAGAAAGGTGAGGAACCCAGCACATGTGGCCTAAACCAGCGGACCCAGATCTCCAAGGGGTTCGGAGTGAGGCAGGCATGAGTAGCCTCACAACACAGGGTGAATAGAATAAAAAAGCTGAGGAATCCTGCAGTGGGAACCTCCCAGTGGGCGGCCCAGAGCACCGAGTCTATGCGATCCAGGCCACAGTGAACTCACAGCAGAGGGCCCACATCATGAAACTGTGAGCAACCCAGCCGTTTGGACCTCAGAGCAGAAGGCCCACATCACCATGGGGTTGGGAACATGGCACGAGTGTCCTCGCACAACTTAGCACGTATCAGAAAATGTGGGTACCCAGCAGTTAGGGCCTGACGCCAGAGGGCCCTCATCACCGAGGGGAGGTGGCTCCCAGTAGGCTCCAACTGCCACAAGAGGGCCGACATTGCCAAGGCGGGGTGTGCCAGCCAGGCAGGAGTGACCTCGCAGCAGAGGGCCCACCTCACAGAAGTGTGAGGAACCCAGCCAGGATCAGACTCTCACCAGAGGGCCCACATCACCAAGGGGATAGGAACCAGGCAGGAGTGTCCTCACACCAGTGGGGCCACATCATCGAAAGGTGAGGGACCCAGCACACGTGGCCTCAAACCAGAGGACACACATCACCAAGGGGCTGGGAGTGAGGCAGGCAGGAGGAGTCTCAAAACAGAGGGCCCATAGAAGGAAAAAGGTGAGGAATCCCGCAGTTGGAACTTCCCCGCAGGTGGCCAGGAGCAGCGAGGCTATGGGATCCATGCTGGAGTGAACTCTCACCAGAGGGCCCTCATCAAGAAACTGAGCAACCCACGGTTGGGACCTCAGAGCAGAAGGCCCACATTCCCATGGGGTTGGGAACCTGGCAGGAGTGTACTAGCACCACAGGGCGCACAACAGAAAATTTTGGGAGCCCAGGAGTTAGGGTCTGACGCCAGAGGGCCCTCATTACCGAGGGGAGGAGACTCCCAGCAGGCACCAACTCCCAACTGAGGGCCCACGTCGCCAAGGTGACCTGGGCCAGCCAGGCAGGAGTGACCTCACAGCAGAGGGCCTACCTCACAGAAGGGTGAGGAACCCAGCCAGGATAAGACTCTCACCAGAGGGCCCACATCACCAAGGGGATCGGAACAAGGCAGGAGTGTCCTCACACCAGTGGGGCCACATCAGCGAAAGGTGAGGAACCCAGCACATGTGGCCTAAACCAGAGGACCCACATTTCCAAGGTGCTCCGAGTGAGGCAGGCAGGAGTAGCCTAACAACACAGGGCCCACAGAATAAAACATGTGAGGAATCCAGCAGTTTGAACCTCCCAGCAGGTGGCCCAGAGCATGGAGTCTATGGGATCCAGGCCACAGTGAACTCACAGCAGAGGGCCCACATCATGAAACTGTGAGTAACCCAGCCAGTGGGACCTCAGAGCAGAAGGCCCACATCCCCATGGGGATGGGAACCTCGCAGGAGTGTCCTCGCACAACTTAGCACGTATCAGAAAATGTGGGAACCGAGCAGTTATGGCCTGACGCCAGAGGGCCCTCATCACTGAGGAGAGGAGGCTACCAGCAGGCTCCAAATGCCACCAGAGGGCCGACGTCACCAAGGCAATGGGAGTAAGCCAGGCAGGAGTTACCTCACAGCAGAGGGCCCACCTCACAGAAGTGTGAGGAGCCCAAACAGGATCAGACTCTAACCAGAGCGCCCACATCACCAATGGGATGGAAACCAGGCAGGAGTGTCCTCACACCAGTGGGGCCACAACAGCGAAAGGTGAGGAACACAGCACGTGTGGCCTCAAACAAGGGGACACACATCACGAAAGGGCTGGGAGTGAGGCATGCAGGAGGAAACTCACAACAGAGCGCCCATAGAATAAAAAAGGTGAGGAACCCCGCAGTTGGAAGCTCCAAGCAGGTGGCCCAGAGTACCGAGGCTATGGGATCCATGCCGGAGTGAACTCACAGCAGAGGGCCCACATTCTGAAACTGTGAGCAACCCAGCCTTTGGGACCTGAGAGCAGAAAGCCCACATACCCATGGGGATGGGACCCTGGCTGGAGTGTACTCGCACGACAGGGCACACATCAGAAAATTTTGGGAGCCCATGAGTTAGGGCCTGACGCCAGAGGGCCCTCATTACCGAGGGGAGGAGACTCCCAGCAGGCACCAACTCCCAACTGAGGGCCCACATCGCCAACGTGACATGTGCCAGCCAGGCACGAGTGACCTCACAGCAGAGGGCCCACCTCCCAGAAGTGTGAGGAATCCAGACAGGATCAGACTCTCACCAGAGGGCCCCCATCACCAAGGGGATGGGAACCAGGCAGGAGTGTCCTCACACCAGTGGGGCCACATCAATAAAGGTGAGGAAACCGGTACATGTGGCCTTAAACCAGAGGACCTACATCACAAATGGGCTGGAAGTGAGTCAGGAAGTAGGAGCATGAAAACACAGGACCCAAAGAATAAAAGAGTTATGGAATCCAGCAGTAGGAACCTCCCAGCAGGCCGCTCAGAGCACAGAGTCTATGGGATCTAGGCCTGGGTGAACTAACACCAGAGAGCCAACATCATGAAACGGTGAACAACACAGGTGTTGGGACCTTAGATCAGAAGGCCCACATGCCCATGGGGATGGGAACCTCGCAGGAGTGTCCTCGCACCACTTAGCACGTATCAGAAAATGTGGGTACCCAGCAGTTAGGGCCTGAGGCAAGAGGGACCCCATCACCGAGGGGAGGTTCTCAGCAGGCTCCAAGTGCCACAAGAGGGCCGATGTTGCCCAGGTGGGGTGTGCCAGCCAGGCAGGAGTGACCTCACAGCAGAGGGCCCCCCTCACAGAAGGGTGAGGAACCCAGCCAGGATCAGATTCTCACCAGAGGGCCCACATCATCAAGGGGATAGGAACCAGGCAGGAGTGTCCTCACATCAGTGGGGCCACATCATCGAAAGGCGAGGGACCCAGCATACGTGGCCTCAAACCAGAGGACACACATCACCAAGGGGCTGGGAGTGAGGCAGGCAGGAGGAGTCTCAAAACAGAGGGCCCATAGAAGAAAAAAGGTGAGGAATCCCGCAGTTGTAACCTCCCAGCAGGTGGCCAAGAGCAGCGAGGCTATGGGATCCAGGCCGGAGAGAACTCGCAGCAGAGGGCCCTCATCATGAAACTGAGTAACCCACGGTTGGGACCTCAGAGCAGAAGGCCCACATTCCCATGGGTTTGGGAACCTGGCAGGAGTGTACTCGAACCACAGGGCGCATATCAGAAAATATTGGGAGCCCAGGAGTTAGGGCCTGACGCCAGAGGGCCCTCATTACCGAGGGGAGGAGACACCCAGCAGGCACCAAATCCCACCAGAGGGCCGACGTCGCCAAGGCGGGGTGTGCCAGCCAGGCAGGAGTGACCTCAGAGAAGAGGGCCCACCTCACAGAAGTGTGAGGAACCCAACCAGGATCAGACTCTCAGCGGATGGCCCACATCACCAAGGGGATGGGAACCAGGCAGGAGTGTCCTCACACCAGTGGGGCCACATCAGCCAAAGGTGAGGAACCCAGCACATGTGGCCTCAAACCAGAGGACACACATCACCAAGGGGCTAGGAGTGAGGCAGGTGTCTGGAGGGGCACATTTAACTCTAATTTCCCACCAGGAAGTGGAATGAACCAAAGTCTCAGAGTGCCGTGCCGGACCCTGATTACGGCCTGAAGCAAACCTGCGGTTCTGTGGCCAGTTTTCAAGGAAACGAGTTAAGAAAGGAAATCACGGGCACTGTAATTCACAAACCTGCAGAGTTATAAATGACAGCTATTGGCAAAAATATATGGAAGTAAGTCTGCAAAGAGGACTTGAAAACGAGGCAGAATTGCAGGAATCATATTTCAGGAGGTAGATTGGAATTGCATTTAAAGCATGTGAAAAGCGGCAGATCTTTGACAGTGATGCACTTGGACCAAAGTGCGTAAACATTTTTTCCTGAATATATTCAGGAAAAAACACATATGCCCTTTTTGGCCAACCAAGCACTCGAGCAATGGAAATCCGCACTACAATGAAGTCTCATTTCCCATTCGTCAAAAGGGCCATCTGAAAAAAGTGTAAAAACCAGAAACACAGGGCAGGCCATGGAGAACAGGGAGCCTTGTTATGCTGATGGGCGGGATGTAAATGCCAACAGCCACTCTGGAGAAGTGTATGGTGTTTCCTGAAACACCTAAGAAACAAAGCAACGGAGACTACGGCACTTCCACTTATGGTCTTATAGATCACGGAAATTAAAATCAAAAACAGACAGCCACCCCAAAGTGTCGGACGGCTCTGTTTACAAGAACCTCGTCTACGGAACAAGTTAAATATCCCAGAAAGCGAAAAATGGATAAAGAAGTGTGGTACGTACGTACAAATGAATATCACTCACCAATGAAATCTATTTCATCAGGCCCGTCGCGGCATAATGAGTGGATTCAGGTACGATGATTCTAAGTGAAATAAGTCACACAGAAAATGAAATATCATAAGTTATCACTAATACACGGAATGTAAACTTGGCTACACATGAACTGAATTACAAAACAGAACAGGGTCTCAAATTTAGAAAACCAACTTATGCTTGCTTAAGGGGAAAAGTGAGTTGGGGTGCTGCATAAAAGCAGAGATAGAAATTAGCACAGATACCTTTCCATAAGCCAAATATGTAATAGTCAAGACCTACCCCTTGCTCAACGAAATGGACTAAACACCTCATATTCAACGCCTAGGAATACACCTGACTAGTAAGAATCTTCAAACCCATGGATTTATATGTCTCCTTAAGACAATCAAGCGTGTGTACAGCTGCATGAACGCAGCAGAGAAAATCCAATAAATCCCATTATCAAAATGAATTAGAAAAACAAAACACAATGAGAGTGAAATAGAGAGCAATTCTTAAATAATTCATTCAGGGCATGTGATCCAACCTGGATTTACCACATCTACATCCAGAGCTGGGTGAGACATAAGGCTGGACACTTCGGGCTGATAGCATTGGTGAGGTTCGGTGAACAAACGGAGACCCTTTGAAGTCATACTGCATGGTACCCATTCCATGGGTCCCAACTCTCCAGGTTTAAGGGATTCTTCCTTCAGCTAAAACATGCATGGGAAACCCACAGAACTGTGCACTGTGTGACCGGGAAACGTTTTCAAATGCATCTCAGATTTCGTCCCCTGGTACTCGGGTTCATCATTCCAGACGCTTTACTAACACTCTCCCCACTTGGAGAGTCAGTGCCATTAACCTCCTGTTGGCACAGTTTGCAATTTCTGTGCAAGATGTACAGAAATAGGGAGAACCAATGAGAGACTAGCTGTAGGTGCCTGCATGGGCAAATGGAACGCTCATTTCCGACCAGGAAGAGGAATTAAACAAAGGCTCAGCGTTCCCCCCCGGAAAGAGATTATGGCCTGAAGCAATCCTGCGGTTTTGCGGCCAGCTCACAAGAAAGAGAGTTGAAGAAAGGAGCTCAGGGGCACTGCAATTCAGAAACCTGCAGAGTTATGAATGACAGCTATCGTCCAAAAATGTATTGAAGTAAGTCTTAGAAGAGGACTTGAAAGCGGGGCAGAATTTCAGGAACACGATTTCAGGGGGTAGACTGGAATTGCACTTAAAGCATAGGAAAAGAGGCAGAATGTCGACAATGATGCACTTGGCCAAAAAGGGCGTATGCGTTTTTTCCTGAATATATTCAGGAAAAAACGCATACGCCCTTTTTGGCCAACCAAGCAAGCGTGTAAAGAAATCTGCACTACAATGAAGTCTCACTGCCCCCCGGTCAAAAGGGCCATCTGAAAAAAGTGTAAAATCCAGAAAGGCAGGACAGGTCATGGAGAACAGGGAGCCTTGTTATGCTGATGGGCGGGATGTAAATTCCCAACAACCACTCTGGAGAAGTGTATGGTGTTTCCAGAAACACGTAGGAAACAAAGCAACACAGCCTATGGCACTTCCACTTATGGTCCTATAGCTTAGGGAAATTAAAATCAAAAACACACAGCCACCCCAAATTTTGGGACGGCTCTGTTTACAAGAACCTCGTCTACGGTACAAGTAAAATATCCGAGAAAGCAAAAAATGGATAAAGAAGTTGTGGTACGCATGTACAATGGAATATCACTCAGCAATGAAATCTACGTCATCAGGCCCATAGCGGCATAATGAGTGGATTCAGGTACGATGATTCTACGAGAAATAAGTCACACAGAAAAAGAAATATCGTAAGGTATCACTAATACACGGAATGTAAACTTGGCTACACATGAACTGAATTACAAAACAGAAGAGTGTCTCAAATTTAGAAAACCAACTTATGCTTGCTTATGGGGAAAGGTGAGTTGGGGTGCTGCATCAAACCAGAGATTGAAATTAGCACAGATACCGTTCCATAAGACAAATATATAATAGACAAGACCTACTCCTTGCTCAACGAAATGGACTCAACACCCCATATTCAACGCCTGGGAAGATACCTGACAAGTAAGAATCTTAAAACCAATGGATTTATATGTCTCCATAAGGAAATCAAGCGTGTGTACAGCGGCCTGAACGCAGCAGTGAACATCCGATAAATCCCATTATCAAAATGAATTTCAAAAACAAAACACAATGACAGTGAAATAGAGAGCAATTCTTAAATAATTCATTCAGGGCTTGTGATGCAACCTGGATTTACCACATCTACATCCAGAGCTGGGTGAGACATAAGGCTGGACACTTCGGGCTGATAGCATTGGTGAGGTTCGGTGAGCAAACGCAGACCCTTTGAAGTCATACTGCATGGTTCCCATTCCATGGGTCCCAACTCTCCAGGTTTAAGGGATTCTTCCTTCAGCTAAAACATGCATGGGAAACCCACAGTACTGTGCACTGTGTGACCAGGAAACGTTTTCAAATGCATCTCAGTTTTCGCCCCTGGTACTCGGGTTCACCATTCCAGACGCTTTAGTAACACTCTCCCCACTTGGAGAGTCAGTGCCCTTAACCTCCTGTTTGGCACAGTTTGCAAATTCTGCGCAAGATGAACAGGAATAGGGAGAAGCAATGAGAGACTAGCTGTAGTTGTGTGCACGGGCAAATGGAACGCCCATTTCCCACCAGGAAGAGGAATTAACCAAAGTCTCAGCGTGCCCTGCCGGAAACAGATTAGGGCCTGAAGCAATCCTGCGGTTTTGCGGCCAGCTCACAATAAAGCGAGTTGAAAAAATGAACTCAGGGGCACTGTAATTCACAAACTTGCAGAGTTATGAATGACAGCTATCGTCCAAAAATGTACTGAAGTAAGGATTCGAAGAGGACTTGATAGCGGGGCAGAATTTCAGGAAAACGATTTCAGTGGGTAGACTTGAATTGCACTTAAAGCATAGGAAAAGAGGCAGAATGTCGACGATGATGCAGTTGGCCATAAAGGGCGTATGCGTTTTTTCCTGAATATATTCAGGAAAAAACGCATACGCCCTTTTTGGCCAACCAAGCAAGCGTGTAAAGGAAATCTGCACTACAATGAGGTCTCACTGCCCCCCGGTCAAAAGGGCCATCTGAAAAAAGTGCAAAATCCAGAAAGGCAGGACAGGTCATGGAAAACAGGGAGCCTTGTTATGCTGATGGGCGGGATGAAAATTGCCAACAGCCACTCTGGAGAAGTGTATGGTGTATCCTGAAACACGTAGGAAACAAAGCAACACAGCCCATGGCACTTCCACTTATGGCCCTATAGCTTAGGGAAATTAAATTCAAAAAGACACAGCCACCCCAAAGTTTGGGACGGCTCTGTTTACAAGAACCTCGCCTACGGAACAAGTTAAATATCCCAGAATGTGAAAAATGGATAAAGAATTTGTGGTACGCCCGAACAATGGAATATCACTCAGCAATGAAATCTACGTCATCGGGCCCATAGCGGCATAATGAGTGGATTCAGGTACGATGATTCTACGAGAAATAAGTCACACAGAAAAAGAAACATCATAAGATATCACTAATACACGGAATGTAAAGTTGGCTACACATGAACTGAATTACAAAACAGAACAGGGTCTCAAATTTAGAAAACCAACTTATGCTTGCTTATGAGGAAAGGTGAGTTGGGGTGCTGCATAAAACCAGAGATTGAAATTAGCACAGATACCATTCCATAAGCCAAATATATAATAGA
This sequence comes from Delphinapterus leucas, assembly GCF_059928025.1. Lineage (NCBI taxonomy): Eukaryota > Metazoa > Chordata > Mammalia > Artiodactyla > Monodontidae > Delphinapterus > Delphinapterus leucas. The sequence continues at coordinate 1,053,019 of NW_028322237.1, forward strand.
CAATACCTACTCCTTGCTCAACGAAATGGACTCAACACCGCATATTCAACGCCTGGCAAGATACTTGACAAGTAAGAATCTTAAAACCCATGGATTTATATGTCTCCATAAGGAAATCATGCATGTGTACAGTGGCCTAAACGCAGCAGTGAACATCCGATAAATCCCATTATCAAAATAAATTTCAAAAACAAAACACAATGACAGTGAAATAGAGAGCAATTCTTAAATAATTCATTCAGGGCTTGTGATGCAACCTGGATTTACCACATCTACACCCAGAGCTGGGTGATACATAAGGCTGGACACTTCGGGCTGATAGCATTGGTGAGGTTCGGTGAGCAAACGCAGACCCTTTGAAGTCATACTGCATGGTACCCATTCCATGGGTCCTAACTCTCCAGGTTTAAGGGATTCTTCCTTCAGCTAAAACATGCATGGGAAACCCAGATTATTGTCCGCCGTGTGATTGGGAAACATTTTCAAATGCATCTCAATTTTCGAAACCTGGTACTCGGGTTCACCATTCCAGAAGCTTTACTAACACTCTCCCCACTTGGAGAGTCAGTGCCTTTAACCTCCTGTTTGGCACAGTTTGCAATTTCTGCGCAAGATGAACAGGCATAGGGAGAACCAATGAGAGACTAGCTGTTGGTGTCTGCACGGGCAAATGGAACGCTCATTTCCCACCAGGAAGAGGAATTAACCAAAGGCTCAGCGTGCCATGCCGGAAACAGATTAGGGCCTGAAGCAATCCTGCGGTTTTGCGGCCAGCTCACAAGAAAACGAGTTGAAGAAAGGGGCTCAGGGGCACTGTAATTCACAAACCTGCAGAGTTTGGAATGACAGCTATCGTCCAAAAATGTACTGAAGTAAGTCTTCAAAGAGGACTTGAAAGCGGGGCAGAATTTCAGGAAAACGATTTCAGGGAGTAGACTGGAATTGCACTTAAAGCATAGGAAAAGAGGCAGAATGTCGACAATGATGCACTTGGCCAAAAAGGGCGTATGCGTTTTTTCCTGAATATATTCAGGAAAAAACGCATACGCCCTTTTTGGCCAACCAAGCAAGCGTGTAAAGGAAATCTGCACTACAATGAAGTCTCACTGCCCCCCGGTTAAAAGGGCCATCTGAATAAAGAGTAAAATCCAGAAAGACAGGACAGGTCATGGAGTACAGGGAGCCTTGTTATGCTGATGGGCGGGATGTAAATTGCCAACAGCCACTCTGGAGAAATGTATGGTGTATCCTGAGACACGTAGGAAACAAAGCAACACAGCCTATGTCACTTCCACTTATGGTCCTATAGCTTAGGGAAAATAAAATCAAAAACACACAGCCACCCCAAAGTTTGGGATGGCTCTGTTTACAAGAACCTTGTCTACGGTACAAGTTAAATATCCGAGAAAGGAAAAAATGGATAAAGAAGTTCTGGTACGCACGTACAATGGAATATCTCTCAGCAATGAAATCTACGTCTTCGGGCCCATAGCGGCATAATGAGTGGATTCAGGTACGATGATTCAACGAGAAATAAGTCACACAGAAAAAGAAACATCATAAGATATCACTAATACACGGAATGTAAAGTTGGATACACATAAACTGAATTACAAAACAGAACAGGGTCTCAAATTTAGAAAACCAACTTATGCTTGCTTATGGGGAAAGGTGAGTTGGGGTGCTGCATAAAACCAGAGATTGAAATTAGCACAGATACCGTTCCATAAGCCTACTATATAATAGAAAAGCCCTACTCCTTGCTCAACGAAATGGACTCAACACCCCATATTCAACGCCTGGCAAGATACCTGACAAGTAAGAATCTTAAAACCCATGGATTTATATGTCTCCATAAGGAAATCAAGCGTGTGTACAGCGGCCTAAACGCAGCAGTGAAAATCCGATAAATCCCATTATCAAAATAAATTTCAAAAACAGAACACAATGACAGTGAAATACAGAGCAATTCTTAAATAATTCATTCAGGGCTTGTGATGCAACCTGGATTTTCCACATCTACACCCAGAGCTGGGTGAGACATAAGGCTGGGCACTTCGGGCTGATAGCATTGGTGAGGTTCGGTGAGCAAACGCAGACCCTTTGAAGTCATACTACATGGTACCCATTCCATGGGTCGCAACTCTCCAGGTTTAAGGGATTCTTCCTTCAGCTAAAACATGCATGGGAAACCCAGACTATCGTCCGCTGTGTGATTGGGAAACGTTTTCAAATGCATCTCAGTTTTCGTCCCCTGGTACTTGGTTTCACCATTCCAGACGCTTTACTAACACTCTCCCCACTTGGAGAGTCAGTGCCTTTAACCTCCTGTTTGGCACAGTTTGCAATTTCTGCGCAAGATGAACAGGCATAGGGAGAACCAATGAGAGACTAGCTGTTGGTGTCTGCACGGGCAAATGGAACGCTCATTTCCCACCAGGAAGAGGAATTAACCAAAGGCTCAGCGTGCCATGCCGCAAACAGATTAGGGCCTGAAGCAATCCTGCGGTTTTGCGGCCAGCTCACAAGAAAACGAGTTGAAGAAAGGGCCTCAGGGGCACTGTAATTCACAAACCTGCAGAGTTATGAATGACAGCTATCGTCCAAAAATGTACTGAAGTAAGTCTTCAAAGAGGACTTGAAAGCGGGGCAGAATTTCAGGAAAACGATTTCAGGGGGTAGACTGGAATTGCACTTAAAGCATAGGAAAAGAGGCAGAATGTCGACAATGATGCACTTGGCCAAAAAGGGCGTATGCGTTTTTTCCTGAATATATTCAGGAAAAAACGCATACGCCCTTTTTGGCCAACCAAGCAAGCGTGTAAAGGAAATCTGCACTACAATGAAGTCTCACTGCCCCCCGGTCAAAAGGGCCATCTGAATAAAGACTAAAATCCAGAAAGACAGGACAGGTCATGGAGAACAGGGAGCCTTGTTATGCTGATGGGCGGGATGTAAATTGCCAACAGCCACTCTGGAGAAATGTATGGTGTATCCTGAAACACGTAGGAAACAAAGCAACACAGCCTATGTCACTTCCACTTATGGTCCTATAGCTTAGGGAAATTAAAATCAAAAACACACAGCCACCCCAAAGTTTGGGATGGCTCTGTTTACAAGAACCTTGTCTACGGTACAAGTTAAATATCCGAGAAAGGAAAAAATGGATAAAGAAGTTCTGGTACGCACGTACAATGGAATATCACTCAGCAATGAAATCTACGTCTTCAGGCCCATAGTGGCATAATGAGTGGATTCAGGTACGATGATTCTACGAGAAATAAGTCACACAGAAAAAGAAACATCATAATATATCAGTAATACACGGAATGTAAACTTAGCTACACATAAACTGAATTACAAAACAGAACAGGGTCTCAAATTTAGAAAACAAACTTATGCTTGCTTATGGGGAAAGGTGAGTTGGGGTGCTGCATAAAACCAGAGATTGAAATTAGCACAGATACCGTTCCATAAGCCAAATATATAATAGACAAGACCTACTCCTTGCTCAACGAAATGGACTCAACACCCCATATTCAACGCCTGGCAAGATACCTGACAAGTAAGAATCTTAAAACCCATGGATTTATATGTCTCCATAAGGAAATCAAGCGTGTGTACAGCAGCCTAAAGGCAGCAGTGAAAATCTGATAAATCCCATTATCAAAATAAATTTCAAAAACAAAACACAGTGACAGTGAAATAGAGAGCAATTCTTAAATAATTCATTCAGGGCTTGTGATGCAACCTGGATTTCCCACATCTACACCCAGAGCTGGGTGAGACATAAGGCTGGACACTTCGGGCTGATAGCATTGGTGAGGTTCGGTGAGCAAATGCAGACCCTTTGAAGTCATACTGCATGGTACCCATTCCATGGGTCCCAACTCTCCAGGTTTAAGGGATTCTTCCTTCAGCTAAAACATGCATGGAAACCCACCCTATCGTCCGCCGTGTGATTGGGAAACGTTTTCAAATGCATCTCAGTTTTCGTCCCCTGGTACTCGGGTTCACCATTCCAGACGCTTTACTAACACTCTCCCCACTTGGAGAGTCAGTGCCTTTAACCTCCTGTTTGGCACAGTTTGCAACTTCTGCACAAGATGAACAGGCATAGGGAGAACCAATGAGAGACTAGCTGTTGGTGTCTGCACCGGCAAATTGAACGATCATTTCCCATCAGGAAGAGGAATTAACCAAAGGCTCAGCGTGCCCGGCAGGAAACATATTAGGGTCTGAAGCAATCCTGCGGTTTTGCGACCAGCTCACAAGAAAAGGAGGTGAAGAAAGGAGCTCAGGGGCACTGTAATTCACAAACTTGCAGAGTTATGAATGACAGCTATCGTCCAAAAATGTACTGAAGTAAGTCTTCAAAGAGGACTTGAAAGCGGGGCAGAATTTCAGGAAAACGATTTCAGGGGGTAGACTGGAATTGCACTTAAAGCGTAGGAAAAGAGGCAGAATGTCAACATTGATGCACTTGGCCAAAAAAGGCGTATGCGTTTTTTCCTGAATATATTCAGGAAAAAACGCATACGCCCTTTTTGGCCAACCAAGCAAGCATGTAAAGGAAATCTGCACTACAATGAAGTCTCACTGCCCCCCGGTCAAAAGGGCCATTTGAAAAAAGAGTAAAATGCAGAAAGACAGGACAGGTCATGGAGAACAGGGAGCCTTGTCATGCTGATGGGCGGGATGTAAATTGCCAACAGCCACTCTGGAGAAATGTATGGTGTATCCTGAAACACGTAGGAAACAAAGCAACACAGCCTATGTCACTTCCACTTATGGTCCTATAGCTTAGGGAAATTAAAATCAAAAACACACAGCCACCCCAAAGTTTGGGACGGCTCTGTTTACAAGAACCTTGTCTACGGTACAAGTTAAATATCCGAGAAAGGAAAAAATGGATAAAGAAGTTCTGGTACGGACGTACAATGGAATATCACTCAGCAATGAAATCTACGTCTTCAGGCCCATAGCGGCATAATGAGTGGATTCAGGTACGATGATTCTACGAGAAATAAGTCACACAGAAAAAGAAACATCATAATGTATCAGTAATACACGGAATGTAAACTTGGCTATGCATAAACTGAATTACAAAACAGAACAGGGTCTCAAATTTAGAAAACAAACTTATGCTTGCTAATGGGGAAAGGTGAGTTGGGGTGCTGCATAAAACCAGAGATTGAAATTAGCACAGATACCGTTCCATAAGCCAAATATATAATAGACAAGACCTACTCCTTGCTCAACGAAATGGACTCAACACCCCATATTCAACGCCTGGCAAGATACCTGACAAGTAAGAATCTTAAAACCCATGGATTTATATGTCTCCATAAGGAAATCAAGCGTGTGTACAGCGGCCTAAACGCAGCAGTGAAAATCAGATAAATCCCATTATCAAAATAAATTTCAAATACAAAACACAATGACAGTGAAATAGAGAGCAATTCTTAAATAATTCATTCAGGGCTTGTGATGCAACCTGGATTTACCACATCTACACCCAGAGCTGGGTGAGACATAAGGCTGGACACTTTGGGCTGATAGCATTGGTGAGGTTCGGTGAGCAAACGCAGACCCTTTGAAGTCATACTGCATGGTACCCATTCCATGGGTCCCAACTCTTCAGGTTTAAGGAATTCTTCCTTCAGCAAAAACATGCATGGGAAACCCAGACTATCGTCGGCCGTGTGATTGGGAAACGTTTTCAAATGCATCTCAGTTTTCGAACCCTGGTACTCGGGTTCACCATTCCAGACGCTTTACTAACACTCTCCCCACTTGGAGAGTCAGTGCCTTTAACCTCCTGTTTGGCACATTTTGCAATTTCTGCGCAAGATGAACAGGCATAGGGAGAACCAATGAGAGACTAGCTGTTGGTGTCTGCACGGGCAAATTGAACGATCATTTCCCACCAGGAAGAGGAATTAACCAAAGGCTCAGCGTGCCCGGCCAGAAACATATTAGGGCCTGAAGCAATCCTGCGGTTTTGCGGCCAGCTCACAAGAAAAGGAGTTGAAGAAAGGAGCTCAGGGGCAGTGTAATTCAGAAACCTGCAGAGTTATGAATGACAGCTATCGTCCAAAAATGTATTGAAGTAAGTCTTCGAAGAGGACTTGAAAGCGGGGCAGAATTTCAGGAATACGATTTCAGGGGATAGACTGGAATTGCACTTAAAGCATAGGAAAAGAGGCAGAATGTTGACAATGATGCAGTTGGCCAAAAAGGGCGTATGCGTTTTTTCCTGAATATATTCAGGGAAAAACGCATACGCCCTTTTTGGCCAACCAAGCAAGCGTGTAAAGGAAATCTGCACTACAGTTAAGTCTCACTGCCCCCCGGTCAAAAGGGCCATCTGAAAAAAGTGTAAAATCCAGAAAGGCAGGACAGGTCATGGAGAACAGGGAGCCTTGTTATGCTGATGGGCGGGATGTAAATTGCCATCAACCGCTCTGGAGATGTGTATGGTGTTTCCAGAAACACTTAGGAAACAAAGCAACACAGCCTATGGCACTTCCACTTATGGTCCTATAGCTTAGGGAAATTAAAATCAAAAACACACAGCCACCCCAAAGTTTGGAATGGCTCTGTTTACAAGAACCTCATCTACGGTAGAAGTTAAATATCCGTGAAAGCATAAAATGGATAAAGAAGTTGTGGTACGCACGTACAATGGAATATCACTCAGCAATGAAATCTACGGCATCAGGCCCGTAGCGGCATAATGAGTGGATTCAGGTACGATGATTCTACAAGAAATAAGTCACACAGAAAAAGAAACATCATAAGTTATCACTAATACACGGAATGTAAACTTGGCTACACATGAACTGAATTACAAAACAGAACAGGGTCTCAAATTTAGCAAACCAACTTATGCTTGCTTATGGGGAAAGGTCAGTTGGGATGCTGCATAAAACCAGAGATTGAAATTAGCACAGATACCGTTCCATAAGCCAAATATATAATAGACAAAACCTACTCCTTGCTCAACGAAATGGACTCAACACCCTCTATTCAACGCCTGGGAAGATACCTGACAAGTAAGAATCTTAAAACCCATGGATTTATATGTCTCTATAAGGAAATCAAACGTGTGTACAGCGGCCTAAAAGCAGCAGTGAAAATCCGATAAATCCCATTATCAAAATGAATTTCAAAAACAAAACACAATGACAGTGAAATAGAGAGCAATTCTTAAATAATTCATTCAGGGCTTGTGATGCAACCTGTATTTACCACATCTACACCCAGAGCTGGATGAGACATAAGGCTGGACACTTCGGGCTGATAGCATTGGTGAGGTTCGGTGAGCAAACGCAGACGTCTTGAAGTCATACTGCATGGTACCCATTCCAAGGGTCCCAACTCTCCAGGTTTAAGGGATTCTTCCTTGAGCTAAAACATGCATGGGAAACCCAGAGTATGGTCCACCATGTGATTGGGAAACGTTTTCAAATGCATCTCAGTTTTCGTCCTCTGGTACTCGGGTTCACCATTCCAGATGCTTTACTAACACTCTCCCCACTTGGAGAGTCAGTGCCTTTAACCTCCTGTTTGGCACAGTTTGCAATTTCTGCGCAAGATGAACAGGCATAGGGAGAACCAATGAGAGACTAGCTGTTGGTGTCTGCACGGGCAAATGGAACGCTCATTTCCCACCAGGAAGAGGAATTAACCAAAGGCTCAGCGTGCCATGCCGGAAACAGATTAGGGCCTGAAGCAATCCTGCGGTTTTGCGGCCAGCTCACAAGAAAACGAGTTGAAGAAAGGGGCTCAGGGGCACTGTAATTCACAAACCTGCAGAGTTTTGAATGACAGCTCTCGTCCAAAAATGTACTGAAGTAAGTCTTCAAAGAGGACTTGAAAGCGGGGCAGAATTTCAGGAAAACGATTTCAGGGAGTAGACTGGAATTGCACTTAAAGCATAGGAGAAGAGGCAGAATGTCGACCATGATGCACTTGGCCAAAAAGGGCGTATGCGTTTTTTCCTGAATATATTCAGGAAAAAACGCATACGCCCTTTTTGGCCAACCAAGCAAGCGTGTAAAGGAAATCTGCACTACAATGAAGTCTCACTGCCCCACGGTTAAAAGGGCCATCTGAATAAAGAGTAAAATCCAGAAAGACAGGACAGGTCATGGAGAACAGGGAGCCTTGTTATGCTGATGGGCGGGATGTAAATTGCCAACAGCCACTCTGGAGAAATGTATGGTGTATCCTGAAACACGTAGGAAACAAAGCAACACAGCCTATGTCACTTCCACTTATGGTCCTATAGCTTAGGGAAATTAAAATCAAAAACACACAGCCACCCCAAAGTTTGGGATGGCTCTGTTTACAAGAACCTTGTCTACGGTACAAGTTAAATATCCGAGAAAGGAAAAAATGGATAAAGAAGTTCTGGTACGCACGTACAATGGAATATCACTCAGCAATGAAATCTACGTCTTCAGGCCCATAGCGGCATAATGAGTGGGTTCAGGTACGATGATTCTACGAGAAATAAGTCACACAGAAAAAGAAACATCATAAGATATCACTAATACACGGAATGTAAACTTGGCTACACATAAACTGAATTACAAAACAGAACAGGGTCTCAAATTTAGAAAACAAACTTATGCTTGCTTATGGGGAAAGGTGAGTTGGGGTGCTGCATAAAACCAGAGATTGAAATTAGCACAGATACCGTTCCATAAGCCAAATATATAATAGACAAGACCTACTCCTTGCTCAACGAAATGGACTCAACACCCCATATTCAACGCCTGGCAAGATACCTGACAAGTAAGAATCTTAAAACCCATGGATTTATATGTCTCCATAAGGAAATCAAGCGTGTGTACAGCGGCCTAAACGCAGCAGTGAAAATCCGATAAATCCCATTATCAAAATAAATTTCAAAAACAAAACACAATGACAGTGAAATAGAGAGCAATTCTTAAATAATTCATTCAGGGCTTGTGATGCAACCTGGATTTCCCACATCTACACCCAGAGCTGGGTGAGACATAAGGATGGACACTTCGGGCTGATAGCATTGGTGAGGTTCGGTGAGCAAACGCAGACCCTTTGAAGTCATAATGCATGGTACCCATTCCATGGGTCCCAACTCTCCAGGTTTAAGGGATTCTTCCTTCAGCTAAAACATGCATGGAAAACCCAGAGTATGGTCCACCATGTGATTGGGAAACGTTTTCAAATGCATCTCAGTTTTCGTCCCCTGGTACTCGGGTTCAACATTTGAACGCTTTACTAACACTCTCCCCACTTGGAGAGTCAGTGCCATTAACCTCCTGTTTGGCACAGTTTGCAATTTCTGCGCAAGATGAACAGGAATAGCGAGAAGCAATGAGAGACTAGCTGTAGGTGTCTGCACGGGCAAATGGAACGCTCATTTCCCACCAGGAAGAGGAATTATCCAAAGGCTCAGCGTGCCCTGCCGGAAACAGATTAAGACCTGAAGCAATCCTGCGGTTTTGTGACCAGCTCACAAGAAAGCGAGTTGAAGAAATGAGCTCAGGGGCACTGTAATTCACAAACCTGCAGAGTTATGAATGACAGCTATCGTCCAAAAATGTATTGAAGTAAGTCTTCGAAGAGGACTTGAAAGCGGGGCAGAATTTCAGAAAAACGATTTCAGGGGGTAGACTGGAATTGTACTAAAAGCATAGGAAAAGAGGCAGAATGTCGACAATGATGCACTTTGCCAAAAAGGGCGTATGCGTTTTTTCCTGAATATATTCAGGAAAAAACGCATACGCCCTTTTTGGCCAACCAAGCAAGCGTGTAATGGAAATCTGTACTACAATGAAGTCTCACTGCCCCCCGGTCAAAAGGGCCATCTGAAAAAAATGTAAAATCCAGAAAGTCAGGACAGGTCATGGAGAACAGGGAGCCTTGTCATGCTGATGGGCGGGATGTAAATTGCCAACAACCACTCTGGAGAAGTGTATGGTGTTTCCAGAAACACGTAGGAAACAAAGCAACACAGCCTATGGCACTTCCACTTATGGTCCTATAGCTTAGGGAAATTAAAATCAAAAACACACAGCCACCCCAGAGTTTGGGACGGCTCTGTTTACAAGAACCTCGTCTACGGTACAAGTAAAATATCCCAGAAAGCAAAAAATGGATAAAGAAGTTGTGGTACGCACGTACAATGGAATATCACTCAGCAATGAAATCTACGTCATCAGTCCCGTAGCGGCATAATGAGTGGATTCAGGTACGATGATTCTACGAGAAATAAGTCACACAGAAAAAGAAACATCATAAGATATGACTAATACATGGAATGTAAACTTGGCTACCCATGAACTGAATTACAAAACAGAACAGGGTCTCAAATTTAGAAAACCAACTTATGCTTGCTAATGGGGAAAGGTGAGTTGGGGTGCTGCATAAAACCAGAGATTGAAATTAGCACAGATACCGTTCCATAAGCCAAATATATAATAGACAAGACCTACTCCTTGCTAAACGAAACGGACTCAAAGCCTGGGAATATACCTGACAAGTAAGAATCTTAAAACCCATGGATTTATATGTCTCCATAAGGAAATCAAGCGTGTGTACAGCAGCCTAAACGCAGCAGTGAAAATCCGATAAATCCCATTATCAAAATAAATTTCAAAACCAAAACACATTGACAGTGAAATAGAGAACAATTCTTAAATAATTCATTCAGGGCTTGTGATGCAACCTGGATTTACCACATCTACACCCAGAGCTGGGTGAGACATAAGGCCGGACACTTCGGGCTGATAGCATTGGTGAGGTTCGGTGAGCAAACGCAGACCCTTTGAAGTCATACTGCATGGTACCCATTCCATGGGTCCCAACTCTCCAGGTTTAAGGGATTCTTCCTTCAGCTAAAACATGCATGGGAAACCCAGAGTATGGTCCACCGTGTGATTGGGAAACGTTTTCAAATGCATCTCAGTTTTCGTCCCCTGGTACTCGGGTTCAACATTTGAACGCTTTACTAACACTCTCCCCACTTGGAGAGTCAGTGCCATTAACTTCATGTTTGGCACAGTTTGCAATTTCTGCGCAAGATGAACAGGAATAGGGAGAAGCAATGAGAGACTAGCTGTTGGTGTCTGCACGGGCAAATTGAACGAGCATTTCCCACCAGGAAGAGGAATTACCCAAAGGCTCAGCGTGCCCGGCCGGAAACATATTAGTGCCTGAAGCAATCCTGCGGTTTTGCGGCCAGCTCACAAGAAAAGGAGTTGAAGAAAGGAGCTCAGGGGCACTGTAATTCACAAACATGCAGAGTTATGAATGACAGCTATCGTCCAAAAATGTACTGAAGTAAGTCTTCAAAGAGGACTTGAAAGCGGGGCAGAATTTCAGGAAAACGATTTCAGGGGGTAGACTGGAATTGCACTTAAAGCATAGGAAAAGAGGCAGAATGTCGAAAATGATGCACTTGGCCAAAAAGGCCGTATGCGATTTTTCCTGAATATATTCAGGAAAAAACGCATACGCCCTTTTTGGCCAACCAAGCAAGCATGTAAAGGAAATCTGCACTACAATGAAGTCTCACTGCCCCCCGGTCAAAAGGGCCATCTGAAAAAAGTGTAAAATCCAGAAAGGCAGAACAGGTCTTGGAGAACAGGGAGCCTTGTTATGCTGATGGGCGGGATGTAAATTGCCAACAGCCACTCTGGAGAAGTGTATGGTGTATCCTGAAACACGTAGGAAACAAAGCAACACAGCCTATGTCACTTCCACTATGGTCCTATAGCTTAGGGTAATTAAAATCAAAAACACACAGCCACCCCAAAGTTTGGGATGGCTCTGTTTACAAGAACCTTTTCTACGGTACAAGTTAAATATCCGAGAAAGGAAAAAATGGATAAAGAATATCTGGTACGCATGTACAATGGAATATCACTCAGCAATGAAATCTACGTCTTCAGGCCCGTAGCGGCATAATGAGTGGATTCAGGTATGATGATTCTACGAGAAATAAGTCACACAGAAAAAGAAACATCATAAGATATCCCTAATACACGGAATGTAAACTTGGCTACCCATGAACTGAATTATAAAACAGAACAGGGTCTCAAATTTAGAAAACCAACTTATGCTTGCTTATGGGGAAAGGTGAGTTGGGGTGCTGCATAAAACCAGAGATTGAAATTAGCACAGATACCGTTCCATAAGACAAATATATAATAGACAAGACCTACTCCTTGCTCAACGAAATGGACTCAACACCCCATATTCAACGCCTGGCAAGATAACTGACAAGTAAGAATCTTAAAACCCATGGATTTATATGTCTCCATAAGGAAATCAAGCGTGTGTACAGCGGCCTAAACGCAGCAGTGAAAATCCGATAAATCCCATTATCAAAATAAATTTCAAAAACAAAACACAATGACAGTGAAATAGAGAGCAATTCTTAAATAATTCATTCAGGGCTTGTGATGCAACCTGGATTTCCCACATCTACACCCAGAGCTTGGTGAGACATACGGCTGGACACTTCGGGCTGATAGCACTGGTGAGGTTCGGTGAGCAAACGCAGACCTTTTGAAGACATACTGCATGGTACCCATTCCATGGGTTCCAAATTTCCAGGTTTAAGGGATTCTTCCTTCAGCTAAAACATGCATGGGAAACCCATAGTATGGTCCACCGTGTGATTGGGAAACGTTTTCAAATGCATCTCAGTTTTCGTCCCCTGGTACTCGGGTTCACCATTCCAGACGCTTTACTAATACTCTCCCCACTTGGAGAGTCAGTGCCTTTAACCTCCTGTTTGGCACAGTTTGCAATTTCTGCGCAAGATGAACAGGCATAGGGAGAACCAATGAGAGACTAGCTGTTGGTGTCTGCACGGGCAAATGGAACGCTCATTTCCCACCAGGAAGAGGAATTAACCAAAGGCTCAGCGTTCCCTGCTGGAAAGAGATTAGGGCCTGAAGCAATCCTGCGGTTTTGCGGCCAGCTCACAAGAAAGCGAGTTGAAGAAAGCAGCTCAGGGGCAGTGTAATTCACAAACCTGCAGAGTTATGAATGACAGCTATCGTCCAAAAATGTATTGAATTAAGTCTTCCAAGAGGACTTGAAAGCGGGGCAGAATTTCAGGAAAACGATTTCAGGGGGTAGACTGGAATTGTAGGTAAAGCATAGGAAAAGAGGCAGAATGTCGACAACGATGCACTTGGCCAAAAAGGGCGTATGCGTTTTTTCCTGAATATATTCAGGAAAAAACGCATACGCCCTTTTTGGCCAACCAAGCAAGCATGTAAAGGAAATCTGCACTACAATGAAGTCTCACTGCCCCCCCGGTCAAAAGAGCCATCTGAAAAAAGTGTAAAATCCAGAAAGGCAGGACAGGTCATGGAGAACAGGGAGCCTTGTCATGCTGATGGGCGGGATGTAAATTGCCAACAACCACTCTGGAGAAGTGTATGGTGTTTCCAGAAACACGTAGGAAACAAAGCAACACAGCCTATGGCACTTCCACTTATGGTCCTATAGCTTAGGGAAATTAAAATCAAAAACACACAGCCACCCCAAAATTTGGGATGGCTCTGTTTACAAGAACCTCATCTACGGTAGAAGTTAAATATCTGAGAAAGCATAAAATGGATAAAGAAGTTGTGGTACGCACGTACAATGGAATATCTCTCAGCAATGAAATCCACGTCATCAGGACCGTAGTGGCATAATGAGTGGATTCAGGTACGATGATTCTATGAGAAATAAGTCAGACAGAAAAAGAAACATCATAAGTTATCACTAATACACGGAATGTAAACTTGGCTACCCATGAACTGAATTACAAAACAGAACAGGGTCTCAAATTTAGCAAACCAACTTATGCTTGCTTATGGGGAAAGGTCAGTTGGGATGCTGCATAAAACCAGAGATTGAAATTAGCACAGATACCGTTCCATAAGCCAAATATATAATAGACAAAACCTACTCCTTGCTCAACGAAATGGACTCAACACCCAATATTCAACGCCTGGGAAGATACCTGACAAGTAAGACTCTTAAAACCCATGGATTTTTATGTCTCCATAAGGAAATCAACCGTGTGTACAGTGGCCTAAAAGCAGCAGTGAAAATCCGATAAATCCCATTATCAAAATGAATTTCAAAAACAAAACACAATGACAGTGAAATAGAGAGCAATTCTTAAATAATTCATTCAGGGCTTGTGATGCAACCTGTATTTACCACATCTACACCCAGAGCTGGATGAGACATAAGGCTGGACACTTCAGGCTGATAGCATTGGTGAGGTTCGGTGAGCAAACGCAGACCCTTTGAAGTCATACTGCATGGTACCCATTCCATGGGTCCCAACTCTCCAGGTTTAAGGGATTCTTCCTTCAGCTAAAACATGCATGGGACACCCATAGTGTGGTCCACCATGTGATTGGGAAACGTTTTCAAATGCATGTCAGTTTTCGTCCCCTGGTACTCGGGTTCAACATTTGAACGCTTTACTAACACTCTCCCCACTTGGAGAGTCAGTGCCATTAACCTCCTGTTTGGCACAGTTTGCAATTTCTGTGCAAGATGAACAGGAATAGGGAGAAGCAATGAGAGACTAGCTCTAGGTGTCTGCACGGGCAAATGGAATGCTCATTGCCCACCAGGAAGAGGAATTTTCCAAAGGCTCAGCGTGCCCTGCCGGAAACAGATTAAGGCCTGAAGCAATCCTGCGGTTTTGCGGCCAGCTCACAAGAAAGCGAGTTGAAGAAAGGAGCTCAGGGGCACTGTATTTCACAAACCTGCAGAGTTATTAATGACAGGTATCATACAAAAATATATTGAAGTAAGGCTGCGAGGAGGACTTGAAAGCGGGGCAGTATTCCTGGAATATGATTTCAGGACGTAGACGGGAAGTGCTCTGAAAGCATAGGAGAAGAGGCAGATCCTGGACAATGATGCACTTGGTCAAAATGTGCATATGCGTTTTTTCCAGGGCCCTCATTAAAGAGGGTAGGAGGCTCCCAGAATGCTTTAGTGGCCAACAGAGGGCCCACATCATCAAGGCGACGTGAGCCAGCCAGGCAGGAGTGACCTCACATCAGAGGGCCCACCTCACAGAAGGGTAAGGAACCCAGCCAGGATCAGACTCTCACCAGAGTGCCCACATCAGCAAGGGGCTGTGAACCAGGCAGGAGTGTCATCACACCCGTGGGGCCATATCATCAAAAGTTGAGGTAACAAGAAAATGTGGCCTCAAACCAGAGGACCCACATCACCATGGGTCTTGGAGCGAGGCAGGCAGGATTAACCTCACAACACATGGCCCATTGTATAAAAAAGGTGAGGAATCCAGCAGTTGGAACATCCCAGCAGGCGGCCCAGAGCACCGAGGCTATGGGATCCAGGCAGTGATGAACTCACAACAGAGGGCCCTCATCATGAAACTGTGAGCAAACCAGCCGTTGTGACCTCAGAGCACAAGGCCCACATCCCCATGGGGAAGGGAACCAAGTAGGAGTGTCATCGCACCAGTGGGCACACATCAGAAAATGTGGGGAGCCCAGCAGTTAGGGCCTGACACCAGAGGGCTCTCATCACCGAGGAGAGGAGGCTCCCAGCAGACTCCAACTGCTACCAGTGGGCCGCCGTCGCCAATGCGGGGTGTGCCAGCCAGGCAAGAGTGACCTCAGAGCAGAGGGCCCACCTCACAAAAGTGTGAGGAACCCAAGGAGGATCAGACTCTCACCAGAGGGCCCACATCACCAAGAGAATGGGAACCAGGCTGGAGTGTCCTCACACCAGTGGGACCTCATCAACGAAATGTGAGTGACCCAGCACACGTGGCCTCAAACCAGAGGACACACATCACCAAGGGGCTGGGAGTGAGGCAGGCAGGAGGAGTCTCAAAACAGAGGGCCCATAGAAGAAAAAAGGTGAGGAATCCCGCAGTTGGAACCTCCCAGCAGGCGGCCAGGAGCAGCGAGGCTATGGGATCCAGACCTGACTGAACTCAAAACAGAGGGCCCTCATCATGAAACTGTGAGCAACCCAGGCTTTGGGACCTCAGAGCAGAAGGCCCACATTCCTATGTGGTTGGGAACATGGCATAAGTGTACTCGCACCTCAGGGCACACATCAGAGAATTTTGGGAGCCCAGAAGTTAGGGTCTGACGCCAGAGGGCCCTCATTACCAAGGGGAGGAGACTCCAAGCAGGCACCAACTCCCAACTGAGGGCCCATGTCGACAAGGTGACGTGTGACAGCCAGGCAGGAGTGACCTCACAGCAGAGGGCCTACCTCACAGAAGGGTGAGGAACCCAGCCAGGATAAGACTCTCACCAGAGGGCCCACATCACCAAGGGGATCAGAACCAGGCAGGACTGTCTTCACACCAGGGTGACCACATCATAGAAAGGTGAGGAAACCAGCACATGAGGCCTAAACCAGAGGACCCACATCTCCAAGGGGCTCGGATTGAGGCAGGCATGAGTAGCCTCACAACACAGGGCCAATAGAATAAAAAAGGTGAGGAATCCTGCAGTGGGAACCTCCCAGCAGGCGGCCCAGAGCACCGAGTCTATGTGATCCAGGCTGCAGTGAACTCACAGCAGAGGGCCCACATCATGAAACTGTGAGCAACCCAGCCATTGGGACCTCAGAGCAGAAGGCCCACATCCCCATGGGGATGGGAACCTCGCAGGAGTGTCCTCGCACCACTTAGCACGTATCAGAAAATGTGGGTACCCAGCAGTTAGGGCCTGACGCAAGAGGGCCCTCATCACCGAGGGGAGGAGGCTCCCAGCATGCTCCAACTGCCACAAGAGGGCCGATGTTGCCCAGGCGGGGTGTGCCAGCCAGGCAGGAGTGACCTAACAGCAGAGGGCTCACCTCACAGAAGGGTGAGGAACCCAGCCAGGATCAGACTCTCACCAGAGAGCCCACATCTTCAAGGGGATAGGAACCAGGCAAGAGTGTCCTCACACCAGTGGGGCCACATCATCGAAAGGTGAGGGACCCAGCACACGTGGCCTCAAACCAGAGGACACACATCACCAAGGGGCTGGGAGTGAGGCAGGCAGGAGGAGTCTCAAAACAGAGGGCCCATAGAAGAAAAAAGGTGAGGAATCCCGCAGTTGTAACCTCCCCGCAGGTGGCCAGGAGCAGCGAGGCTATGGGATCCAGGCCGGAGTGAACTCACACCAGAGGGCCCTCATCATGAAACTGAGCAACCCATCGTTGGGACCTCAGAGCAGAAGGCCCACATTCCCATGGTGTTGGGAACCTGGCAGGAGTGAACTCGCACCACAGGGCGCACATCAGAAAATTTTGGGAGGCCAGGAGTTAGGGCCTGACGCCAGAGGGCCCTCATTACCAAGGGGAGGAGACTCGCAGCAGGCACCAACTCCCACGAGAGAGCCGACGTCGTCAAGGCGGGGTGGGCCAGCCAGGCAGGAGTGACCTCAGAGAAGAGGGCCCACCTCTCAGAAGTGTGAGGAACCCAGCCAGGATCAGACTCTCACCGGAGGGTCCACATCACCAAGGGGATGGGAACCAGGCAGGAGTGTCCTCACACCAGTGGGGCCACATCAGCCAAAGGTGAGGAACCCAGCACATGTGGCCTCAAACTACAGGACACACATAACCAAGGGGCTGGGAGTGAGGCAGGTGTCCGGAGGGGCACATTTAACTCTAATTTCCCACCAGGAAGAGGAATTAACCAAAGGCTCAGAGTGCCGTGTCGGACCCTGATTATGGCCTAAAGCAAACCTGCGGTTCTGTGGCCAGCTTTCAAGGAAACGAGTTAAGAAAGGAAATCACGGGCACTGTAATTCACAAACCTGCAGAGATATAAATGACAGCTATTGGCAAAAATATATTGAAGTAAGTCTGCAAAGAGGACTTGAAAACGAGGCAGAATTGCAGGAATCATATTTCAGGAGGTAGATTGGAATTGCATTTAAAGCATGTGAGAAGCGGCAGATCTTTGACACTGATGCACTTGGACAAAAGTGCGTAAACATTTTTTCCTGAATATATTCAGGAAAAAACGCATATGCCCTTTTTGGCCAACCAAGCACTCCAGCAATGGAAATCCGCACTACAATGAAGTCTCATTTCCCATTCGTCAAAAGGGCCATCTGAAAAAAGTGTAAAAACCAGAAACACAGGACAGGCCATGGAGAACAGGGAGCCTTGTTATGCTGATGGGCGGGATGTAAATTGCCAACAGACACTCTGGAGATGTTTATGGTGTATCCTGAAACATCTGAAAAACAAAGCTACAGAGCCTAGGGTACTTCCACTTTTAGCCCTATAGCTTAGGAAAATTAAAATCAACAAGACACAGCCAGCACAAAATTTAGGGCTGCTGTGTTTACAAGAAACTCGAGTCCAGTACAAATTAAATATCTCAGAAAGAAAAAAATGGATAAAGGAGTTGTGCTACTTACGTACAACGGAATATCACTCAGCAATGAAATCAATGTCATCAGGCCTGTAGCAGCAAATTGAGTGGATTTAAATATGATGATTCTAAGAGAAATACGTCACACAGAGAAAGATAAGTATCATAAGATATCACTAATAGAGGGAGTGTAAACTTGGCTACACATAAACTGAATTCCAAAACCGAACAGAGTCTCACATTTAGATAAAAACCTATGCTTGCTTAAGGGGAATGTTGAGTTGGGGTGCTGTATAAAACCAGAGATTGAAATTAGCACACATACCGTTCCATAAGCCAAATATGTACTAGACAAGACCTACTCTTTGCTCAACGAAATAGACTCATCCATGGTGTATCACCTCACACATGTTAGAATGGGCATCATCAGAAAATCTACAAACAACAAATGCTGGAAAGGGTGTGGAGATAAGGAACCCTCTTCCACTATTGTTGGGAATGTAAATTGATACAGTCACTGTGGAGAACATTATGGAGTTTCTTATAAAATTAAGAATAGAATTACCATATGATACAGCAATCCCACTACTGGGCATATACCCAGACAAAACCATAAATCAAAAAGAGACATTCACCGCAATGTTCATTGCATCACTATTTACAATATCCAGGTAATGGAAGCAACCTAAATGCCCACAGACAGACGAATGCATAAAGAAGTGGTACATATATAAAATGGAATATTACTAAGCCATAAAAAGGAATGAAATTGGGTCATTTGTAGAGACGTTGATGGATCTAGAGACTGTCATACAGAGTGAAGTAAGTCAGAAATAGAAAAACAAATCTTGTATATTAATGCCTATATGTGGAACCTAGACAAATTTTACAGATGAACCGTTTTGCAAGGCAGAAATAGAGCAACAGATGTAGACAACAAACGTATGGACACCAAGGGGGGAAAGCTGTTGGGGGGTGGTGGTGGGAGGAGTTGAGAGATTGGGATTGGCATATATACATTTATATGTATAAAAGAGATAACCAAAAAGAACCTGCTGTATAAAAAAAAAATAAAATTCAAATTACAAAAAGTAAAACAGAGAAAATATTCTTCCCTTCACATACATGTATTTATATGAATAAATTATTTCCATGCTTATATCTGTAAATACAAAAAAGAGGAATAAAATCTACCTTGAACCAAAAACGAAAAAAAGAAAAAAAAACAGAACCCACCAGTTACACAGAGGAAAACCGTATCAGGGCACTTGCTCCAGTTGTAAGCAATTCTGAAGTTGGTCAGTGGTGGGGAATCATCTCCCATTCAGCCAGCAGGCCCCACGCAACAAGCGTCCTCATTGCAAAGCTGGGGGACCGTGCCGAGGCATCTGTGAGTAAACGTGGGCTGAGCCCCAGGCCAGCTGCTGCTGAAATGTTCCCACCCTTCCCAGGTAAAACACCTGAATATGTACAAGGACTTGAAAGCCTAGAGGAAGGGCCATGGAGCCACATGAGCGACAGCATGCCAGCCGACTTGGTGCCTGCAGGCCAGCCAGGGTGGTCCTGGCCCTGGGTGCTCTTCTGGAAGCTTTCCATTTCCCTGCCTGAGATACCCCTGCTGTCCCGGCCCCCACTGCTTTCTTCCTCACTCACCTCTGCCCAGGGAGAAATTCCAGCGGCAGGTATGGGTGACACATCCTCTTCTTTAGCAGGTGGCATCTTGGCAACTGCTGCAGAAAGTCCAGCAGAGCCCCACTCACACTGGGCCACCCACAAAGCCGTGGCCTCTCACTCCCTCCCACCAGTCCAGCCCCAAGACTGCTGACAGGGCAGAGAAAATGGCGTCAGGCACAGCTGCAGGGGCTCTTGCTGCCTGGAGCGGTGTTTATATTGATCTGAACCCAGGCACACCTGGGGAGGGCTGGCCGGCACGGTCAGGCTTCCCAGGCCAGCCAATAATCACCCCTCAGGGGCTCACAGTTGCAGAAACTGGAACTTGCTGAATCGGCCAGGTCAAAGGAACAGGTGTGGGCTCCTGAGAGTCAGGATAGACAAGGGGCTGCAGCTCTGGCTTGTTTTCTAATTATATTATCTGGCCCATGAGTGGGAGACAACTTCAAGAAAACCCTCTCCTAATGAGAGAAACCCAGGAGTCAGGGAGAGGAGGGGTGGCTGGTGGGTGGAGACAGAGGCCTGGTGCCCCGGGTGCAGTGGAAGTCTCTGGAAGACCAGGTGGAGGGAGGCCACACAGAGTGATGCCCAGGGTCACAGACCTGTCGGAGCTGCTGTTTGTTAGTTCAAGTCCTGCTCTGAGGTGCTCTGTGTCAGATCTGAGTGACAGGTGAGCTGGGAGTGCTCTGCAATGAGGGCGATATGCACGGTTCCTGTGTTCCCAGCCCTGCCATGGTACCTGCAAGGGTAGCTCTGTATCCTGGGAGGGGCCTGACCACGAGAGCCCCATGGGCTGCAGGGGGACCTGCCCAGGGAACACCATATCCTGGGAGGGTCCTGAACATGAGAGCCCCGTGGGCTGGGTTGGGGTACCTGCCCAGGTGAGCTCCATATCCTGGGATTGGCCTGACCTCGAGAGCCCCATGGGCTGCTGGAGTCCTGGTAAAGGATGTCAGGACAGTCAGTTAAGCCACTGAGGATATACCTCCAGTAGTTCCTAAATCCTACACCCTGCTGGTCATTCTACCAACCACCAGGACATGGTATTCTGTATTAGTCTTCAATGATGCCTTCTTTTGTATTCTATTAGTCCCAGAGTCACAAGAAATTTTGGCTTGTGAGTGGCAGGACTCAACATACAACTAAAACAATACTTCCGGGCCGTGTTGCCCCAAGGGTTCAAAAATTCCCACACCATCTTTGGGGAAAGCTCAGCTAAAGACCTAAAAGTTCTACCTCTGGAAAAGGAAACACTCATTCAATATGCAGACGACATTCTGATCGCCAGCCCTACTAAGGAGACCTCTGAACTACGAAGCCAATAAAGGATACAAGTTGTCCAAGAAAAAGCTCAAATATCACAGACTACGGTGACCTGCCTGGGCTTCATTCTCACAGAAGGTCGGAGAAGCCCATCCCAGGAAAGGGAAGAAACAATTTACAGCCTTACCCATTTCTAAAACTAGAAGACAGCTTAGGGGTTCCTGGGGAGGCCAGGGTTTGCTGCTTCTGGATCCCTAACTACAGTCTACTAGCTCGGCCTCTATATGAAACACTGAAAGGAAAAGGTAATGATCCTTTTGAATAGAATGCAGAAGTGGCCTTTCAAGAATGGAAAGAGCAGTCAATTCAGACCCTTGCACAGGAACTCCCTAATTTAGCTAAACCCTTTGACCTTTACATTCCTGGTGAACGGTGAATCGCCATTGGAGTATTAGTGCAAAACCTGGGACCACTTGAAATGGAACAATGCAAGAATGCGATCCAGGTAGGATAAACTACGGTCACCAAGGGGCTTGGCCCACCGCCACATCTGGCCAAGATACTGGCAGTATCCGAAAACCTGGAAATCAGCAGCCCAAAAGGCCACCTCCCTCCTAAGGTGAAAGGACCCCACGTGGTGATCCTAACCACCAAACATGCCCTGAAGTTGCAGGGTTGGCTCCGTGGGCACACTGACCTTGAGTGAGGAGGCCCTCCAACTCCAACCTCCATAGAGATAACCGGGGCAAAGGGGCACCATGACGACTCGTGTGAAGGTGTCTGCACGGGCAAATTTAACGCTCATTTCCCACCAGGAAGAGGAATTAACCAAAGGCTCAGCATGCCGTGCCGGAACCAGATTAGGGCCTGAAGCATTCCTGCGGGTTTGCGGCCAGCTCACAAGAAAGCGAGTTGAAGAAGGAGCTCAGGGTCACTGTAATTCACAAACCTGCAGAGTTATAAATGACAGCTATGGTCTAAAAATATATTGAAGGAAGGCTGCGAAGAGGACTTGAAAGTGGGGCAGAATTTCAGGAAAACGAGTTCAGGGGGTAGACTGGAATTGCATTTAAAGCATAGGAAAAGAGGCAGAACGACGACAATGATGCACTTGGCCAAAAAGGGCGTATCCTTTTTTTCCTGAATATATTCAGGAAAAAACGCATACGCCCTTTTTGGACAACCAAGCAAGCGTTTAAAGGAAATCTGCACTACAATGAAGTCTCACTGCCCCCCGGTCAAAAGGGCCATCTGAAAAAAGTGTAAAATCCAGAAAGGCAGCACAGACCATGGAGAAGAGGGAGCCTTGTCATGCTGATGGGCGGGATGTAAATTGCCAACAACCACTCTGGAGAAGTGTATGGTGTTTCCAGAAACACGTAGGAAACAAAGCAACACAGCCTATGGCACTTCCACTTATGGTCCTATAGCTTAGGGAAATTAAAATCAAAAACACACAGCCACCCCAAAGTTTCGGACGGCTCTGTTTACCAGAACCTCGTCTACGGTACAAGTTAAATATCCAAGAAAGCGAAAAATGGATAAAGAAATTGTGGTACGTACGTACAATGGAATATCACTCACCAATGAAATCTATGTCATCAGGCCCATTGCGGCATAATGAGTGGATTCAGGTACGATGATTCTAAGTGAAATAAGTCACACAGAAAATGAAACATCATAAGATATCACTAATACAAGGAATGTAAACTTGGCTACACATGAACTGAATTACAAAACAGAACAGGGTCTCAAATTTAGAAAACCAACTTATGCTTGCTTAAGGGGAAATGTGAGTTGGGGTGCTGCATAAAACCAGAGATAGAAATTAGCACAGATACCTTTCCATAAGCCAAATATATAATACTCAAGACCTACCCCTTGCTCAACGAAATGGACTAAACACCCCGTATTCAAAGCCTAGGAATACACCTGACTGCTCAGAATCTTCAAACCCATGGATTTATATGTCTCCATAAGAGAATCAAGCGTGTGTACAGCTGCAAGAATGCAGCAGAGAAAATCCGATAAATCCCATTATCAAAATGAATTACACAAACAAAACACAATGACAGTGAAATAGAGAGCAATTTTTAAATAATTCATTCAGGGCTTGTGATGCAACCTGGATTTACCACATCTACACCCAGAGCTGAGTGAGACATAAGGTTGGACACTTCGGGCTGATAGCATTGGTGAGGTTCGATGAGCAAGTGCAGACCCTTTGAAGTCATACTGCATGGTACCCATTCCATGGGTCCCAACTCTCCAGGTTTGAGGGATTCTTCCTTCAGCTAAAACATGCATGGAAAACCCAACTATGGTGCACCATGTGACCGGGAAACGTTTTCAAATGCATCTCAGTTTTCGTCCCCTTTTACTCGGGTTCACCATTCCAGACCCTTTACTAACACTCTCCCCACTTGGAGACTCAGTGCCTTTAACCTCCTGTTTGGCACAGTTTGCAATATCTGCGCAAGATGAACAGGAATAGGGGGAATCAATGAGAGACTAGCTGGAGGTGTCTGCACAGGCAAATTTAACGCTCATTTCCCACCAGGAAGAGGAATTCACCAAAGGCTCAGCATGCCGTGCCGGAACCAGATTAGGGCCTGAAGCAATCATGTGTGTTTGCGGCCAGCTCACAAGAAAGCGAGTTGAAGAAAGGAGCTCAGGCGCACTGTAATTCACAAACCTGCAGAGTTATAAATGACAGCTATCGTCCAAAAATATATTGAAGGAAGGCTGCGAAGAGGACTTGTAAGTGGGCAGAATTGCAAGAAAACGATTTCAGGGGGTAGGCTGGAATTGCATTTAAAGCATAGGAAAAGAGGCAGAACGTCGACAATGATGCACTTGGCCAAAAAGGGCGTATGCGTTTTTTCCTGAATATATTCAGGAAAAAACGCATACGCCCTTTTTGGCCAACCATGCAAGCATGTTAAAGAATTATGCACTACAATGAAGTGTCACAGCCCCCTGGTCAAAAGGGCCATCTAAAAAAAGTGTAAAATCCAGAAAGACAGCACAGGCCATGGAGAACAGGGAGCCTTGTTATGCTGATGGGCGGGATGTAAATTGCCAACAGCCACCCTGGAGAAGTGTATGGTGTTTCCTGAAACACCTAAAAAACAAAGCAACGGAGCCTACGACACTTCCAGTTATGGTCCTATAGCTTAGGGAAATTAAAATCAAAAACACACAGCCACCCCAAATTTTCGGACGGCTCTGTTTACAAGAACCTCATCTACGGTACAAGTTAAATATCCCAGAATGTGAAAAATGGATAAAGAAGTTGTGGTTCGTACGTACAATGGAATATCACTCAGCAATGAAATCTATGTCATCAGGCCCATCACGGCATAATGAGTGGATTCAGCTACAGTGATTCTAAGTGAAATAAGTCACACAGAAAATGAAACATCATAAGATATCACTAATACACGGAATGTAAACTTGGCTACACATGAACTGAATTACAAAACAGAACAGGGACTCAAATTTAGAAAACCAACTTATGCTTGCTTAAGGGCAAAGGTGAGTTGGGGTGCTGCATAAAACCAGAGATTGAAAATAGCACAGATACCGTTCCATAAGCCAAATATGTAATAGTCAAGACCTACTCCTTGTTCAACGACATGGACTCAACACCACATATTCAACGCCTAGGAATATACCTGACTAGTAAGAATCTTAAAACCCGTGGATTTATATTTCTCTGTAGGAGAATCAAGCGTTTGTACAGCGGCATGAACGCAGCAGTGAAAATCCGATAAATCCCATTATCAAACTAAATTACAAAAACAAAACACAATGACAGTGAAAGAGACAGCAATTCTTAAATAATTGATTCAGGGCTTGTGATGAAACCTGGATTTACCACATCTACACCCAGAGCTGGGTGAGGCATAAGGCTGGACACTTCGAACTGATAGCATTGGTGAGGTTCGGTGAGCAAATTCAGACCCTTTTTAGTCATACTGCATGGTACCCATTCCATGGGTCAATAATCTCCAGGTTTAAGGAATTCTTCCTTCAGCTAAAACATGCATGGGAAACCCAGAGTATTGTCCACTGTGAGACTGGGAAACCATTTTAAATGGCTCTCAGGTTTCGTTCCCTGGTACTCGGGTTCACCATTCCAGATGCTTTACTAACCCTCTACCCACTTGGAGAGTCAGTGCCTTTAACCTCCTGTTTGGCACAGTTTGCAATTTCTGCACAAGATGAACAGGAATAGGGAGAACCAATGAGAGACTAGCTGTAGGTGTCTCCACGGGCAAATTGAATGCTCATTTCTCACCAGAAAGAGGAATTTACCAAAGGCTCAGCGTGCCATGCCGAAACCAGATTACGGCCTGAAGCAATCCTGCGGTTTTGCGGCCAGCTCACAAGAAAGCATGTTGAAGAAAGGAGCTCAGGGACACTGTATTTAACAAACCTGCAGAGTTATTAATGACAGGTATCATACAAAAATATATTGAAGTAAGGCTGCGAGGAGGACTTGAAAGCGGGGCAGTATTCCTGGAATATGATTTCAGGACGTAGACGGGAAGTGCTCTGAAAGCATAGGAGAAGAGGCAGATCCTGGACAATGATGCACTTGGTCAAAATGTGCATATGCGTTTTTTCCAGGGCCCTCATTAAAGAGGGTAGGAGGCTCCCAGAATGCTTTAGTGGCCAACAGAGGGCCCACATCATCAAGGCGACGTGAGCCAGCCAGGCAGGAGTGACCTCACATCAGAGGGCCCACCTCACAGAAGGGTAAGGAACCCAGCCAGGATCAGACTCTCACCAGAGTGCCCACATCAGCAAGGGGCTGTGAACCAGGCAGGAGTGTCATCACACCCGTGGGGCCATATCATCAAAAGTTGAGGTAACAAGAAAATGTGGCCTCAAACCAGAGGACCCACATCACCATGGGTCTTGGAGCGAGGCAGGCAGGATTAACCTCACAACACATGGCCCATTGTATAAAAAAGGTGAGGAATCCAGCAGTTGGAACATCCCAGCAGGCGGCCCAGAGCACCGAGGCTATGGGATCCAGGCAGTGATGAACTCACAACAGAGGGCCCTCATCATGAAACTGTGAGCAAACCAGCCGTTGTGACCTCAGAGCACAAGGCCCACATCCCCATGGGGAAGGGAACCAAGTAGGAGTGTCATCGCACCAGTGGGCACACATCAGAAAATGTGGGGAGCCCAGCAGTTAGGGCCTGACACCAGAGGGCTCTCATCACCGAGGAGAGGAGGCTCCCAGCAGGCTCCAACTGCTACCAGTGGGCCGCCGTCGCCAATGCGGGGTGTGCCAGCCAGGCAAGAGTGACCTCAGAGCAGAGGGCCCACCTCACAAAAGTGTGAGGAACCCAAGGAGGATCAGACTCTCACCAGAGGGCCCACATCACCAAGAGAATGGGAACCAGGCTGGAGTGTCCTCACACCAGTGGGACCTCATCAACGAAATGTGAGTGACCCAGCACACGTGGCCTCAAACCAGAGGACACACATCACCAAGGGGCTGGGAGTGAGGCAGGCAGGAGGAGTCTCAAAACAGAGGGCCCATAGAAGAAAAAAGGTGAGGAATCCCGCAGTTGGAACCTCCCAGCAGGCGGCCAGGAGCAGCGAGGCTATGGGATCCAGACCTGACTGAACTCAAAACAGAGGGCCCTCATCATGAAACTGTGAGCAACCCAGGCTTTGGGACCTCAGAGCAGAAGGCCCACATTCCTATGTGGTTGGGAACATGGCATAAGTGTACTCGCACCTCAGGGCACACATCAGAGAATTTTGGGAGCCCAGAAGTTAGGGTCTGACGCCAGAGGGCCCTCATTACCAAGGGGAGGAGACTCCAAGCAGGCACCAACTCCCAACTGAGGGCCCATGTCGACAAGGTGACGTGTGACAGCCAGGCAGGAGTGACCTCACAGCAGAGGGCCTACCTCACAGAAGGGTGAGGAACCCAGCCAGGATAAGACTCTCACCAGAGGGCCCACATCACCAAGGGGATCAGAACCAGGCAGGACTGTCTTCACACCAGGGTGACCACATCATAGAAAGGTGAGGAAACCAGCACATGAGGCCTAAACCAGAGGACCCACATCTCCAAGGGGCTCGGATTGAGGCAGGCATGAGTAGCCTCACAACACAGGGCCAATAGAATAAAAAAGGTGAGGAATCCTGCAGTGGGAACCTCCCAGCAGGCGGCCCAGAGCACCGAGTCTATGTGATCCAGGCTGCAGTGAACTCACAGCAGAGGGCCCACATCATGAAACTGTGAGCAACCCAGCCATTGGGACCTCAGAGCAGAAGGCCCACATCCCCATGGGGATGGGAACCTCGCAGGAGTGTCCTCGCACCACTTAGCACGTATCAGAAAATGTGGGTACCCAGCAGTTAGGGCCTGACGCAAGAGGGCCCTCATCACCGAGGGGAGGAGGCTCCCAGCATGCTCCAACTGCCACAAGAGGGCCGATGTTGCCCAGGCGGGGTGTGCCAGCCAGGCAGGAGTGACCTAACAGCAGAGGGCTCACCTCACAGAAGGGTGAGGAACCCAGCCAGGATCAGACTCTCACCAGAGAGCCCACATCTTCAAGGGGATAGGAACCAGGCAAGAGTGTCCTCACACCAGTGGGGCCACATCATCGAAAGGTGAGGGACCCAGCACACGTGGCCTCAAACCAGAGGACACACATCACCAAGGGGCTGGGAGTGAGGCAGGCAGGAGGAGTCTCAAAACAGAGGGCCCATAGAAGAAAAAAGGTGAGGAATCCCGCAGTTGTAACCTCCCCGCAGGTGGCCAGGAGCAGCGAGGCTATGGGATCCAGGCCGGAGTGAACTCACACCAGAGGGCCCTCATCATGAAACTGAGCAACCCATCGTTGGGACCTCAGAGCAGAAGGCCCACATTCCCATGGTGTTGGGAACCTGGCAGGAGTGTACTCGCACCACAGGGCGCACATCAGAAAATTTTGGGAGGCCAGGAGTTAGGGCCTGACGCCAGAGGGCCCTCATTACCAAGGGGAGGAGACTCGCAGCAGGCACCAACTCCCACGAGAGAGCCGACGTCGTCAAGGCGGGGTGGGCCAGCCAGGCAGGAGTGACCTCAGAGAAGAGGGCCCACCTCTCAGAAGTGTGAGGAACCCAGCCAGGATCAGACTCTCACCGGAGGGTCCACATCACCAAGGGGATGGGAACCAGGCAGGAGTGTCCTCACACCAGTGGGGCCACATCAGCCAAAGGTGAGGAACCCAGCACATGTGGCCTCAAACTACAGGACACACATAACCAAGGGGCTGGGAGTGAGGCAGGTGTCCGGAGGGGCACATTTAACTCTAATTTCCCACCAGGAAGAGGAATTAACCAAAGGCTCAGAGTGCCGTGTCGGACCCTGATTATGGCCTAAAGCAAACCTGCGGTTCTGTGGCCAGCTTTCAAGGAAACGAGTTAAGAAAGGAAATCACGGGCACTGTAATTCACAAACCTGCAGAGATATAAATGACAGCTATTGGCAAAAATATATTGAAGTAAGTCTGCAAAGAGGACTTGAAAACGAGGCAGAATTGCAGGAATCATATTTCAGGAGGTAGATTGGAATTGCATTTAAAGCATGTGAGAAGCGGCAGATCTTTGACACTGATGCACTTGGACAAAAGTGCGTAAACATTTTTTCCTGAATATATTCAGGAAAAAACGCATATGCCCTTTTTGGCCAACCAAGCACTCCAGCAATGGAAATCCGCACTACAATGAAGTCTCATTTCCCATTCGTCAAAAGGGCCATCTGAAAAAAGTGTAAAAACCAGAAACACAGGACAGGCCATGGAGAACAGGGAGCCTTGTTATGCTGATGGGCGGGATGTAAATTGCCAACAGACACTCTGGAGATGTTTATGGTGTATCCTGAAACATCTGAAAAACAAAGCTACAGAGCCTAGGGTACTTCCACTTTTAGCCCTATAGCTTAGGAAAATTAAAATCAACAAGACACAGCCAGCACAAAATTTAGGGCTGCTGTGTTTACAAGAAACTCGAGTCCAGTACAAATTAAATATCTCAGAAAGAAAAAAATGGATAAAGGAGTTGTGCTACTTACGTACAACGGAATATCACTCAGCAATGAAATCAATGTCATCAGGCCTGTAGCAGCAAATTGAGTGGATTTAAATATGATGATTCTAAGAGAAATACGTCACACAGAGAAAGATAAGTATCATAAGATATCACTAATAGAGGGAGTGTAAACTTGGTTACACATAAACTGAATTCCAAAACCGAACAGAGTCTCACATTTAGATAAAAACCTATGCTTGCTTAAGGGGAATGTTGAGTTGGGGTGCTGTATAAAACCAGAGATTGAAATTAGCACACATACCGTTCCATAAGCCAAATATGTACTAGACAAGACCTACTCTTTGCTCAACGAAATAGACTCATCCATGGTGTATCACCTCACACATGTTAGAATGGGCATCATCAGAAAATCTACAAACAACAAATGCTGGAAAGGGTGTGGAGATAAGGAACCCTCTTCCACTATTGTTGGGAATGTAAATTGATACAGTCACTGTGGAGAACATTATGGAGTTTCTTATAAAATTAAGAATAGAATTACCATATGATACAGCAATCCCACTACTGGGCATATACCCAGACAAAACCATAAATCAAAAAGAGACATTCACCGCAATGTTCATTGCATCACTATTTACAATATCCAGGTAATGGAAGCAACCTAAATGCCCACAGACAGACGAATGCATAAAGAAGTGGTACATATATAAAATGGAATATTACTAAGCCATAAAAAGGAATGAAATTGGGTCATTTGTAGAGACGTTGATGGATCTAGAGACTGTCATACAGAGTGAAGTAAGTCAGAAATAGAAAAACAAATCTTGTATATTAATGCCTATATGTGGAACCTAGACAAATTTTACAGATGAACCGTTTTGCAAGGCAGAAATAGAGCAACAGATGTAGACAACAAACGTATGGACACCAAGGGGGGAAAGCTGTTGGGGGGTGGTGGTGGGAGGAGTTGAGAGATTGGGATTGGCATATATACATTTATATGTATAAAAGAGATAACCAAAAAGAACCTGCTGTATAAAAAAAAAATAAAATTCAAATTACAAAAAGTAAAACAGAGAAAATATTCTTCCCTTCACATACATGTATTTATATGAATAAATTATTTCCATGCTTATATCTGTAAATACAAAAAAGAGGAATAAAATCTACCTTGAACCAAAAACGAAAAAAAGAAAAAAAAACAGAACCCACCAGTTACACAGAGGAAAACCGTATCAGGGCACTTGCTCCAGTTGTAAGCAATTCTGAAGTTGGTCAGTGGTGGGGAATCATCTCCCATTCAGCCAGCAGGCCCCACGCAACAAGCGTCCTCATTGCAAAGCTGGGGGACCGTGCCGAGGCATCTGTGAGTAAACGTGGGCTGAGCCCCAGGCCAGCTGCTGCTGAAATGTTCCCACCCTTCCCAGGTAAAACACCTGACTATGTACAAGGACTTGAAAGCCTAGAGGAAGGGCCATGGAGCCACATGAGCGACAGCATGCCAGCCGACTTGGTGCCTGCAGGCCAGCCAGGGTGGTCCTGGCCCTGGGTGCTCTTCTGGAAGCTTTCCATTTCCCTGCCTGAGATACCCCTGCTGTCCCGGCCCCCACTGCTTTCTTCCTCACTCACCTCTGCCCAGGGAGAAATTCCAGCGGCAGGTATGGGTGACACATCCTCTTCTTTAGCAGGTGGCATCTTGGCAACTGCTGCAGAAAGTCCAGCAGAGCCCCACTCACACTGGGCCACCCACAAAGCCGTGGCCTCTCACTCCCTCCCACCAGTCCAGCCCCAAGACTGCTGACAGGGCAGAGAAAATGGCGTCAGGCACAGCTGCAGGGGCTCTTGCTGCCTGGAGCGGTGTTTATATTGATCTGAACCCAGGCACACCTGGGGAGGGCTGGCCGGCACGGTCAGGCTTCCCAGGCCAGCCAATAATCACCCCTCAGGGGCTCACAGTTGCAGAAACTGGAACTTGCTGAATCGGCCAGGTCAAAGGAACAGGTGTGGGCTCCTGAGAGTCAGGATAGACAAGGGGCTGCAGCTCTGGCTTGTTTTCTAATTATATTATCTGGCCCATGAGTGGGAGACAACTTCAAGAAAACCCTCTCCTAATGAGAGAAACCCAGGAGTCAGGGAGAGGAGGGGTGGCTGGTGGGTGGAGACAGAGGCCTGGTGCCCCGGGTGCAGTGGAAGTCTCTGGAAGACCAGGTGGAGGGAGGCCACACAGAGTGATGCCCAGGGTCACAGACCTGTCGGAGCTGCTGTTTGTTAGTTCAAGTCCTGCTCTGAGGTGCTCTGTGTCAGATCTGAGTGACAGGTGAGCTGGGAGTGCTCTGCAATGAGGGCGATATGCACGGTTCCTGTGTTCCCAGCCCTGCCATGGTACCTGCAAGGGTAGCTCTGTATCCTGGGAGGGGCCTGACCACGAGAGCCCCATGGGCTGCAGGGGGACCTGCCCAGGGAACACCATATCCTGGGAGGGTCCTGAACATGAGAGCCCCGTGGGCTGGGTTGGGGTACCTGCCCAGGTGAGCTCCATATCCTGGGATTGGCCTGACCTCGAGAGCCCCATGGGCTGCTGGAGTCCTGGTAAAGGATGTCAGGACAGTCAGTTAAGCCACTGAGGATATACCTCCAGTAGTTCCTAAATCCTACACCCTGCTGGTCATTCTACCAACCACCAGGACATGGTATTCTGTATTAGTCTTCAATGATGCCTTCTTTTGTATTCTATTAGTCCCAGAGTCACAAGAAATTTTGGCTTGTGAGTGGCAGGACTCAACATACAACTAAAACAATACTTCCGGGCCGTGTTGCCCCAAGGGTTCAAAAATTCCCACACCATCTTTGGGGAAAGCTCAGCTAAAGACCTAAAAGTTCTACCTCTGGAAAAGGAAACACTCATTCAATATGCAGACGACATTCTGATCGCCAGCCCTACTAAGGAGACCTCTGAACTACGAAGCCAATAAAGGATACAAGTTGTCCAAGAAAAAGCTCAAATATCACAGACTACGGTGACCTGCCTGGGCTTCATTCTCACAGAAGGTCGGAGAAGCCCATCCCAGGAAAGGGAAGAAACAATTTACAGCCTTACCCATTTCTAAAACTAGAAGACAGCTTAGGGGTTCCTGGGGAGGCCAGGGTTTGCTGCTTCTGGATCCCTAACTACAGTCTACTAGCTCGGCCTCTATATGAAACACTGAAAGGAAAAGGTAATGATCCTTTTGAATAGAATGCAGAAGTGGCCTTTCAAGAATGGAAAGAGCAGTCAATTCAGACCCTTGCACAGGAACTCCCTAATTTAGCTAAACCCTTTGACCTTTACATTCCTGGTGAACGGTGAATCGCCATTGGAGTATTAGTGCAAAACCTGGGACCACTTGAAATGGAACAATGCAAGAATGCGATCCAGGTAGGATAAACTACGGTCACCAAGGGGCTTGGCCCACCGCCACATCTGGCCAAGATACTGGCAGTATCCGAAAACCTGGAAATCAGCAGCCCAAAAGGCCACCTCCCTCCTAAGGTGAAAGGACCCCACGTGGTGATCCTAACCACCAAACATGCCCTGAAGTTGCAGGGTTGGCTCCGTGGGCACACTGACCTTGAGTGAGGAGGCCCTCCAACTCCAACCTCCATAGAGATAACCGGGGCAAAGGGGCACCATGACGACTCGTGTGAAGGTGTCTGCACGGGCAAATTTAACGCTCATTTCCCACCAGGAAGAGGAATTAACCAAAGGCTCAGCATGCCGTGCCGGAACCAGATTAGGGCCTGAAGCATTCCTGCGGGTTTGCGGCCAGCTCACAAGAAAGCGAGTTGAAGAAGGAGCTCAGGGTCACTGTAATTCACAAACCTGCAGAGTTATAAATGACAGCTATGGTCTAAAAATATATTGAAGGAAGGCTGCGAAGAGGACTTGAAAGTGGGGCAGAATTTCAGGAAAACGAGTTCAGGGGGTAGACTGGAATTGCATTTAAAGCATAGGAAAAGAGGCAGAACGACGACAATGATGCACTTGGCCAAAAAGGGCGTATCCTTTTTTTCCTGAATATATTCAGGAAAAAACGCATACGCCCTTTTTGGACAACCAAGCAAGCTTTTAAAGGAAATCTGCACTACAATGAAGTCTCACTGCCCCCCGGTCAAAAGGGCCATCTGAAAAAAGTGTAAAATCCAGAAAGGCAGCACAGACCATGGAGAAGAGGGAGCCTTGTCATGCTGATGGGCGGGATGTAAATTGCCAACAACCACTCTGGAGAAGTGTATGGTGTTTCCAGAAACACGTAGGAAACAAAGCAACACAGCCTATGGCACTTCCACTTATGGTCCTATAGCTTAGGGAAATTAAAATCAAAAACACACAGCCACCCCAAAGTTTCGGACGGCTCTGTTTACCAGAACCTCGTCTACGGTACAAGTTAAATATCCAAGAAAGCGAAAAATGGATAAAGAAATTGTGGTACGTACGTACAATGGAATATCACTCACCAATGAAATCTATGTCATCAGGCCCATTGCGGCATAATGAGTGGATTCAGGTACGATGATTCTAAGTGAAATAAGTCACACAGAAAATGAAACATCATAAGATATCACTAATACAAGGAATGTAAACTTGGCTACACATGAACTGAATTACAAAACAGAACAGGGTCTCAAATTTAGAAAACCAACTTATGCTTGCTTAAGGGGAAATGTGAGTTGGGGTGCTGCATAAAACCAGAGATAGAAATTAGCACAGATACCTTTCCATAAGCCAAATATATAATACTCAAGACCTACCCCTTGCTCAACGAAATGGACTAAACACCCCGTATTCAAAGCCTAGGAATACACCTGACTGCTCAGAATCTTCAAACCCATGGATTTATATGTCTCCATAAGAGAATCAAGCGTGTGTACATCTGCAAAAATGCAGCAGAGAAAATCCGATAAATCCCATTATCAAAATGAATTACACAAACAAAACACAATGACAGTGAAATAGAGAGCAATTTTTAAATAATTCATTCAGGGCTTGTGATGCAACCTGGATTTACCACATCTACACCCAGAGCTGAGTGAGACATAAGGTTGGACACTTCGGGCTGATAGCATTGGTGAGGTTCGATGAGCAAGTGCAGACCCTTTGAAGTCATACTGCATGGTACCCATTCCATGGGTCCCAACTCTCCAGGTTTGAGGGATTCTTCCTTCAGCTAAAACATGCATGGAAAACCCAAGTATGGTGCACCATGTGACCGGGAAACGTTTTCAAATGCATCTCAGTTTTCGTCCCCTTTTACTCGGGTTCACCATTCCAGACCCTTTACTAACACTCTCCCCACTTGGAGACTCAGTGCCTTTAACCTCCTGTTTGGCACAGTTTGCAATATCTGCGCAAGATGAACAGGAATAGGGGGAATCAATGAGAGACTAGCTGGAGGTGTCTGCACAGGCAAATTTAACGCTCATTTCCCACCAGGAAGAGGAATTCACCAAAGGCTCAGCATGCCGTGCCGGAACCAGATTAGGGCCTGAAGCAATCATGTGTGTTTGCGGCCAGCTCACAAGAAAGCGAGTTGAAGAAAGGAGCTCAGGCGCACTGTAATTCACAAACCTGCAGAGTTATAAATGACAGCTATCGTCCAAAAATATATTGAAGGAAGGCTGCGAAGAGGACTTGTAAGTGGGCAGAATTGCAAGAAAACGATTTCAGGGGGTAGGCTGGAATTGCATTTAAAGCATAGGAAAAGAGGCAGAACGTCGACAATGATGCACTTGGCCAAAAAGGGCGTATGCGTTTTTTCCTGAATATATTCAGGAAAAAACGCATACGCCCTTTTTGGCCAACCATGCAAGCATGTTAAAGAATTATGCACTACAATGAAGTGTCACAGCCCCCTGGTCAAAAGGGCCATCTAAAAAAAGTGTAAAATCCAGAAAGACAGCACAGACCATGGAGAACAGGGAGCCTTGTTATGCTGATGGGCGGGATGTAAATTGCCAACAGCCACCCTGGAGAAGTGTATGGTGTTTCCTGAAACACCTAAAAAACAAAGCAACGGAGCCTACGACACTTCCAGTTATGGTCCTATAGCTTAGGGAAATTAAAATCAAAAACACACAGCCACCCCAAATTTTCGGACGGCTCTGTTTACAAGAACCTCATCTACGGTACAAGTTAAATATCCCAGAATGTGAAAAATGGATAAAGAAGTTGTGGTTCGTACGTACAATGGAATATCACTCAGCAATGAAATCTATGTCATCAGGCCCATCACGGCATAATGAGTGGATTCAGCTACAGTGATTCTAAGTGAAATAAGTCACACAGAAAATGAAACATCATAAGATATCACTAATACACGGAATGTAAACTTGGCTACACATGAACTGAATTACAAAACAGAACAGGGACTCAAATTTAGAAAACCAACTTATGCTTGCTTAAGGGCAAAGGTGAGTTGGGGTGCTGCATAAAACCAGAGATTGAAAATAGCACAGATACCGTTCCATAAGCCAAATATGTAATAGTCAAGACCTACTCCTTGTTCAACGACATGGACTCAACACCACATATTCAACGCCTAGGAATATACCTGACTAGTAAGAATCTTAAAACCCGTGGATTTATATTTCTCTGTAGGAGAATCAAGCGTTTGTACAGCGGCATGAACGCAGCAGTGAAAATCCGATAAATCCCATTATCAAACTAAATTACAAAAACAAAACACAATGACAGTGAAAGAGACAGCAATTCTTAAATAATTGATTCAGGGCTTGTGATGAAACCTGGATTTACCACATCTACACCCAGAGCTGGGTGAGGCATAAGGCTGGACACTTCGAACTGATAGCATTGGTGAGGTTCGGTGAGCAAATTCAGACCCTTTTTAGTCATACTGCATGGTACCCATTCCATGGGTCAATAATCTCCAGGTTTAAGGAATTCTTCCTTCAGCTAAAACATGCATGGGAAACCCAGAGTATTGTCCACTGTGAGACTGGGAAACCATTTTAAATGGCTCTCAGGTTTCGTTCCCTGGTACTCGGGTTCACCATTCCAGATGCTTTACTAACCCTCTACCCACTTGGAGAGTCAGTGCCTTTAACCTCCTGTTTGGCACAGTTTGCAATTTCTGCACAAGATGAACAGGAATAGGGAGAACCAATGAGAGACTAGCTGTAGGTGTCTCCACGGGCAAATTGAATGCTCATTTCTCACCAGAAAGAGGAATTTACCAAAGGCTCAGCGTGCCATGCCGAAACCAGATTACGGCCTGAAGCAATCCTGCGGTTTTGCGGCCAGCTCACAAGAAAGCATGTTGAAGAAAGGAGCTCAGGGACACTGTATTTAACAAACCTGCAGAGTTATTAATGACAGGTATCATACAAAAATATATTGAAGTAAGGCTGCGAGGAGGACTTGAAAGCGGGGCAGTATTCCTGGAATATGATTTCAGGACGTAGACGGGAAGTGCTCTGAAAGCATAGGAGAAGAGGCAGATCCTGGACAATGATGCACTTGGTCAAAATGTGCATATGCGTTTTTTCCAGGGCCCTCATTAAAGAGGGTAGGAGGCTCCCAGAATGCTTTAGTGGCCAACAGAGGGCCCACATCATCAAGGCGACGTGAGCCAGCCAGGCAGGAGTGACCTCACATCAGAGGGCCCACCTCACAGAAGGGTAAGGAACCCAGCCAGGATCAGACTCTCACCAGAGTGCCCACATCAGCAAGGGGCTGTGAACCAGGCAGGAGTGTCATCACACCCGTGGGGCCATATCATCAAAAGTTGAGGTAACAAGAAAATGTGGCCTCAAACCAGAGGACCCACATCACCATGGGTCTTGGAGCGAGGCAGGCAGGATTAACCTCACAACACATGGCCCATTGTATAAAAAAGGTGAGGAATCCAGCAGTTGGAACATCCCAGCAGGCGGCCCAGAGCACCGAGGCTATGGGATCCAGGCAGTGATGAACTCACAACAGAGGGCCCTCATCATGAAACTGTGAGCAAACCAGCCGTTGTGACCTCAGAGCACAAGGCCCACATCCCCATGGGGAAGGGAACCAAGTAGGAGTGTCATCGCACCAGTGGGCACACATCAGAAAATGTGGGGAGCCCAGCAGTTAGGGCCTGACACCAGAGGGCTCTCATCACCGAGGAGAGGAGGCTCCCAGCAGGCTCCAACTGCTACCAGTGGGCCGCCGTCGCCAATGCGGGGTGTGCCAGCCAGGCAAGAGTGACCTCAGAGCAGAGGGCCCACCTCACAAAAGTGTGAGGAACCCAAGGAGGATCAGACTCTCACCAGAGGGCCCACATCACCAAGAGAATGGGAACCAGGCTGGAGTGTCCTCACACCAGTGGGACCTCATCAACGAAATGTGAGTGACCCAGCACACGTGGCCTCAAACCAGAGGACACACATCACCAAGGGGCTGGGAGTGAGGCAGGCAGGAGGAGTCTCAAAACAGAGGGCCCATAGAAGAAAAAAGGTGAGGAATCCCGCAGTTGGAACCTCCCAGCAGGCGGCCAGGAGCAGCGAGGCTATGGGATCCAGACCTGACTGAACTCAAAACAGAGGGCCCTCATCATGAAACTGTGAGCAACCCAGGCTTTGGGACCTCAGAGCAGAAGGCCCACATTCCTATGTGGTTGGGAACATGGCATAAGTGTACTCGCACCTCAGGGCACACATCAGAGAATTTTGGGAGCCCAGAAGTTAGGGTCTGACGCCAGAGGGCCCTCATTACCAAGGGGAGGAGACTCCAAGCAGGCACCAACTCCCAACTGAGGGCCCATGTCGACAAGGTGACGTGTGACAGCCAGGCAGGAGTGACCTCACAGCAGAGGGCCTACCTCACAGAAGGGTGAGGAACCCAGCCAGGATAAGACTCTCACCAGAGGGCCCACATCACCAAGGGGATCAGAACCAGGCAGGACTGTCTTCACACCAGGGTGACCACATCATAGAAAGGTGAGGAAACCAGCACATGAGGCCTAAACCAGAGGACCCACATCTCCAAGGGGCTCGGATTGAGGCAGGCATGAGTAGCCTCACAACACAGGGCCAATAGAATAAAAAAGGTGAGGAATCCTGCAGTGGGAACCTCCCAGCAGGCGGCCCAGAGCACCGAGTCTATGTGATCCAGGCTGCAGTGAACTCACAGCAGAGGGCCCACATCATGAAACTGTGAGCAACCCAGCCATTGGGACCTCAGAGCAGAAGGCCCACATCCCCATGGGGATGGGAACCTCGCAGGAGTGTCCTCGCACCACTTAGCACGTATCAGAAAATGTGGGTACCCAGCAGTTAGGGCCTGACGCAAGAGGGCCCTCATCACCGAGGGGAGGAGGCTCCCAGCATGCTCCAACTGCCACAAGAGGGCCGATGTTGCCCAGGCGGGGTGTGCCAGCCAGGCAGGAGTGACCTAACAGCAGAGGGCTCACCTCACAGAAGGGTGAGGAACCCAGCCAGGATCAGACTCTCACCAGAGAGCCCACATCTTCAAGGGGATAGGAACCAGGCAAGAGTGTCCTCACACCAGTGGGGCCACATCATCGAAAGGTGAGGGACCCAGCACACGTGGCCTCAAACCAGAGGACACACATCACCAAGGGGCTGGGAGTGAGGCAGGCAGGAGGAGTCTCAAAACAGAGGGCCCATAGAAGAAAAAAGGTGAGGAATCCCGCAGTTGTAACCTCCCCG
Source organism: Delphinapterus leucas (assembly GCF_059928025.1). Lineage (NCBI taxonomy): Eukaryota > Metazoa > Chordata > Mammalia > Artiodactyla > Monodontidae > Delphinapterus > Delphinapterus leucas. Next base: position 1,092,113 of record NW_028322237.1, read on the forward strand.
CAGGTGGCCAGGAGCAGCGAGGCTATGGGATCCAGGCCGGAGTGAACTCACACCAGAGGGCCCTCATCATGAAACTGAGCAACCCATCGTTGGGACCTCAGAGCAGAAGGCCCACATTCCCATGGTGTTGGGAACCTGGCAGGAGTGAACTCGCACCACAGGGCGCACATCAGAAAATTTTGGGAGGCCAGGAGTTAGGGCCTGACGCCAGAGGGCCCTCATTACCAAGGGGAGGAGACTCGCAGCAGGCACCAACTCCCACGAGAGAGCCGACGTCGTCAAGGCGGGGTGGGCCAGCCAGGCAGGAGTGACCTCAGAGAAGAGGGCCCACCTCTCAGAAGTGTGAGGAACCCAGCCAGGATCAGACTCTCACCGGAGGGTCCACATCACCAAGGGGATGGGAACCAGGCAGGAGTGTCCTCACACCAGTGGGGCCACATCAGCCAAAGGTGAGGAACCCAGCACATGTGGCCTCAAACTACAGGACACACATAACCAAGGGGCTGGGAGTGAGGCAGGTGTCCGGAGGGGCACATTTAACTCTAATTTCCCACCAGGAAGAGGAATTAACCAAAGGCTCAGAGTGCCGTGTCGGACCCTGATTATGGCCTAAAGCAAACCTGCGGTTCTGTGGCCAGCTTTCAAGGAAACGAGTTAAGAAAGGAAATCACGGGCACTGTAATTCACAAACCTGCAGAGATATAAATGACAGCTATTGGCAAAAATATATTGAAGTAAGTCTGCAAAGAGGACTTGAAAACGAGGCAGAATTGCAGGAATCATATTTCAGGAGGTAGATTGGAATTGCATTTAAAGCATGTGAGAAGCGGCAGATCTTTGACACTGATGCACTTGGACAAAAGTGCGTAAACATTTTTTCCTGAATATATTCAGGAAAAAACGCATATGCCCTTTTTGGCCAACCAAGCACTCCAGCAATGGAAATCCGCACTACAATGAAGTCTCATTTCCCATTCGTCAAAAGGGCCATCTGAAAAAAGTGTAAAAACCAGAAACACAGGACAGGCCATGGAGAACAGGGAGCCTTGTTATGCTGATGGGCGGGATGTAAATTGCCAACAGACACTCTGGAGATGTTTATGGTGTATCCTGAAACATCTGAAAAACAAAGCTACAGAGCCTAGGGTACTTCCACTTTTAGCCCTATAGCTTAGGAAAATTAAAATCAACAAGACACAGCCAGCACAAAATTTAGGGCTGCTGTGTTTACAAGAAACTCGAGTCCAGTACAAATTAAATATCTCAGAAAGAAAAAAATGGATAAAGGAGTTGTGCTACTTACGTACAACGGAATATCACTCAGCAATGAAATCAATGTCATCAGGCCTGTAGCAGCAAATTGAGTGGATTTAAATATGATGATTCTAAGAGAAATACGTCACACAGAGAAAGATAAGTATCATAAGATATCACTAATAGAGGGAGTGTAAACTTGGCTACACATAAACTGAATTCCAAAACCGAACAGAGTCTCACATTTAGATAAAAACCTATGCTTGCTTAAGGGGAATGTTGAGTTGGGGTGCTGTATAAAACCAGAGATTGAAATTAGCACACATACCGTTCCATAAGCCAAATATGTACTAGACAAGACCTACTCTTTGCTCAACGAAATAGACTCATCCATGGTGTATCACCTCACACATGTTAGAATGGGCATCATCAGAAAATCTACAAACAACAAATGCTGGAAAGGGTGTGGAGATAAGGAACCCTCTTCCACTATTGTTGGGAATGTAAATTGATACAGTCACTGTGGAGAACATTATGGAGTTTCTTATAAAATTAAGAATAGAATTACCATATGATACAGCAATCCCACTACTGGGCATATACCCAGACAAAACCATAAATCAAAAAGAGACATTCACCGCAATGTTCATTGCATCACTATTTACAATATCCAGGTAATGGAAGCAACCTAAATGCCCACAGACAGACGAATGCATAAAGAAGTGGTACATATATAAAATGGAATATTACTAAGCCATAAAAAGGAATGAAATTGGGTCATTTGTAGAGACGTTGATGGATCTAGAGACTGTCATACAGAGTGAAGTAAGTCAGAAATAGAAAAACAAATCTTGTATATTAATGCCTATATGTGGAACCTAGACAAATTTTACAGATGAACCGTTTTGCAAGGCAGAAATAGAGCAACAGATGTAGACAACAAACGTATGGACACCAAGGGGGGAAAGCTGTTGGGGGGTGGTGGTGGGAGGAGTTGAGAGATTGGGATTGGCATATATACATTTATATGTATAAAAGAGATAACCAAAAAGAACCTGCTGTATAAAAAAAAAATAAAATTCAAATTACAAAAAGTAAAACAGAGAAAATATTCTTCCCTTCACATACATGTATTTATATGAATAAATTATTTCCATGCTTATATCTGTAAATACAAAAAAGAGGAATAAAATCTACCTTGAACCAAAAACGAAAAAAAGAAAAAAAAACAGAACCCACCAGTTACACAGAGGAAAACCGTATCAGGGCACTTGCTCCAGTTGTAAGCAATTCTGAAGTTGGTCAGTGGTGGGGAATCATCTCCCATTCAGCCAGCAGGCCCCACGCAACAAGCGTCCTCATTGCAAAGCTGGGGGACCGTGCCGAGGCATCTGTGAGTAAACGTGGGCTGAGCCCCAGGCCAGCTGCTGCTGAAATGTTCCCACCCTTCCCAGGTAAAACACCTGACTATGTACAAGGACTTGAAAGCCTAGAGGAAGGGCCATGGAGCCACATGAGCGACAGCATGCCAGCCGACTTGGTGCCTGCAGGCCAGCCAGGGTGGTCCTGGCCCTGGGTGCTCTTCTGGAAGCTTTCCATTTCCCTGCCTGAGATACCCCTGCTGTCCCGGCCCCCACTGCTTTCTTCCTCACTCACCTCTGCCCAGGGAGAAATTCCAGCGGCAGGTATGGGTGACACATCCTCTTCTTTAGCAGGTGGCATCTTGGCAACTGCTGCAGAAAGTCCAGCAGAGCCCCACTCACACTGGGCCACCCACAAAGCCGTGGCCTCTCACTCCCTCCCACCAGTCCAGCCCCAAGACTGCTGACAGGGCAGAGAAAATGGCGTCAGGCACAGCTGCAGGGGCTCTTGCTGCCTGGAGCGGTGTTTATATTGATCTGAACCCAGGCACACCTGGGGAGGGCTGGCCGGCACGGTCAGGCTTCCCAGGCCAGCCAATAATCACCCCTCAGGGGCTCACAGTTGCAGAAACTGGAACTTGCTGAATCGGCCAGGTCAAAGGAACAGGTGTGGGCTCCTGAGAGTCAGGATAGACAAGGGGCTGCAGCTCTGGCTTGTTTTCTAATTATATTATCTGGCCCATGAGTGGGAGACAACTTCAAGAAAACCCTCTCCTAATGAGAGAAACCCAGGAGTCAGGGAGAGGAGGGGTGGCTGGTGGGTGGAGACAGAGGCCTGGTGCCCCGGGTGCAGTGGAAGTCTCTGGAAGACCAGGTGGAGGGAGGCCACACAGAGTGATGCCCAGGGTCACAGACCTGTCGGAGCTGCTGTTTGTTAGTTCAAGTCCTGCTCTGAGGTGCTCTGTGTCAGATCTGAGTGACAGGTGAGCTGGGAGTGCTCTGCAATGAGGGCGATATGCACGGTTCCTGTGTTCCCAGCCCTGCCATGGTACCTGCAAGGGTAGCTCTGTATCCTGGGAGGGGCCTGACCACGAGAGCCCCATGGGCTGCAGGGGGACCTGCCCAGGGAACACCATATCCTGGGAGGGTCCTGAACATGAGAGCCCCGTGGGCTGGGTTGGGGTACCTGCCCAGGTGAGCTCCATATCCTGGGATTGGCCTGACCTCGAGAGCCCCATGGGCTGCTGGAGTCCTGGTAAAGGATGTCAGGACAGTCAGTTAAGCCACTGAGGATATACCTCCAGTAGTTCCTAAATCCTACACCCTGCTGGTCATTCTACCAACCACCAGGACATGGTATTCTGTATTAGTCTTCAATGATGCCTTCTTTTGTATTCTATTAGTCCCAGAGTCACAAGAAATTTTGGCTTGTGAGTGGCAGGACTCAACATACAACTAAAACAATACTTCCGGGCCGTGTTGCCCCAAGGGTTCAAAAATTCCCACACCATCTTTGGGGAAAGCTCAGCTAAAGACCTAAAAGTTCTACCTCTGGAAAAGGAAACACTCATTCAATATGCAGACGACATTCTGATCGCCAGCCCTACTAAGGAGACCTCTGAACTACGAAGCCAATAAAGGATACAAGTTGTCCAAGAAAAAGCTCAAATATCACAGACTACGGTGACCTGCCTGGGCTTCATTCTCACAGAAGGTCGGAGAAGCCCATCCCAGGAAAGGGAAGAAACAATTTACAGCCTTACCCATTTCTAAAACTAGAAGACAGCTTAGGGGTTCCTGGGGAGGCCAGGGTTTGCTGCTTCTGGATCCCTAACTACAGTCTACTAGCTCGGCCTCTATATGAAACACTGAAAGGAAAAGGTAATGATCCTTTTGAATAGAATGCAGAAGTGGCCTTTCAAGAATGGAAAGAGCAGTCAATTCAGACCCTTGCACAGGAACTCCCTAATTTAGCTAAACCCTTTGACCTTTACATTCCTGGTGAACGGTGAATCGCCATTGGAGTATTAGTGCAAAACCTGGGACCACTTGAAATGGAACAATGCAAGAATGCGATCCAGGTAGGATAAACTACGGTCACCAAGGGGCTTGGCCCACCGCCACATCTGGCCAAGATACTGGCAGTATCCGAAAACCTGGAAATCAGCAGCCCAAAAGGCCACCTCCCTCCTAAGGTGAAAGGACCCCACGTGGTGATCCTAACCACCAAACATGCCCTGAAGTTGCAGGGTTGGCTCCGTGGGCACACTGACCTTGAGTGAGGAGGCCCTCCAACTCCAACCTCCATAGAGATAACCGGGGCAAAGGGGCACCATGACGACTCGTGTGAAGGTGTCTGCACGGGCAAATTTAACGCTCATTTCCCACCAGGAAGAGGAATTAACCAAAGGCTCAGCATGCCGTGCCGGAACCAGATTAGGGCCTGAAGCATTCCTGCGGGTTTGCGGCCAGCTCACAAGAAAGCGAGTTGAAGAAGGAGCTCAGGGTCACTGTAATTCACAAACCTGCAGAGTTATAAATGACAGCTATGGTCTAAAAATATATTGAAGGAAGGCTGCGAAGAGGACTTGAAAGTGGGGCAGAATTTCAGGAAAACGAGTTCAGGGGGTAGACTGGAATTGCATTTAAAGCATAGGAAAAGAGGCAGAACGACGACAATGATGCACTTGGCCAAAAAGGGCGTATCCTTTTTTTCCTGAATATATTCAGGAAAAAACGCATACGCCCTTTTTGGACAACCAAGCAAGCGTTTAAAGGAAATCTGCACTACAATGAAGTCTCACTGCCCCCCGGTCAAAAGGGCCATCTGAAAAAAGTGTAAAATCCAGAAAGGCAGCACAGACCATGGAGAAGAGGGAGCCTTGTCATGCTGATGGGCGGGATGTAAATTGCCAACAACCACTCTGGAGAAGTGTATGGTGTTTCCAGAAACACGTAGGAAACAAAGCAACACAGCCTATGGCACTTCCACTTATGGTCCTATAGCTTAGGGAAATTAAAATCAAAAACACACAGCCACCCCAAAGTTTCGGACGGCTCTGTTTACCAGAACCTCGTCTACGGTACAAGTTAAATATCCAAGAAAGCGAAAAATGGATAAAGAAATTGTGGTACGTACGTACAATGGAATATCACTCACCAATGAAATCTATGTCATCAGGCCCATTGCGGCATAATGAGTGGATTCAGGTACGATGATTCTAAGTGAAATAAGTCACACAGAAAATGAAACATCATAAGATATCACTAATACAAGGAATGTAAACTTGGCTACACATGAACTGAATTACAAAACAGAACAGGGTCTCAAATTTAGAAAACCAACTTATGCTTGCTTAAGGGGAAATGTGAGTTGGGGTGCTGCATAAAACCAGAGATAGAAATTAGCACAGATACCTTTCCATAAGCCAAATATATAATACTCAAGACCTACCCCTTGCTCAACGAAATGGACTAAACACCCCGTATTCAAAGCCTAGGAATACACCTGACTGCTCAGAATCTTCAAACCCATGGATTTATATGTCTCCATAAGAGAATCAAGCGTGTGTACAGCTGCAAGAATGCAGCAGAGAAAATCCGATAAATCCCATTATCAAAATGAATTACACAAACAAAACACAATGACAGTGAAATAGAGAGCAATTTTTAAATAATTCATTCAGGGCTTGTGATGCAACCTGGATTTACCACATCTACACCCAGAGCTGAGTGAGACATAAGGTTGGACACTTCGGGCTGATAGCATTGGTGAGGTTCGATGAGCAAGTGCAGACCCTTTGAAGTCATACTGCATGGTACCCATTCCATGGGTCCCAACTCTCCAGGTTTGAGGGATTCTTCCTTCAGCTAAAACATGCATGGAAAACCCAAGTATGGTGCACCATGTGACCGGGAAACGTTTTCAAATGCATCTCAGTTTTCGTCCCCTTTTACTCGGGTTCACCATTCCAGACCGTTTACTAACACTCTCCCCACTTGGAGAGTCAGTGCCTTTAACCTCCTGTTTGGCACAGTTTGCAATATCTGCGCAAGATGAACAGGAATAGGGGGAATCAATGAGAGACTAGCTGGAGGTGTCTGCACAGGCAAATTTAACGCTCATTTCCCACCAGGAAGAGGAATTCACCAAAGGCTCAGCATGCCGTGCCGGAACCAGATTAGGGCCTGAAGCAATCATGTGTGTTTGCGGCCAGCTCACAAGAAAGCGAGTTGAAGAAAGGAGCTCAGGCGCACTGTAATTCACAAACCTGCAGAGTTATAAATGACAGCTATCGTCCAAAAATATATTGAAGGAAGGCTGCGAAGAGGACTTGTAAGTGGGCAGAATTGCAAGAAAACGATTTCAGGGGGTAGGCTGGAATTGCATTTAAAGCATAGGAAAAGAGGCAGAACGTCGACAATGATGCACTTGGCCAAAAAGGGCGTATGCGTTTTTTCCTGAATATATTCAGGAAAAAACGCATACGCCCTTTTTGGCCAACCATGCAAGCATGTTAAAGAATTATGCACTACAATGAAGTGTCACAGCCCCCTGGTCAAAAGGGCCATCTAAAAAAAGTGTAAAATCCAGAAAGACAGCACAGGCCATGGAGAACAGGGAGCCTTGTTATGCTGATGGGCGGGATGTAAATTGCCAACAGCCACCCTGGAGAAGTGTATGGTGTTTCCTGAAACACCTAAAAAACAAAGCAACGGAGCCTACGACACTTCCAGTTATGGTCCTATAGCTTAGGGAAATTAAAATCAAAAACACACAGCCACCCCAAATTTTCGGACGGCTCTGTTTACAAGAACCTCATCTACGGTACAAGTTAAATATCCCAGAATGTGAAAAATGGATAAAGAAGTTGTGGTTCGTACGTACAATGGAATATCACTCAGCAATGAAATCTATGTCATCAGGCCCATCACGGCATAATGAGTGGATTCAGCTACAGTGATTCTAAGTGAAATAAGTCACACAGAAAATGAAACATCATAAGATATCACTAATACACGGAATGTAAACTTGGCTACACATGAACTGAATTACAAAACAGAACAGGGACTCAAATTTAGAAAACCAACTTATGCTTGCTTAAGGGCAAAGGTGAGTTGGGGTGCTGCATAAAACCAGAGATTGAAAATAGCACAGATACCGTTCCATAAGCCAAATATGTAATAGTCAAGACCTACTCCTTGTTCAACGACATGGACTCAACACCACATATTCAACGCCTAGGAATATACCTGACTAGTAAGAATCTTAAAACCCGTGGATTTATATTTCTCTGTAGGAGAATCAAGCGTTTGTACAGCGGCATGAACGCAGCAGTGAAAATCCGATAAATCCCATTATCAAACTAAATTACAAAAACAAAACACAATGACAGTGAAAGAGACAGCAATTCTTAAATAATTGATTCAGGGCTTGTGATGAAACCTGGATTTACCACATCTACACCCAGAGCTGGGTGAGGCATAAGGCTGGACACTTCGAACTGATAGCATTGGTGAGGTTCGGTGAGCAAATTCAGACCCTTTTTAGTCATACTGCATGGTACCCATTCCATGGGTCAATAATCTCCAGGTTTAAGGAATTCTTCCTTCAGCTAAAACATGCATGGGAAACCCAGAGTATTGTCCACTGTGAGACTGGGAAACCATTTTAAATGGCTCTCAGGTTTCGTTCCCTGGTACTCGGGTTCACCATTCCAGATGCTTTACTAACCCTCTACCCACTTGGAGAGTCAGTGCCTTTAACCTCCTGTTTGGCACAGTTTGCAATTTCTGCACAAGATGAACAGGAATAGGGAGAACCAATGAGAGACTAGCTGTAGGTGTCTCCACGGGCAAATTGAATGCTCAGTTCTCACCAGAAAGAGGAATTTACCAAAGGCTCAGCGTGCCATGCCGAAACCAGATTACGGCCTGAAGCAATCCTGCGGTTTTGCGGCCAGCTCACAAGAAAGCATGTTGAAGAAAGGAGCTCAGGGACACTGTATTTAACAAACCTGCAGAGTTATTAATGACAGGTATCATACAAAAATATATTGAAGTAAGGCTGCGAGGAGGACTTGAAAGCGGGGCAGTATTCCTGGAATATGATTTCAGGACGTAGACGGGAAGTGCTCTGAAAGCATAGGAGAAGAGGCAGATCCTGGACAATGATGCACGTGGTCAAAATGTGCATATGCGTTTTTTCCAGGGCCCTCATTAAAGAGGGTAGGAGGCTCCCAGAATGCTTTAGTGGCCAACAGAGGGCCCACATCATCAAGGCGACGTGAGCCAGCCAGGCAGGAGTGACCTCACATCAGAGGGCCCACCTCACAGAAGGGTAAGGAACCCAGCCAGGATCAGACTCTCACCAGAGTGCCCACATCAGCAAGGGGCTGTGAACCAGGCAGGAGTGTCATCACACCCGTGGGGCCATATCATCAAAAGTTGAGGTAACAAGAAAATGTGGCCTCAAACCAGAGGACCCACATCACCATGGGTCTTGGAGCGAGGCAGGCAGGATTAACCTCACAACACATGGCCCATTGTATAAAAAAGGTGAGGAATCCAGCAGTTGGAACATCCCAGCAGGCGGCCCAGAGCACCGAGGCTATGGGATCCAGGCAGTGATGAACTCACAACAGAGGGCCCTCATCATGAAACTGTGAGCAAACCAGCCGTTGTGACCTCAGAGCACAAGGCCCACATCCCCATGGGGAAGGGAACCAAGTAGGAGTGTCATCGCACCAGTGGGCACACATCAGAAAATGTGGGGAGCCCAGCAGTTAGGGCCTGACACCAGAGGGCTCTCATCACCGAGGAGAGGAGGCTCCCAGCAGGCTCCAACTGCTACCAGTGGGCCGCCGTCGCCAATGCGGGGTGTGCCAGCCAGGCAAGAGTGACCTCAGAGCAGAGGGCCCACCTCACAAAAGTGTGAGGAACCCAAGGAGGATCAGACTCTCACCAGAGGGCCCACATCACCAAGAGAATGGGAACCAGGCTGGAGTGTCCTCACACCAGTGGGACCTCATCAACGAAATGTGAGTGACCCAGCACACGTGGCCTCAAACCAGAGGACACACATCACCAAGGGGCTGGGAGTGAGGCAGGCAGGAGGAGTCTCAAAACAGAGGGCCCATAGAAGAAAAAAGGTGAGGAATCCCGCAGTTGGAACCTCCCAGCAGGCGGCCAGGAGCAGCGAGGCTATGGGATCCAGACCTGACTGAACTCAAAACAGAGGGCCCTCATCATGAAACTGTGAGCAACCCAGGCTTTGGGACCTCAGAGCAGAAGGCCCACATTCCTATGTGGTTGGGAACATGGCATAAGTGTACTCGCACCTCAGGGCACACATCAGAGAATTTTGGGAGCCCAGAAGTTAGGGTCTGACGCCAGAGGGCCCTCATTACCAAGGGGAGGAGACTCCAAGCAGGCACCAACTCCCAACTGAGGGCCCATGTCGACAAGGTGACGTGTGACAGCCAGGCAGGAGTGACCTCACAGCAGAGGGCCTACCTCACAGAAGGGTGAGGAACCCAGCCAGGATAAGACTCTCACCAGAGGGCCCACATCACCAAGGGGATCAGAACCAGGCAGGACTGTCTTCACACCAGGGTGACCACATCATAGAAAGGTGAGGAAACCAGCACATGAGGCCTAAACCAGAGGACCCACATCTCCAAGGGGCTCGGATTGAGGCAGGCATGAGTAGCCTCACAACACAGGGCCAATAGAATAAAAAAGGTGAGGAATCCTGCAGTGGGAACCTCCCAGCAGGCGGCCCAGAGCACCGAGTCTATGTGATCCAGGCTGCAGTGAACTCACAGCAGAGGGCCCACATCATGAAACTGTGAGCAACCCAGCCATTGGGACCTCAGAGCAGAAGGCCCACATCCCCATGGGGATGGGAACCTCGCAGGAGTGTCCTCGCACCACTTAGCACGTATCAGAAAATGTGGGTACCCAGCAGTTAGGGCCTGACGCAAGAGGGCCCTCATCACCGAGGGGAGGAGGCTCCCAGCATGCTCCAACTGCCACAAGAGGGCCGATGTTGCCCAGGCGGGGTGTGCCAGCCAGGCAGGAGTGACCTAACAGCAGAGGGCTCACCTCACAGAAGGGTGAGGAACCCAGCCAGGATCAGACTCTCACCAGAGAGCCCACATCTTCAAGGGGATAGGAACCAGGCAAGAGTGTCCTCACACCAGTGGGGCCACATCATCGAAAGGTGAGGGACCCAGCACACGTGGCCTCAAACCAGAGGACACACATCACCAAGGGGCTGGGAGTGAGGCAGGCAGGAGGAGTCTCAAAACAGAGGGCCCATAGAAGAAAAAAGGTGAGGAATCCCGCAGTTGTAACCTCCCCGCAGGTGGCCAGGAGCAGCGAGGCTATGGGATCCAGGCCGGAGTGAACTCACACCAGAGGGCCCTCATCATGAAACTGAGCAACCCATCGTTGGGACCTCAGAGCAGAAGGCCCACATTCCCATGGTGTTGGGAACCTGGCAGGAGTGAACTCGCACCACAGGGCGCACATCAGAAAATTTTGGGAGGCCAGGAGTTAGGGCCTGACGCCAGAGGGCCCTCATTACCAAGGGGAGGAGACTCGCAGCAGGCACCAACTCCCACGAGAGAGCCGACGTCGTCAAGGCGGGGTGGGCCAGCCAGGCAGGAGTGACCTCAGAGAAGAGGGCCCACCTCTCAGAAGTGTGAGGAACCCAGCCAGGATCAGACTCTCACCGGAGGGTCCACATCACCAAGGGGATGGGAACCAGGCAGGAGTGTCCTCACACCAGTGGGGCCACATCAGCCGAAGGTGAGGAACCCAGCACATGTGGCCTCAAACTACAGGACACACATAACCAAGGGGCTGGGAGTGAGGCAGGTGTCCGGAGGGGCACATTTAACTCTAATTTCCCACCAGGAAGAGGAATTAACCAAAGGCTCAGAGTGCCGTGTCGGACCCTGATTATGGCCTAAAGCAAACCTGCGGTTCTGTGGCCAGCTTTCAAGGAAACGAGTTAAGAAAGGAAATCACGGGCACTGTAATTCACAAACCTGCAGAGATATAAATGACAGCTATTGGCAAAAATATATTGAAGTAAGTCTGCAAAGAGGACTTGAAAACGAGGCAGAATTGCAGGAATCATATTTCAGGAGGTAGATTGGAATTGCATTTAAAGCATGTGAGAAGCGGCAGATCTTTGACACTGATGCACTTGGACAAAAGTGCGTAAACATTTTTTCCTGAATATATTCAGGAAAAAACGCATATGCCCTTTTTGGCCAACCAAGCACTCCAGCAATGGAAATCCGCACTACAATGAAGTCTCATTTCCCATTCGTCAAAAGGGCCATCTGAAAAAAGTGTAAAAACCAGAAACACAGGACAGGCCATGGAGAACAGGGAGCCTTGTTATGCTGATGGGCGGGATGTAAATTGCCAACAGACACTCTGGAGATGTTTATGGTGTATCCTGAAACATCTGAAAAACAAAGCTACAGAGCCTAGGGTACTTCCACTTTTAGCCCTATAGCTTAGGAAAATTAAAATCAACAAGACACAGCCAGCACAAAATTTAGGGCTGCTGTGTTTACAAGAAACTCGAGTCCAGTACAAATTAAATATCTCAGAAAGAAAAAAATGGATAAAGGAGTTGTGCTACTTACGTACAACGGAATATCACTCAGCAATGAAATCAATGTCATCAGGCCTGTAGCAGCAAATTGAGTGGATTTAAATATGATGATTCTAAGAGAAATACGTCACACAGAGAAAGATAAGTATCATAAGATATCACTAATAGAGGGAGTGTAAACTTGGCTACACATAAACTGAATTCCAAAACCGAACAGAGTCTCACATTTAGATAAAAACCTATGCTTGCTTAAGGGGAATGTTGAGTTGGGGTGCTGTATAAAACCAGAGATTGAAATTAGCACACATACCGTTCCATAAGCCAAATATGTACTAGACAAGACCTACTCTTTGCTCAACGAAATAGACTCATCCATGGTGTATCACCTCACACATGTTAGAATGGGCATCATCAGAAAATCTACAAACAACAAATGCTGGAAAGGGTGTGGAGATAAGGAACCCTCTTCCACTATTGTTGGGAATGTAAATTGATACAGTCACTGTGGAGAACATTATGGAGTTTCTTATAAAATTAAGAATAGAATTACCATATGATACAGCAATCCCACTACTGGGCATATACCCAGACAAAACCATAAATCAAAAAGAGACATTCACCGCAATGTTCATTGCATCACTATTTACAATATCCAGGTAATGGAAGCAACCTAAATGCCCACAGACAGACGAATGCATAAAGAAGTGGTACATATATAAAATGGAATATTACTAAGCCATAAAAAGGAATGAAATTGGGTCATTTGTAGAGACGTTGATGGATCTAGAGACTGTCATACAGAGTGAAGTAAGTCAGAAATAGAAAAACAAATCTTGTCTATTAATGCCTATATGTGGAACCTAGACAAATTTTACAGATGAACCGTTTTGCAAGGCAGAAATAGAGCAACAGATGTAGACAACAAACGTATGGACACCAAGGGGGGAAAGCTGTTGGGGGGTGGTGGTGGGAGGAGTTGAGAGATTGGGATTGGCATATATACATTTATATGTATAAAAGAGATAACCAAAAAGAACCTGCTGTATAAAAAAAAAATAAAATTCAAATTACAAAAAGTAAAACAGAGAAAATATTCTTCCCTTCACATACATGTATTTATATGAATAAATTATTTCCATGCTTATATCTGTAAATACAAAAAAGAGGAATAAAATCTACCTTGAACCAAAAACGAAAAAAAGAAAAAAAAACAGAACCCACCAGTTACACAGAGGAAAACCGTATCAGGGCACTTGCTCCAGTTGTAAGCAATTCTGAAGTTGGTCAGTGGTGGGGAATCATCTCCCATTCAGCCAGCAGGCCCCACGCAACAAGCGTCCTCATTGCAAAGCTGGGGGACCGTGCCGAGGCATCTGTGAGTAAACGTGGGCTGAGCCCCAGGCCAGCTGCTGCTGAAATGTTCCCACCCTTCCCAGGTAAAACACCTGAATATGTACAAGGACTTGAAAGCGTAGAGGAAGGGCCATGGAGCCACATGAGCGACAGCATGCCAGCCGACTTGGTGCCTGCAGGCCAGCCAGGGTGGTCCTGGCCCTGGGTGCTCTTCTGGAAGCTTTCCATTTCCCTGCCTGAGATACCCCTGCTGTCCCGGCCCCCACTGCTTTCTTCCTCACTCACCTCTGCCCAGGGAGAAATTCCAGCGGCAGGTATGGGTGACACATCCTCTTCTTTAGCAGGTGGCATCTTGGCAACTGCTGCAGAAAGTCCAGCAGAGCCCCACTCACACTGGGCCACCCACAAAGCCGTGGCCTCTCACTCCCTCCCACCAGTCCAGCCCCAAGACTGCTGACAGGGCAGAGAAAATGGCGTCAGGCACAGCTGCAGGGGCTCTTGCTGCCTGGAGCGGTGTTTATATTGATCTGAACCCAGGCACACCTGGGGAGGGCTGGCCGGCACGGTCAGGCTTCCCAGGCCAGCCAATAATCACCCCTCAGGGGCTCACAGTTGCAGAAACTGGAACTTGCTGAATCGGCCAGGTCAAAGGAACAGGTGTGGGCTCCTGAGAGTCAGGATAGACAAGGGGCTGCAGCTCTGGCTTGTTTTCTAATTATATTATCTGGCCCATGAGTGGGAGACAACTTCAAGAAAACCCTCTCCTAATGAGAGAAACCCAGGAGTCAGGGAGAGGAGGGGTGGCTGGTGGGTGGAGACAGAGGCCTGGTGCCCCGGGTGCAGTGGAAGTCTCTGGAAGACCAGGTGGAGGGAGGCCACACAGAGTGATGCCCAGGGTCACAGACCTGTCGGAGCTGCTGTTTGTTAGTTCAAGTCCTGCTCTGAGGTGCTCTGTGTCAGATCTGAGTGACAGGTGAGCTGGGAGTGCTCTGCAATGAGGGCGATATGCACGGTTCCTGTGTTCCCAGCCCTGCCATGGTACCTGCAAGGGTAGCTCTGTATCCTGGGAGGGGCCTGACCACGAGAGCCCCATGGGCTGCAGGGGGACCTGCCCAGGGAACACCATATCCTGGGAGGGTCCTGAACATGAGAGCCCCGTGGGCTGGGTTGGGGTACCTGCCCAGGTGAGCTCCATATCCTGGGATTGGCCTGACCTCGAGAGCCCCATGGGCTGCTGGAGTCCTGGTAAAGGATGTCAGGACAGTCAGTTAAGCCACTGAGGATATACCTCCAGTAGTTCCTAAATCCTACACCCTGCTGGTCATTCTACCAACCACCAGGACATGGTATTCTGTATTAGTCTTCAATGATGCCTTCTTTTGTATTCTATTAGTCCCAGAGTCACAAGAAATTTTGGCTTGTGAGTGGCAGGACTCAACATACAACTAAAACAATACTTCCGGGCCGTGTTGCCCCAAGGGTTCAAAAATTCCCACACCATCTTTGGGGAAAGCTCAGCTAAAGACCTAAAAGTTCTACCTCTGGAAAAGGAAACACTCATTCAATATGCAGACGACATTCTGATCGCCAGCCCTACTAAGGAGACCTCTGAACTACGAAGCCAATAAAGGATACAAGTTGTCCAAGAAAAAGCTCAAATATCACAGACTACGGTGACCTGCCTGGGCTTCATTCTCACAGAAGGTCGGAGAAGCCCATCCCAGGAAAGGGAAGAAACAATTTACAGCCTTACCCATTTCTAAAACTAGAAGACAGCTTAGGGGTTCCTGGGGAGGCCAGGGTTTGCTGCTTCTGGATCCCTAACTACAGTCTACTAGCTCGGCCTCTATATGAAACACTGAAAGGAAAAGGTAATGATCCTTTTGAATAGAATGCAGAAGTGGCCTTTCAAGAATGGAAAGAGCAGTCAATTCAGACCCTTGCACAGGAACTCCCTAATTTAGCTAAACCCTTTGACCTTTACATTCCTGGTGAACGGTGAATCGCCATTGGAGTATTAGTGCAAAACCTGGGACCACTTGAAATGGAACAATGCAAGAATGCGATCCAGGTAGGATAAACTACGGTCACCAAGGGGCTTGGCCCACCGCCACATCTGGCCAAGATACTGGCAGTATCCGAAAACCTGGAAATCAGCAGCCCAAAAGGCCACCTCCCTCCTAAGGTGAAAGGACCCCACGTGGTGATCCTAACCACCAAACATGCCCTGAAGTTGCAGGGTTGGCTCCGTGGGCACACTGACCTTGAGTGAGGAGGCCCTCCAACTCCAACCTCCATAGAGATAACCGGGGCAAAGGGGCACCATGACGACTCGTGTGAAGGTGTCTGCACGGGCAAATTTAACGCTCATTTCCCACCAGGAAGAGGAATTAACCAAAGGCTCAGCATGCCGTGCCGGAACCAGATTAGGGCCTGAAGCATTCCTGCGGGTTTGCGGCCAGCTCACAAGAAAGCGAGTTGAAGAAGGAGCTCAGGGTCACTGTAATTCACAAACCTGCAGAGTTATAAATGACAGCTATGGTCTAAAAATATATTGAAGGAAGGCTGCGAAGAGGACTTGAAAGTGGGGCAGAATTTCAGGAAAACGAGTTCAGGGGGTAGACTGGAATTGCATTTAAAGCATAGGAAAAGAGGCAGAACGACGACAATGATGCACTTGGCCAAAAAGGGCGTATGCGTTTTTTCCTGAATATATTCAGGAAAAAACGCATACGCCCTTTTTGGACAACCAAGCAAGCGTTTAAAGGAAATCTGCACTACAATGAAGTCTCACTGCCCCCCGGTCAAAAGGGCCATCTGAAAAAAGTGTAAAATCCAGAAAGGCAGCACAGACCATGGAGAAGAGGGAGCCTTGTCATGCTGATGGGCGGGATGTAAATTGCCAACAACCACTCTGGAGAAGTGTATGGTGTTTCCAGAAACACGTAGGAAACAAAGCAACACAGCCTATGGCACTTCCACTTATGGTCCTATAGCTTAGGGAAATTAAAATCAAAAACACACAGCCACCCCAAAGTTTCGGACGGCTCTGTTTACCAGAACCTCGTCTACGGTACAAGTTAAATATCCAAGAAAGCGAAAAATGGATAAAGAAATTGTGGTACGTACGTACAATGGAATATCACTCACCAATGAAATCTATGTCATCAGGCCCATTGCGGCATAATGAGTGGATTCAGGTACGATGATTCTAAGTGAAATAAGTCACACAGAAAATGAAACATCATAAGATATCACTAATACAAGGAATGTAAACTTGGCTACACATGAACTGAATTACAAAACAGAACAGGGTCTCAAATTTAGAAAACCAACTTATGCTTGCTTAAGGGGAAATGTGACTTGGGGTGCTGCATAAAACCAGAGATAGAAATTAGCACAGATACCTTTCCATAAGCCAAATATATAATACTCAAGACCTACCCCTTGCTCAACGAAATGGACTAAACACCCCGTATTCAAAGCCTAGGAATACACCTGACTGCTCAGAATCTTCAAACCCATGGATTTATATGTCTCCATAAGAGAATCAAGCGTGTGTACAGCTGCAAGAATGCAGCAGAGAAAATCCGATAAATCCCATTATCAAAATGAATTACACAAACAAAACACAATGACAGTGAAATAGAGAGCAATTTTTAAATAATTCATTCAGGGCTTGTGATGCAACCTGGATTTACCACATCTACACCCAGAGCTGAGTGAGACATAAGGTTGGACACTTCGGGCTGATAGCATTGGTGAGGTTCGATGAGCAAGTGCAGACCCTTTGAAGTCATACTGCATGGTACCCATTCCATGGGTCCCAACTCTCCAGGTTTGAGGGATTCTTCCTTCAGCTAAAACATGCATGGAAAACCCAAGTATGGTGCACCATGTGACCGGGAAACGTTTTCAAATGCATCTCAGTTTTCGTCCCCTTTTACTCGGGTTCACCATTCCAGACCCTTTACTAACACTCTCCCCACTTGGAGACTCAGTGCCTTTAACCTCCTGTTTGGCACAGTTTGCAATATCTGCGCAAGATGAACAGGAATAGGGGGAATCAATGAGAGACTAGCTGGAGGTGTCTGCACAGGCAAATTTAACGCTCATTTCCCACCAGGAAGAGGAATTCACCAAAGGCTCAGCATGCCGTGCCGGAACCAGATTAGGGCCTGAAGCAATCATGTGTGTTTGCGGCCAGCTCACAAGAAAGCGAGTTGAAGAAAGGAGCTCAGGCGCACTGTAATTCACAAACCTGCAGAGTTATAAATGACAGCTATCGTCCAAAAATATATTGAAGGAAGGCTGCGAAGAGGACTTGTAAGTGGGCAGAATTGCAAGAAAACGATTTCAGGGGGTAGGCTGGAATTGCATTTAAAGCATAGGAAAAGAGGCAGAACGTCGACAATGATGCACTTGGCCAAAAAGGGCGTATGCGTTTTTTCCTGAATATATTCAGGAAAAAACGCATACGCCCTTTTTGGCCAACCATGCAAGCATGTTAAAGAATTATGCACTACAATGAAGTGTCACAGCCCCCTGGTCAAAAGGGCCATCTAAAAAAAGTGTAAAATCCAGAAAGACAGCACAGGCCATGGAGAACAGGGAGCCTTGTTATGCTGATGGGCGGGATGTAAATTGCCAACAGCCACCCTGGAGAAGTGTATGGTGTTTCCTGAAACACCTAAAAAACAAAGCAACGGAGCCTACGACACTTCCAGTTATGGTCCTATAGCTTAGGGAAATTAAAATCAAAAACACACAGCCACCCCAAATTTTCGGACGGCTCTGTTTACAAGAACCTCATCTACGGTACAAGTTAAATATCCCAGAATGTGAAAAATGGATAAAGAAGTTGTGGTTCGTACGTACAATGGAATATCACTCAGCAATGAAATCTATGTCATCAGGCCCATCACGGCATAATGAGTGGATTCAGCTACAGTGATTCTAAGTGAAATAAGTCACACAGAAAATGAAACATCATAAGATATCACTAATACACGGAATGTAAACTTGGCTACACATGAACTGAATTACAAAACAGAACAGGGACTCAAATTTAGAAAACCAACTTATGCTTGCTTAAGGGCAAAGGTGAGTTGGGGTGCTGCATAAAACCAGAGATTGAAAATAGCACAGATACCGTTCCATAAGCCAAATATGTAATAGTCAAGACCTACTCCTTGTTCAACGACATGGACTCAACACCACATATTCAACGCCTAGGAATATACCTGACTAGTAAGAATCTTAAAACCCGTGGATTTATATTTCTCTGTAGGAGAATCAAGCGTTTGTACAGCGGCATGAACGCAGCAGTGAAAATCCGATAAATCCCATTATCAAACTAAATTACAAAAACAAAACACAATGACAGTGAAAGAGACAGCAATTCTTAAATAATTGATTCAGGGCTTGTGATGAAACCTGGATTTACCACATCTACACCCAGAGCTGGGTGAGGCATAAGGCTGGACACTTCGAACTGATAGCATTGGTGAGGTTCGGTGAGCAAATTCAGACCCTTTTTAGTCATACTGCATGGTACCCATTCCATGGGTCAATAATCTCCAGGTTTAAGGAATTCTTCCTTCAGCTAAAACATGCATGGGAAACCCAGAGTATTGTCCACTGTGAGACTGGGAAACCATTTTAAATGGCTCTCAGGTTTCGTTCCCTGGTACTCGGGTTCACCATTCCAGATGCTTTACTAACCCTCTACCCACTTGGAGAGTCAGTGCCTTTAACCTCCTGTTTGGCACAGTTTGCAATTTCTGCACAAGATGAACAGGAATAGGGAGAACCAATGAGAGACTAGCTGTAGGTGTCTCCACGGGCAAATTGAATGCTCATTTCTCACCAGAAAGAGGAATTTACCAAAGGCTCAGCGTGCCATGCCGAAACCAGATTACGGCCTGAAGCAATCCTGCGGTTTTGCGGCCAGCTCACAAGAAAGCATGTTGAAGAAAGGAGCTCAGGGACACTGTATTTAACAAACCTGCAGAGTTATTAATGACAGGTATCATACAAAAATATATTGAAGTAAGGCTGCGAGGAGGACTTGAAAGCGGGGCAGTATTCCTGGAATATGATTTCAGGACGTAGACGGGAAGTGCTCTGAAAGCATAGGAGAAGAGGCAGATCCTGGACAATGATGCACTTGGTCAAAATGTGCATATGCGTTTTTTCCAGGGCCCTCATTAAAGAGGGTAGGAGGCTCCCAGAATGCTTTAGTGGCCAACAGAGGGCCCACATCATCAAGGCGACGTGAGCCAGCCAGGCAGGAGTGACCTCACATCAGAGGGCCCACCTCACAGAAGGGTAAGGAACCCAGCCAGGATCAGACTCTCACCAGAGTGCCCACATCAGCAAGGGGCTGTGAACCAGGCAGGAGTGTCATCACACCCGTGGGGCCATATCATCAAAAGTTGAGGTAACAAGAAAATGTGGCCTCAAACCAGAGGACCCACATCACCATGGGTCTTGGAGCGAGGCAGGCAGGATTAACCTCACAACACATGGCCCATTGTATAAAAAAGGTGAGGAATCCAGCAGTTGGAACATCCCAGCAGGCGGCCCAGAGCACCGAGGCTATGGGATCCAGGCAGTGATGAACTCACAACAGAGGGCCCTCATCATGAAACTGTGAGCAAACCAGCCGTTGTGACCTCAGAGCACAAGGCCCACATCCCCATGGGGAAGGGAACCAAGTAGGAGTGTCATCGCACCAGTGGGCACACATCAGAAAATGTGGGGAGCCCAGCAGTTAGGGCCTGACACCAGAGGGCTCTCATCACCGAGGAGAGGAGGCTCCCAGCAGGCTCCAACTGCTACCAGTGGGCCGCCGTCGCCAATGCGGGGTGTGCCAGCCAGGCAAGAGTGACCTCAGAGCAGAGGGCCCACCTCACAAAAGTGTGAGGAACCCAAGGAGGATCAGACTCTCACCAGAGGGCCCACATCACCAAGAGAATGGGAACCAGGCTGGAGTGTCCTCACACCAGTGGGACCTCATCAACGAAATGTGAGTGACCCAGCACACGTGGCCTCAAACCAGAGGACACACATCACCAAGGGGCTGGGAGTGAGGCAGGCAGGAGGAGTCTCAAAACAGAGGGCCCATAGAAGAAAAAAGGTGAGGAATCCCGCAGTTGGAACCTCCCAGCAGGCGGCCAGGAGCAGCGAGGCTATGGGATCCAGACCTGACTGAACTCAAAACAGAGGGCCCTCATCATGAAACTGTGAGCAACCCAGGCTTTGGGACCTCAGAGCAGAAGGCCCACATTCCTATGTGGTTGGGAACATGGCATAAGTGTACTCGCACCTCAGGGCACACATCAGAGAATTTTGGGAGCCCAGAAGTTAGGGTCTGACGCCAGAGGGCCCTCATTACCAAGGGGAGGAGACTCCAAGCAGGCACCAACTCCCAACTGAGGGCCCATGTCGACAAGGTGACGTGTGACAGCCAGGCAGGAGTGACCTCACAGCAGAGGGCCTACCTCACAGAAGGGTGAGGAACCCAGCCAGGATAAGACTCTCACCAGAGGGCCCACATCACCAAGGGGATCAGAACCAGGCAGGACTGTCTTCACACCAGGGTGACCACATCATAGAAAGGTGAGGAAACCAGCACATGAGGCCTAAACCAGAGGACCCACATCTCCAAGGGGCTCGGATTGAGGCAGGCATGAGTAGCCTCACAACACAGGGCCAATAGAATAAAAAAGGTGAGGAATCCTGCAGTGGGAACCTCCCAGCAGGCGGCCCAGAGCACCGAGTCTATGTGATCCAGGCTGCAGTGAACTCACAGCAGAGGGCCCACATCATGAAACTGTGAGCAACCCAGCCATTGGGACCTCAGAGCAGAAGGCCCACATCCCCATGGGGATGGGAACCTCGCAGGAGTGTCCTCGCACCACTTAGCACGTATCAGAAAATGTGGGTACCCAGCAGTTAGGGCCTGACGCAAGAGGGCCCTCATCACCGAGGGGAGGAGGCTCCCAGCATGCTCCAACTGCCACAAGAGGGCCGATGTTGCCCAGGCGGGGTGTGCCAGCCAGGCAGGAGTGACCTAACAGCAGAGGGCTCACCTCACAGAAGGGTGAGGAACCCAGCCAGGATCAGACTCTCACCAGAGAGCCCACATCTTCAAGGGGATAGGAACCAGGCAAGAGTGTCCTCACACCAGTGGGGCCACATCATCGAAAGGTGAGGGACCCAGCACACGTGGCCTCAAACCAGAGGACACACATCACCAAGGGGCTGGGAGTGAGGCAGGCAGGAGGAGTCTCAAAACAGAGGGCCCATAGAAGAAAAAAGGTGAGGAATCCCGCAGTTGTAACCTCCCCGCAGGTGGCCAGGAGCAGCGAGGCTATGGGATCCAGGCCGGAGTGAACTCACACCAGAGGGCCCTCATCATGAAACTGAGCAACCCATCGTTGGGACCTCAGAGCAGAAGGCCCACATTCCCATGGTGTTGGGAACCTGGCAGGAGTGAACTCGCACCACAGGGCGCACATCAGAAAATTTTGGGAGGCCAGGAGTTAGGGCCTGACGCCAGAGGGCCCTCATTACCAAGGGGAGGAGACTCGCAGCAGGCACCAACTCCCACGAGAGAGCCGACGTCGTCAAGGCGGGGTGGGCCAGCCAGGCAGGAGTGACCTCAGAGAAGAGGGCCCACCTCTCAGAAGTGTGAGGAACCCAGCCAGGATCAGACTCTCACCGGAGGGTCCACATCACCAAGGGGATGGGAACCAGGCAGGAGTGTCCTCACACCAGTGGGGCCACATCAGCCAAAGGTGAGGAACCCAGCACATGTGGCCTCAAACTACAGGACACACATAACCAAGGGGCTGGGAGTGAGGCAGGTGTCCGGAGGGGCACATTTAACTCTAATTTCCCACCAGGAAGAGGAATTAACCAAAGGCTCAGAGTGCCGTGTCGGACCCTGATTATGGCCTAAAGCAAACCTGCGGTTCTGTGGCCAGCTTTCAAGGAAACGAGTTAAGAAAGGAAATCACGGGCACTGTAATTCACAAACCTGCAGAGATATAAATGACAGCTATTGGCAAAAATATATTGAAGTAAGTCTGCAAAGAGGACTTGAAAACGAGGCAGAATTGCAGGAATCATATTTCAGGAGGTAGATTGGAATTGCATTTAAAGCATGTGAGAAGCGGCAGATCTTTGACACTGATGCACTTGGACAAAAGTGCGTAAACATTTTTTCCTGAATATATTCAGGAAAAAACGCATATGCCCTTTTTGGCCAACCAAGCACTCCAGCAATGGAAATCCGCACTACAATGAAGTCTCATTTCCCATTCGTCAAAAGGGCCATCTGAAAAAAGTGTAAAAACCAGAAACACAGGACAGGCCATGGAGAACAGGGAGCCTTGTTATGCTGATGGGCGGGATGTAAATTGCCAACAGACACTCTGGAGATGTTTATGGTGTATCCTGAAACATCTGAAAAACAAAGCTACAGAGCCTAGGGTACTTCCACTTTTAGCCCTATAGCTTAGGAAAATTAAAATCAACAAGACACAGCCAGCACAAAATTTAGGGCTGCTGTGTTTACAAGAAACTCGAGTCCAGTACAAATTAAATATCTCAGAAAGAAAAAAATGGATAAAGGAGTTGTGCTACTTACGTACAACGGAATATCACTCAGCAATGAAATCAATGTCATCAGGCCTGTAGCAGCAAATTGAGTGGATTTAAATATGATGATTCTAAGAGAAATACGTCACACAGAGAAAGATAAGTATCATAAGATATCACTAATAGAGGGAGTGTAAACTTGGCTACACATAAACTGAATTCCAAAACCGAACAGAGTCTCACATTTAGATAAAAACCTATGCTTGCTTAAGGGGAATGTTGAGTTGGGGTGCTGTATAAAACCAGAGATTGAAATTAGCACACATACCGTTCCATAAGCCAAATATGTACTAGACAAGACCTACTCTTTGCTCAACGAAATAGACTCATCCATGGTGTATCACCTCACACATGTTAGAATGGGCATCATCAGAAAATCTACAAACAACAAATGCTGGAAAGGGTGTGGAGATAAGGAACCCTCTTCCACTATTGTTGGGAATGTAAATTGATACAGTCACTGTGGAGAACATTATGGAGTTTCTTATAAAATTAAGAATAGAATTACCATATGATACAGCAATCCCACTACTGGGCATATACCCAGACAAAACCATAAATCAAAAAGAGACATTCACCGCAATGTTCATTGCATCACTATTTACAATATCCAGGTAATGGAAGCAACCTAAATGCCCACAGACAGACGAATGCATAAAGAAGTGGTACATATATAAAATGGAATATTACTAAGCCATAAAAAGGAATGAAATTGGGTCATTTGTAGAGACGTTGATGGATCTAGAGACTGTCATACAGAGTGAAGTAAGTCAGAAATAGAAAAACAAATCTTGTATATTAATGCCTATATGTGGAACCTAGACAAATTTTACAGATGAACCGTTTTGCAAGGCAGAAATAGAGCAACAGATGTAGACAACAAACGTATGGACACCAAGGGGGGAAAGCTGTTGGGGGGTGGTGGTGGGAGGAGTTGAGAGATTGGGATTGGCATATATACATTTATATGTATAAAAGAGATAACCAAAAAGAACCTGCTGTATAAAAAAAAAATAAAATTCAAATTACAAAAAGTAAAACAGAGAAAATATTCTTCCCTTCACATACATGTATTTATATGAATAAATTATTTCCATGCTTATATCTGTAAATACAAAAAAGAGGAATAAAATCTACCTTGAACCAAAAACGAAAAAAAGAAAAAAAAACAGAACCCACCAGTTACACAGAGGAAAACCGTATCAGGGCACTTGCTCCAGTTGTAAGCAATTCTGAAGTTGGTCAGTGGTGGGGAATCATCTCCCATTCAGCCAGCAGGCCCCACGCAACAAGCGTCCTCATTGCAAAGCTGGGGGACCGTGCCGAGGCATCTGTGAGTAAACGTGGGCTGAGCCCCAGGCCAGCTGCTGCTGAAATGTTCCCACCCTTCCCAGGTAAAACACCTGAATATGTACAAGGACTTGAAAGCCTAGAGGAAGGGCCATGGAGCCACATGAGCGACAGCATGCCAGCCGACTTGGTGCCTGCAGGCCAGCCAGGGTGGTCCTGGCCCTGGGTGCTCTTCTGGAAGCTTTCCATTTCCCTGCCTGAGATACCCCTGCTGTCCCGGCCCCCACTGCTTTCTTCCTCACTCACCTCTGCCCAGGGAGAAATTCCAGCGGCAGGTATGGGTGACACATCCTCTTCTTTAGCAGGTGGCATCTTGGCAACTGCTGCAGAAAGTCCAGCAGAGCCCCACTCACACTGGGCCACCCACAAAGCCGTGGCCTCTCACTCCCTCCCACCAGTCCAGCCCCAAGACTGCTGACAGGGCAGAGAAAATGGCGTCAGGCACAGCTGCAGGGGCTCTTGCTGCCTGGAGCGGTGTTTATATTGATCTGAACCCAGGCACACCTGGGGAGGGCTGGCCGGCACGGTCAGGCTTCCCAGGCCAGCCAATAATCACCCCTCAGGGGCTCACAGTTGCAGAAACTGGAACTTGCTGAATCGGCCAGGTCAAAGGAACAGGTGTGGGCTCCTGAGAGTCAGGATAGACAAGGGGCTGCAGCTCTGGCTTGTTTTCTAATTATATTATCTGGCCCATGAGTGGGAGACAACTTCAAGAAAACCCTCTCCTAATGAGAGAAACCCAGGAGTCAGGGAGAGGAGGGGTGGCTGGTGGGTGGAGACAGAGGCCTGGTGCCCCGGGTGCAGTGGAAGTCTCTGGAAGACCAGGTGGAGGGAGGCCACACAGAGTGATGCCCAGGGTCACAGACCTGTCGGAGCTGCTGTTTGTTAGTTCAAGTCCTGCTCTGAGGTGCTCTGTGTCAGATCTGAGTGACAGGTGAGCTGGGAGTGCTCTGCAATGAGGGCGATATGCACGGTTCCTGTGTTCCCAGCCCTGCCATGGTACCTGCAAGGGTAGCTCTGTATCCTGGGAGGGGCCTGACCACGAGAGCCCCATGGGCTGCAGGGGGACCTGCCCAGGGAACACCATATCCTGGGAGGGTCCTGAACATGAGAGCCCCGTGGGCTGGGTTGGGGTACCTGCCCAGGTGAGCTCCATATCCTGGGATTGGCCTGACCTCGAGAGCCCCATGGGCTGCTGGAGTCCTGGTAAAGGATGTCAGGACAGTCAGTTAAGCCACTGAGGATATACCTCCAGTAGTTCCTAAATCCTACACCCTGCTGGTCATTCTACCAACCACCAGGACATGGTATTCTGTATTAGTCTTCAATGATGCCTTCTTTTGTATTCTATTAGTCCCAGAGTCACAAGAAATTTTGGCTTGTGAGTGGCAGGACTCAACATACAACTAAAACAATACTTCCGGGCCGTGTTGCCCCAAGGGTTCAAAAATTCCCACACCATCTTTGGGGAAAGCTCAGCTAAAGACCTAAAAGTTCTACCTCTGGAAAAGGAAACACTCATTCAATATGCAGACGACATTCTGATCGCCAGCCCTACTAAGGAGACCTCTGAACTACGAAGCCAATAAAGGATACAAGTTGTCCAAGAAAAAGCTCAAATATCACAGACTACGGTGACCTGCCTGGGCTTCATTCTCACAGAAGGTCGGAGAAGCCCATCCCAGGAAAGGGAAGAAACAATTTACAGCCTTACCCATTTCTAAAACTAGAAGACAGCTTAGGGGTTCCTGGGGAGGCCAGGGTTTGCTGCTTCTGGATCCCTAACTACAGTCTACTAGCTCGGCCTCTATATGAAACACTGAAAGGAAAAGGTAATGATCCTTTTGAATAGAATGCAGAAGTGGCCTTTCAAGAATGGAAAGAGCAGTCAATTCAGACCCTTGCACAGGAACTCCCTAATTTAGCTAAACCCTTTGACCTTTACATTCCTGGTGAACGGTGAATCGCCATTGGAGTATTAGTGCAAAACCTGGGACCACTTGAAATGGAACAATGCAAGAATGCGATCCAGGTAGGATAAACTACGGTCACCAAGGGGCTTGGCCCACCGCCACATCTGGCCAAGATACTGGCAGTATCCGAAAACCTGGAAATCAGCAGCCCAAAAGGCCACCTCCCTCCTAAGGTGAAAGGACCCCACGTGGTGATCCTAACCACCAAACATGCCCTGAAGTTGCAGGGTTGGCTCCGTGGGCACACTGACCTTGAGTGAGGAGGCCCTCCAACTCCAACCTCCATAGAGATAACCGGGGCAAAGGGGCACCATGACGACTCGTGTGAAGGTGTCTGCACGGGCAAATTTAACGCTCATTTCCCACCAGGAAGAGGAATTAACCAAAGGCTCAGCATGCCGTGCCGGAACCAGATTAGGGCCTGAAGCATTCCTGCGGGTTTGCGGCCAGCTCACAAGAAAGCGAGTTGAAGAAGGAGCTCAGGGTCACTGTAATTCACAAACCTGCAGAGTTATAAATGACAGCTATGGTCTAAAAATATATTGAAGGAAGGCTGCGAAGAGGACTTGAAAGTGGGGCAGAATTTCAGGAAAACGAGTTCAGGGGGTAGACTGGAATTGCATTTAAAGCATAGGAAAAGAGGCAGAACGACGACAATGATGCACTTGGCCAAAAAGGGCGTATCCTTTTTTTCCTGAATATATTCAGGAAAAAACGCATACGCCCTTTTTGGACAACCAAGCAAGCGTTTAAAGGAAATCTGCACTACAATGAAGTCTCACTGCCCCCCGGTCAAAAGGGCCATCTGAAAAAAGTGTAAAATCCAGAAAGGCAGCACAGACCATGGAGAAGAGGGAGCCTTGTCATGCTGATGGGCGGGATGTAAATTGCCAACAACCACTCTGGAGAAGTGTATGGTGTTTCCAGAAACACGTAGGAAACAAAGCAACACAGCCTATGGCACTTCCACTTATGGTCCTATAGCTTAGGGAAATTAAAATCAAAAACACACAGCCACCCCAAAGTTTCGGACGGCTCTGTTTACCAGAACCTCGTCTACGGTACAAGTTAAATATCCAAGAAAGCGAAAAATGGATAAAGAAATTGTGGTACGTACGTACAATGGAATATCACTCACCAATGAAATCTATGTCATCAGGCCCATTGCGGCATAATGAGTGGATTCAGGTACGATGATTCTAAGTGAAATAAGTCACACAGAAAATGAAACATCATAAGATATCACTAATACAAGGAATGTAAACTTGGCTACACATGAACTGAATTACAAAACAGAACAGGGTCTCAAATTTAGAAAACCAACTTATGCTTGCTTAAGGGGAAATGTGACTTGGGGTGCTGCATAAAACCAGAGATAGAAATTAGCACAGATACCTTTCCATAAGCCAAATATATAATACTCAAGACCTACCCCTTGCTCAACGAAATGGACTAAACACCCCGTATTCAAAGCCTAGGAATACACCTGACTGCTCAGAATCTTCAAACCCATGGATTTATATGTCTCCATAAGAGAATCAAGCGTGTGTACAGCTGCAAGAATGCAGCAGAGAAAATCCGATAAATCCCATTATCAAAATGAATTACACAAACAAAACACAATGACAGTGAAATAGAGAGCAATTTTTAAATAATTCATTCAGGGCTTGTGATGCAACCTGGATTTACCACATCTACACCCAGAGCTGAGTGAGACATAAGGTTGGACACTTCGGGCTGATAGCATTGGTGAGGTTCGATGAGCAAGTGCAGACCCTTTGAAGTCATACTGCATGGTACCCATTCCATGGGTCCCAACTCTCCAGGTTTGAGGGATTCTTCCTTCAGCTAAAACATGCATGGAAAACCCAAGTATGGTGCACCATGTGACCGGGAAACGTTTTCAAATGCATCTCAGTTTTCGTCCCCTTTTACTCGGGTTCACCATTCCAGACCCTTTACTAACACTCTCCCCACTTGGAGACTCAGTGCCTTTAACCTCCTGTTTGGCACAGTTTGCAATATCTGCGCAAGATGAACAGGAATAGGGGGAATCAATGAGAGACTAGCTGGAGGTGTCTGCACAGGCAAATTTAACGCTCATTTCCCACCAGGAAGAGGAATTCACCAAAGGCTCAGCATGCCGTGCCGGAACCAGATTAGGGCCTGAAGCAATCATGTGTGTTTGCGGCCAGCTCACAAGAAAGCGAGTTGAAGAAAGGAGCTCAGGCGCACTGTAATTCACAAACCTGCAGAGTTATAAATGACAGCTATCGTCCAAAAATATATTGAAGGAAGGCTGCGAAGAGGACTTGTAAGTGGGCAGAATTGCAAGAAAACGATTTCAGGGGGTAGGCTGGAATTGCATTTAAAGCATAGGAAAAGAGGCAGAACGTCGACAATGATGCACTTGGCCAAAAAGGGCGTATGCGTTTTTTTCTGAATATATTCAGGAAAAAACGCATACGCCCTTTTTGGCCAACCATGCAAGCATGTTAAAGAATTATGCACTACAATGAAGTGTCACAGCCCCCTGGTCAAAAGGGCCATCTAAAAAAAGTGTAAAATCCAGAAAGACAGCACAGGCCATGGAGAACAGGGAGCCTTGTTATGCTGATGGGCGGGATGTAAATTGCCAACAGCCACCCTGGAGAAGTGTATGGTGTTTCCTGAAACACCTAAAAAACAAAGCAACGGAGCCTACGACACTTCCAGTTATGGTCCTATAGCTTAGGGAAATTAAAATCAAAAACACACAGCCACCCCAAATTTTCGGACGGCTCTGTTTACAAGAACCTCATCTACGGTACAAGTTAAATATCCCAGAATGTGAAAAATGGATAAAGAAGTTGTGGTTCGTACGTACAATGGAATATCACTCAGCAATGAAATCTATGTCATCAGGCCCATCATGGCATAATGAGTGGATTCAGCTACAGTGATTCTAAGTGAAATAAGTCACACAGAAAATGAAACATCATAAGATATCACTAATACACGGAATGTAAACTTGGCTACACATGAACTGAATTACAAAACAGAACAGGGACTCAAATTTAGAAAACCAACTTATGCTTGCTTAAGGGCAAAGGTGAGTTGGGGTGCTGCATAAAACCAGAGATTGAAAATAGCACAGATACCGTTCCATAAGCCAAATATGTAATAGTCAAGACCTACTCCTTGTTCAACGACATGGACTCAACACCACATATTCAACGCCTAGGAATATACCTGACTAGTAAGAATCTTAAAACCCGTGGATTTATATTTCTCTGTAGGAGAATCAAGCGTTTGTACAGCGGCATGAACGCAGCAGTGAAAATCCGATAAATCCCATTATCAAACTAAATTACAAAAACAAAACACAATGACAGTGAAAGAGACAGCAATTCTTAAATAATTGATTCAGGGCTTGTGATGAAACCTGGATTTACCACATCTACACCCAGAGCTGGGTGAGGCATAAGGCTGGACACTTCGAACTGATAGCATTGGTGAGGTTCGGTGAGCAAATTCAGACCCTTTTTAGTCATACTGCATGGTACCCATTCCATGGGTCAATAATCTCCAGGTTTAAGGAATTCTTCCTTCAGCTAAAACATGCATGGGAAACCCAGAGTATTGTCCACTGTGAGACTGGGAAACCATTTTAAATGGCTCTCAGGTTTCGTTCCCTGGTACTCGGGTTCACCATTCCAGATGCTTTACTAACCCTCTACCCACTTGGAGAGTCAGTGCCTTTAACCTCCTGTTTGGCACAGTTTGCAATTTCTGCACAAGATGAACAGGAATAGGGAGAACCAATGAGAGACTAGCTGTAGGTGTCTCCACGGGCAAATTGAATGCTCATTTCTCACCAGAAAGAGGAATTTACCAAAGGCTCAGCGTGCCATGCCGAAACCAGATTACGGCCTGAAGCAATCCTGCGGTTTTGCGGCCAGCTCACAAGAAAGCATGTTGAAGAAAGGAGCTCAGGGACACTGTATTTAACAAACCTGCAGAGTTATTAATGACAGGTATCATACAAAAATATATTGAAGTAAGGCTGCGAGGAGGACTTGAAAGCGGGGCAGTATTCCTGGAATATGATTTCAGGACGTAGACGGGAAGTGCTCTGAAAGCATAGGAGAAGAGGCAGATCCTGGACAATGATGCACTTGGTCAAAATGTGCATATGCGTTTTTTCCAGGGCCCTCATTAAAGAGGGTAGGAGGCTCCCAGAATGCTTTAGTGGCCAACAGAGGGCCCACATCATCAAGGCGACGTGAGCCAGCCAGGCAGGAGTGACCTCACATCAGAGGGCCCACCTCACAGAAGGGTAAGGAACCCAGCCAGGATCAGACTCTCACCAGAGTGCCCACATCAGCAAGGGGCTGTGAACCAGGCAGGAGTGTCATCACACCCGTGGGGCCATATCATCAAAAGTTGAGGTAACAAGAAAATGTGGCCTCAAACCAGAGGACCCACATCACCATGGGTCTTGGAGCGAGGCAGGCAGGATTAACCTCACAACACATGGCCCATTGTATAAAAAAGGTGAGGAATCCAGCAGTTGGAACATCCCAGCAGGCGGCCCAGAGCACCGAGGCTATGGGATCCAGGCAGTGATGAACTCACAACAGAGGGCCCTCATCATGAAACTGTGAGCAAACCAGCCGTTGTGACCTCAGAGCACAAGGCCCACATCCCCATGGGGAAGGGAACCAAGTAGGAGTGTCATCGCACCAGTGGGCACACATCAGAAAATGTGGGGAGCCCAGCAGTTAGGGCCTGACACCAGAGGGCTCTCATCACCGAGGAGAGGAGGCTCCCAGCAGGCTCCAACTGCTACCAGTGGGCCGCCGTCGCCAATGCGGGGTGTGCCAGCCAGGCAAGAGTGACCTCAGAGCAGAGGGCCCACCTCACAAAAGTGTGAGGAACCCAAGGAGGATCAGACTCTCACCAGAGGGCCCACATCACCAAGAGAATGGGAACCAGGCTGGAGTGTCCTCACACCAGTGGGACCTCATCAACGAAATGTGAGTGACCCAGCACACGTGGCCTCAAACCAGAGGACACACATCACCAAGGGGCTGGGAGTGAGGCAGGCAGGAGGAGTCTCAAAACAGAGGGCCCATAGAAGAAAAAAGGTGAGGAATCCCGCAGTTGGAACCTCCCAGCAGGCGGCCAGGAGCAGCGAGGCTATGGGATCCAGACCTGACTGAACTCAAAACAGAGGGCCCTCATCATGAAACTGTGAGCAACCCAGGCTTTGGGACCTCAGAGCAGAAGGCCCACATTCCTATGTGGTTGGGAACATGGCATAAGTGTACTCGCACCTCAGGGCACACATCAGAGAATTTTGGGAGCCCAGAAGTTAGGGTCTGACGCCAGAGGGCCCTCATTACCAAGGGGAGGAGACTCCAAGCAGGCACCAACTCCCAACTGAGGGCCCATGTCGACAAGGTGACGTGTGACAGCCAGGCAGGAGTGACCTCACAGCAGAGGGCCTACCTCACAGAAGGGTGAGGAACCCAGCCAGGATAAGACTCTCACCAGAGGGCCCACATCACCAAGGGGATCAGAACCAGGCAGGACTGTCTTCACACCAGGGTGACCACATCATAGAAAGGTGAGGAAACCAGCACATGAGGCCTAAACCAGAGGACCCACATCTCCAAGGGGCTCGGATTGAGGCAGGCATGAGTAGCCTCACAACACAGGGCCAATAGAATAAAAAAGGTGAGGAATCCTGCAGTGGGAACCTCCCAGCAGGCGGCCCAGAGCACCGAGTCTATGTGATCCAGGCTGCAGTGAACTCACAGCAGAGGGCCCACATCATGAAACTGTGAGCAACCCAGCCATTGGGACCTCAGAGCAGAAGGCCCACATCCCCATGGGGATGGGAACCTCGCAGGAGTGTCCTCGCACCACTTAGCACGTATCAGAAAATGTGGGTACCCAGCAGTTAGGGCCTGACGCAAGAGGGCCCTCATCACCGAGGGGAGGAGGCTCCCAGCATGCTCCAACTGCCACAAGAGGGCCGATGTTGCCCAGGCGGGGTGTGCCAGCCAGGCAGGAGTGACCTAACAGCAGAGGGCTCACCTCACAGAAGGGTGAGGAACCCAGCCAGGATCAGACTCTCACCAGAGAGCCCACATCTTCAAGGGGATAGGAACCAGGCAAGAGTGTCCTCACACCAGTGGGGCCACATCATCGAAAGGTGAGGGACCCAGCACACGTGGCCTCAAACCAGAGGACACACATCACCAAGGGGCTGGGAGTGAGGCAGGCAGGAGGAGTCTCAAAACAGAGGGCCCATAGAAGAAAAAAGGTGAGGAATCCCGCAGTTGTAACCTCCCCGCAGGTGGCCAGGAGCAGCGAGGCTATGGGATCCAGGCCGGAGTGAACTCACACCAGAGGGCCCTCATCATGAAACTGAGCAACCCATCGTTGGGACCTCAGAGCAGAAGGCCCACATTCCCATGGTGTTGGGAACCTGGCAGGAGTGAACTCGCACCACAGGGCGCACATCAGAAAATTTTGGGAGGCCAGGAGTTAGGGCCTGACGCCAGAGGGCCCTCATTACCAAGGGGAGGAGACTCGCAGCAGGCACCAACTCCCACGAGAGAGCCGACGTCGTCAAGGCGGGGTGGGCCAGCCAGGCAGGAGTGACCTCAGAGAAGAGGGCCCACCTCTCAGAAGTGTGAGGAACCCAGCCAGGATCAGACTCTCACCGGAGGGTCCACATCACCAAGGGGATGGGAACCAGGCAGGAGTGTCCTCACACCAGTGGGGCCACATCAGCCAAAGGTGAGGAACCCAGCACATGTGGCCTCAAACTACAGGACACACATAACCAAGGGGCTGGGAGTGAGGCAGGTGTCCGGAGGGGCACATTTAACTCTAATTTCCCACCAGGAAGAGGAATTAACCAAAGGCTCAGAGTGCCGTGTCGGACCCTGATTATGGCCTAAAGCAAACCTGCGGTTCTGTGGCCAGCTTTCAAGGAAACGAGTTAAGAAAGGAAATCACGGGCACTGTAATTCACAAACCTGCAGAGATATAAATGACAGCTATTGGCAAAAATATATTGAAGTAAGTCTGCAAAGAGGACTTGAAAACGAGGCAGAATTGCAGGAATCATATTTCAGGAGGTAGATTGGAATTGCATTTAAAGCATGTGAGAAGCGGCAGATCTTTGACACTGATGCACTTGGACAAAAGTGCGTAAACATTTTTTCCTGAATATATTCAGGAAAAAACGCATATGCCCTTTTTGGCCAACCAAGCACTCCAGCAATGGAAATCCGCACTACAATGAAGTCTCATTTCCCATTCGTCAAAAGGGCCATCTGAAAAAAGTGTAAAAACCAGAAACACAGGACAGGCCATGGAGAACAGGGAGCCTTGTTATGCTGATGGGCGGGATGTAAATTGCCAACAGACACTCTGGAGATGTTTATGGTGTATCCTGAAACATCTGAAAAACAAAGCTACAGAGCCTAGGGTACTTCCACTTTTAGCCCTATAGCTTAGGAAAATTAAAATCAACAAGACACAGCCAGCACAAAATTTAGGGCTGCTGTGTTTACAAGAAACTCGAGTCCAGTACAAATTAAATATCTCAGAAAGAAAAAAATGGATAAAGGAGTTGTGCTACTTACGTACAACGGAATATCACTCAGCAATGAAATCAATGTCATCAGGCCTGTAGCAGCAAATTGAGTGGATTTAAATATGATGATTCTAAGAGAAATACGTCACACAGAGAAAGATAAGTATCATAAGATATCACTAATAGAGGGAGTGTAAACTTGGCTACACATAAACTGAATTCCAAAACCGAACAGAGTCTCACATTTAGATAAAAACCTATGCTTGCTTAAGGGGAATGTTGAGTTGGGGTGCTGTATAAAACCAGAGATTGAAATTAGCACACATACCGTTCCATAAGCCAAATATGTACTAGACAAGACCTACTCTTTGCTCAACGAAATAGACTCATCCATGGTGTATCACCTCACACATGTTAGAATGGGCATCATCAGAAAATCTACAAACAACAAATGCTGGAAAGGGTGTGGAGATAAGGAACCCTCTTCCACTATTGTTGGGAATGTAAATTGATACAGTCACTGTGGAGAACATTATGGAGTTTCTTATAAAATTAAGAATAGAATTACCATATGATACAGCAATCCCACTACTGGGCATATACCCAGACAAAACCATAAATCAAAAAGAGACATTCACCGCAATGTTCATTGCATCACTATTTACAATATCCAGGTAATGGAAGCAACCTAAATGCCCACAGACAGACGAATGCATAAAGAAGTGGTACATATATAAAATGGAATATTACTAAGCCATAAAAAGGAATGAAATTGGGTCATTTGTAGAGACGTTGATGGATCTAGAGACTGTCATACAGAGTGAAGTAAGTCAGAAATAGAAAAACAAATCTTGTATATTAATGCCTATATGTGGAACCTAGACAAATTTTACAGATGAACCGTTTTGCAAGGCAGAAATAGAGCAACAGATGTAGACAACAAACGTATGGACACCAAGGGGGGAAAGCTGTTGGGGGGTGGTGGTGGGAGGAGTTGAGAGATTGGGATTGGCATATATACATTTATATGTATAAAAGAGATAACCAAAAAGAACCTGCTGTATAAAAAAAAAATAAAATTCAAATTACAAAAAGTAAAACAGAGAAAATATTCTTCCCTTCACATACATGTATTTATATGAATAAATTATTTCCATGCTTATATCTGTAAATACAAAAAAGAGGAATAAAATCTACCTTGAACCAAAAACGAAAAAAAGAAAAAAAAACAGAACCCACCAGTTACACAGAGGAAAACCGTATCAGGGCACTTGCTCCAGTTGTAAGCAATTCTGAAGTTGGTCAGTGGTGGGGAATCATCTCCCATTCAGCCAGCAGGCCCCACGCAACAAGCGTCCTCATTGCAAAGCTGGGGGACCGTGCCGAGGCATCTGTGAGTAAACGTGGGCTGAGCCCCAGGCCAGCTGCTGCTGAAATGTTCCCACCCTTCCCAGGTAAAACACCTGAATATGTACAAGGACTTGAAAGCCTAGAGGAAGGGCCATGGAGCCACATGAGCGACAGCATGCCAGCCGACTTGGTGCCTGCAGGCCAGCCAGGGTGGTCCTGGCCCTGGGTGCTCTTCTGGAAGCTTTCCATTTCCCTGCCTGAGATACCCCTGCTGTCCCGGCCCCCACTGCTTTCTTCCTCACTCACCTCTGCCCAGGGAGAAATTCCAGCGGCAGGTATGGGTGACACATCCTCTTCTTTAGCAGGTGGCATCTTGGCAACTGCTGCAGAAAGTCCAGCAGAGCCCCACTCACACTGGGCCACCCACAAAGCCGTGGCCTCTCACTCCCTCCCACCAGTCCAGCCCCAAGACTGCTGACAGGGCAGAGAAAATGGCGTCAGGCACAGCTGCAGGGGCTCTTGCTGCCTGGAGCGGTGTTTATATTGATCTGAACCCAGGCACACCTGGGGAGGGCTGGCCGGCACGGTCAGGCTTCCCAGGCCAGCCAATAATCACCCCTCAGGGGCTCACAGTTGCAGAAACTGGAACTTGCTGAATCGGCCAGGTCAAAGGAACAGGTGTGGGCTCCTGAGAGTCAGGATAGACAAGGGGCTGCAGCTCTGGCTTGTTTTCTAATTATATTATCTGGCCCATGAGTGGGAGACAACTTCAAGAAAACCCTCTCCTAATGAGAGAAACCCAGGAGTCAGGGAGAGGAGGGGTGGCTGGTGGGTGGAGACAGAGGCCTGGTGCCCCGGGTGCAGTGGAAGTCTCTGGAAGACCAGGTGGAGGGAGGCCACACAGAGTGATGCCCAGGGTCACAGACCTGTCGGAGCTGCTGTTTGTTAGTTCAAGTCCTGCTCTGAGGTGCTCTGTGTCAGATCTGAGTGACAGGTGAGCTGGGAGTGCTCTGCAATGAGGGCGATATGCACGGTTCCTGTGTTCCCAGCCCTGCCATGGTACCTGCAAGGGTAGCTCTGTATCCTGGGAGGGGCCTGACCACGAGAGCCCCATGGGCTGCAGGGGGACCTGCCCAGGGAACACCATATCCTGGGAGGGTCCTGAACATGAGAGCCCCGTGGGCTGGGTTGGGGTACCTGCCCAGGTGAGCTCCATATCCTGGGATTGGCCTGACCTCGAGAGCCCCATGGGCTGCTGGAGTCCTGGTAAAGGATGTCAGGACAGTCAGTTAAGCCACTGAGGATATACCTCCAGTAGTTCCTAAATCCTACACCCTGCTGGTCATTCTACCAACCACCAGGACATGGTATTCTGTATTAGTCTTCAATGATGCCTTCTTTTGTATTCTATTAGTCCCAGAGTCACAAGAAATTTTGGCTTGTGAGTGGCAGGACTCAACATACAACTAAAACAATACTTCCGGGCCGTGTTGCCCCAAGGGTTCAAAAATTCCCACACCATCTTTGGGGAAAGCTCAGCTAAAGACCTAAAAGTTCTACCTCTGGAAAAGGAAACACTCATTCAATATGCAGACGACATTCTGATCGCCAGCCCTACTAAGGAGACCTCTGAACTACGAAGCCAATAAAGGATACAAGTTGTCCAAGAAAAAGCTCAAATATCACAGACTACGGTGACCTGCCTGGGCTTCATTCTCACAGAAGGTCGGAGAAGCCCATCCCAGGAAAGGGAAGAAACAATTTACAGCCTTACCCATTTCTAAAACTAGAAGACAGCTTAGGGGTTCCTGGGGAGGCCAGGGTTTGCTGCTTCTGGATCCCTAACTACAGTCTACTAGCTCGGCCTCTATATGAAACACTGAAAGGAAAAGGTAATGATCCTTTTGAATAGAATGCAGAAGTGGCCTTTCAAGAATGGAAAGAGCAGTCAATTCAGACCCTTGCACAGGAACTCCCTAATTTAGCTAAACCCTTTGACCTTTACATTCCTGGTGAACGGTGAATCGCCATTGGAGTATTAGTGCAAAACCTGGGACCACTTGAAATGGAACAATGCAAGAATGCGATCCAGGTAGGATAAACTACGGTCACCAAGGGGCTTGGCCCACCGCCACATCTGGCCAAGATACTGGCAGTATCCGAAAACCTGGAAATCAGCAGCCCAAAAGGCCACCTCCCTCCTAAGGTGAAAGGACCCCACGTGGTGATCCTAACCACCAAACATGCCCTGAAGTTGCAGGGTTGGCTCCGTGGGCACACTGACCTTGAGTGAGGAGGCCCTCCAACTCCAACCTCCATAGAGATAACCGGGGCAAAGGGGCACCATGACGACTCGTGTGAAGGTGTCTGCACGGGCAAATTTAACGCTCATTTCCCACCAGGAAGAGGAATTAACCAAAGGCTCAGCATGCCGTGCCAGAACCAGATTAGGGCCTGAAGCATTCCTGCGGGTTTGCGGCCAGCTCACAAGAAAGCGAGTTGAAGAAGGAGCTCAGGGTCACTGTAATTCACAAACCTGCAGAGTTATAAATGACAGCTATGGTCTAAAAATATATTGAAGGAAGGCTGCGAAGAGGACTTGAAAGTGGGGCAGAATTTCAGGAAAACGAGTTCAGGGGGTAGACTGGAATTGCA
The DNA here is from genome assembly GCF_059928025.1 of Delphinapterus leucas. Classification (NCBI taxonomy): domain Eukaryota; kingdom Metazoa; phylum Chordata; class Mammalia; order Artiodactyla; family Monodontidae; genus Delphinapterus; species Delphinapterus leucas. Next base: position 1,130,312 of record NW_028322237.1, read on the forward strand.
TTTAAAGCATAGGAAAAGAGGCAGAACGACGACAATGATGCACTTGGCCAAAAAGGGCGTATGCGTTTTTTCCTGAATATATTCAGGAAAAAACGCATACGCCCTTTTTGGACAACCAAGCAAGCGTTTAAAGGAAATCTGCACTACAATGAAGTCTCACTGCCCCCCGGTCAAAAGGGCCATCTGAAAAAAGTGTAAAATCCAGAAAGGCAGCACAGACCATGGAGAAGAGGGAGCCTTGTCATGCTGATGGGCGGGATGTAAATTGCCAACAACCACTCTGGAGAAGTGTATGGTGTTTCCAGAAACACGTAGGAAACAAAGCAACACAGCCTATGGCACTTCCACTTATGGTCCTATAGCTTAGGGAAATTAAAATCAAAAACACACAGCCACCCCAAAGTTTCGGACGGCTCTGTTTACCAGAACCTCGTCTACGGTACAAGTTAAATATCCAAGAAAGCGAAAAATGGATAAAGAAATTGTGGTACGTACGTACAATGGAATATCACTCACCAATGAAATCTATGTCATCAGGCCCATTGCGGCATAATGAGTGGATTCAGGTACGATGATTCTAAGTGAAATAAGTCACACAGAAAATGAAACATCATAAGATATCACTAATACAAGGAATGTAAACTTGGCTACACATGAACTGAATTACAAAACAGAACAGGGTCTCAAATTTAGAAAACCAACTTATGCTTGCTTAAGGGGAAATGTGAGTTGGGGTGCTGCATAAAACCAGAGATAGAAATTAGCACAGATACCTTTCCATAAGCCAAATATATAATACTCAAGACCTACCCCTTGCTCAACGAAATGGACTAAACACCCCGTATTCAAAGCCTAGGAATACACCTGACTGCTCAGAATCTTCAAACCCATGGATTTATATGTCTCCATAAGAGAATCAAGCGTGTGTACAGCTGCAAGAATGCAGCAGAGAAAATCCGATAAATCCCATTATCAAAATGAATTACACAAACAAAACACAATGACAGTGAAATAGAGAGCAATTTTTAAATAATTCATTCAGGGCTTGTGATGCAACCTGGATTTACCACATCTACACCCAGAGCTGAGTGAGACATAAGGTTGGACACTTCGGGCTGATAGCATTGGTGAGGTTCGATGAGCAAGTGCAGACCCTTTGAAGTCATACTGCATGGTACCCATTCCATGGGTCCCAACTCTCCAGGTTTGAGGGATTCTTCCTTCAGCTAAAACATGCATGGAAAACCCAAGTATGGTGCACCATGTGACCGGGAAACGTTTTCAAATGCATCTCAGTTTTCGTCCCCTTTTACTCGGGTTCACCATTCCAGACCCTTTACTAACACTCTCCCCACTTGGAGACTCAGTGCCTTTAACCTCCTGTTTGGCACAGTTTGCAATATCTGCGCAAGATGAACAGGAATAGGGGGAATCAATGAGAGACTAGCTGGAGGTGTCTGCACAGGCAAATTTAACGCTCATTTCCCACCAGGAAGAGGAATTCACCAAAGGCTCAGCATGCCGTGCCGGAACCAGATTAGGGCCTGAAGCAATCATGTGTGTTTGCGGCCAGCTCACAAGAAAGCGAGTTGAAGAAAGGAGCTCAGGCGCACTGTAATTCACAAACCTGCAGAGTTATAAATGACAGCTATCGTCCAAAAATATATTGAAGGAAGGCTGCGAAGAGGACTTGTAAGTGGGCAGAATTGCAAGAAAACGATTTCAGGGGGTAGGCTGGAATTGCATTTAAAGCATAGGAAAAGAGGCAGAACGTCGACAATGATGCACTTGGCCAAAAAGGGCGTATGCGTTTTTTCCTGAATATATTCAGGAAAAAACGCATACGCCCTTTTTGGCCAACCATGCAAGCATGTTAAAGAATTATGCACTACAATGAAGTGTCACAGCCCCCTGGTCAAAAGGGCCATCTAAAAAAAGTGTAAAATCCAGAAAGACAGCACAGGCCATGGAGAACAGGGAGCCTTGTTATGCTGATGGGCGGGATGTAAATTGCCAACAGCCACCCTGGAGAAGTGTATGGTGTTTCCTGAAACACCTAAAAAACAAAGCAACGGAGCCTACGACACTTCCAGTTATGGTCCTATAGCTTAGGGAAATTAAAATCAAAAACACACAGCCACCCCAAATTTTCGGACGGCTCTGTTTACAAGAACCTCATCTACGGTACAAGTTAAATATCCCAGAATGTGAAAAATGGATAAAGAAGTTGTGGTTCGTACGTACAATGGAATATCACTCAGCAATGAAATCTATGTCATCAGGCCCATCACGGCATAATGAGTGGATTCAGCTACAGTGATTCTAAGTGAAATAAGTCACACAGAAAATGAAACATCATAAGATATCACTAATACACGGAATGTAAACTTGGCTACACATGAACTGAATTACAAAACAGAACAGGGACTCAAATTTAGAAAACCAACTTATGCTTGCTTAAGGGCAAAGGTGAGTTGGGGTGCTGCATAAAACCAGAGATTGAAAATAGCACAGATACCGTTCCATAAGCCAAATATGTAATAGTCAAGACCTACTCCTTGTTCAACGACATGGACTCAACACCACATATTCAACGCCTAGGAATATACCTGACTAGTAAGAATCTTAAAACCCGTGGATTTATATTTCTCTGTAGGAGAATCAAGCGTTTGTACAGCGGCATGAACGCAGCAGTGAAAATCCGATAAATCCCATTATCAAACTAAATTACAAAAACAAAACACAATGACAGTGAAAGAGACAGCAATTCTTAAATAATTGATTCAGGGCTTGTGATGAAACCTGGATTTACCACATCTACACCCAGAGCTGGGTGAGGCATAAGGCTGGACACTTCGAACTGATAGCATTGGTGAGGTTCGGTGAGCAAATTCAGACCCTTTTTAGTCATACTGCATGGTACCCATTCCATGGGTCAATAATCTCCAGGTTTAAGGAATTCTTCCTTCAGCTAAAACATGCATGGGAAACCCAGAGTATTGTCCACTGTGAGACTGGGAAACCATTTTAAATGGCTCTCAGGTTTCGTTCCCTGGTACTCGGGTTCACCATTCCAGATGCTTTACTAACCCTCTACCCACTTGGAGAGTCAGTGCCTTTAACCTCCTGTTTGGCACAGTTTGCAATTTCTGCACAAGATGAACAGGAATAGGGAGAACCAATGAGAGACTAGCTGTAGGTGTCTCCACGGGCAAATTGAATGCTCAGTTCTCACCAGAAAGAGGAATTTACCAAAGGCTCAGCGTGCCATGCCGAAACCAGATTACGGCCTGAAGCAATCCTGCGGTTTTGCGGCCAGCTCACAAGAAAGCATGTTGAAGAAAGGAGCTCAGGGACACTGTATTTAACAAACCTGCAGAGTTATTAATGACAGGTATCATACAAAAATATATTGAAGTAAGGCTGCGAGGAGGACTTGAAAGCGGGGCAGTATTCCTGGAATATGATTTCAGGACGTAGACGGGAAGTGCTCTGAAAGCATAGGAGAAGAGGCAGATCCTGGACAATGATGCACTTGGTCAAAATGTGCATATGCGTTTTTTCCAGGGCCCTCATTAAAGAGGGTAGGAGGCTCCCAGAATGCTTTAGTGGCCAACAGAGGGCCCACATCATCAAGGCGACGTGAGCCAGCCAGGCAGGAGTGACCTCACATCAGAGGGCCCACCTCACAGAAGGGTAAGGAACCCAGCCAGGATCAGACTCTCACCAGAGTGCCCACATCAGCAAGGGGCTGTGAACCAGGCAGGAGTGTCATCACACCCGTGGGGCCATATCATCAAAAGTTGAGGTAACAAGAAAATGTGGCCTCAAACCAGAGGACCCACATCACCATGGGTCTTGGAGCGAGGCAGGCAGGATTAACCTCACAACACATGGCCCATTGTATAAAAAAGGTGAGGAATCCAGCAGTTGGAACATCCCAGCAGGCGGCCCAGAGCACCGAGGCTATGGGATCCAGGCAGTGATGAACTCACAACAGAGGGCCCTCATCATGAAACTGTGAGCAAACCAGCCGTTGTGACCTCAGAGCACAAGGCCCACATCCCCATGGGGAAGGGAACCAAGTAGGAGTGTCATCGCACCAGTGGGCACACATCAGAAAATGTGGGGAGCCCAGCAGTTAGGGCCTGACACCAGAGGGCTCTCATCACCGAGGAGAGGAGGCTCCCAGCAGGCTCCAACTGCTACCAGTGGGCCGCCGTCGCCAATGCGGGGTGTGCCAGCCAGGCAAGAGTGACCTCAGAGCAGAGGGCCCACCTCACAAAAGTGTGAGGAACCCAAGGAGGATCAGACTCTCACCAGAGGGCCCACATCACCAAGAGAATGGGAACCAGGCTGGAGTGTCCTCACACCAGTGGGACCTCATCAACGAAATGTGAGTGACCCAGCACACGTGGCCTCAAACCAGAGGACACACATCACCAAGGGGCTGGGAGTGAGGCAGGCAGGAGGAGTCTCAAAACAGAGGGCCCATAGAAGAAAAAAGGTGAGGAATCCCGCAGTTGGAACCTCCCAGCAGGCGGCCAGGAGCAGCGAGGCTATGGGATCCAGACCTGACTGAACTCAAAACAGAGGGCCCTCATCATGAAACTGTGAGCAACCCAGGCTTTGGGACCTCAGAGCAGAAGGCCCACATTCCTATGTGGTTGGGAACATGGCATAAGTGTACTCGCACCTCAGGGCACACATCAGAGAATTTTGGGAGCCCAGAAGTTAGGGTCTGACGCCAGAGGGCCCTCATTACCAAGGGGAGGAGACTCCAAGCAGGCACCAACTCCCAACTGAGGGCCCATGTCGACAAGGTGACGTGTGACAGCCAGGCAGGAGTGACCTCACAGCAGAGGGCCTACCTCACAGAAGGGTGAGGAACCCAGCCAGGATAAGACTCTCACCAGAGGGCCCACATCACCAAGGGGATCAGAACCAGGCAGGACTGTCTTCACACCAGGGTGACCACATCATAGAAAGGTGAGGAAACCAGCACATGAGGCCTAAACCAGAGGACCCACATCTCCAAGGGGCTCGGATTGAGGCAGGCATGAGTAGCCTCACAACACAGGGCCAATAGAATAAAAAAGGTGAGGAATCCTGCAGTGGGAACCTCCCAGCAGGCGGCCCAGAGCACCGAGTCTATGTGATCCAGGCTGCAGTGAACTCACAGCAGAGGGCCCACATCATGAAACTGTGAGCAACCCAGCCATTGGGACCTCAGAGCAGAAGGCCCACATCCCCATGGGGATGGGAACCTCGCAGGAGTGTCCTCGCACCACTTAGCACGTATCAGAAAATGTGGGTACCCAGCAGTTAGGGCCTGACGCAAGAGGGCCCTCATCACCGAGGGGAGGAGGCTCCCAGCATGCTCCAACTGCCACAAGAGGGCCGATGTTGCCCAGGCGGGGTGTGCCAGCCAGGCAGGAGTGACCTAACAGCAGAGGGCTCACCTCACAGAAGGGTGAGGAACCCAGCCAGGATCAGACTCTCACCAGAGAGCCCACATCTTCAAGGGGATAGGAACCAGGCAAGAGTGTCCTCACACCAGTGGGGCCACATCATCGAAAGGTGAGGGACCCAGCACACGTGGCCTCAAACCAGAGGACACACATCACCAAGGGGCTGGGAGTGAGGCAGGCAGGAGGAGTCTCAAAACAGAGGGCCCATAGAAGAAAAAAGGTGAGGAATCCCGCAGTTGTAACCTCCCCGCAGGTGGCCAGGAGCAGCGAGGCTATGGGATCCAGGCCGGAGTGAACTCACACCAGAGGGCCCTCATCATGAAACTGAGCAACCCATCGTTGGGACCTCAGAGCAGAAGGCCCACATTCCCATGGTGTTGGGAACCTGGCAGGAGTGAACTCGCACCACAGGGCGCACATCAGAAAATTTTGGGAGGCCAGGAGTTAGGGCCTGACGCCAGAGGGCCCTCATTACCAAGGGGAGGAGACTCGCAGCAGGCACCAACTCCCACGAGAGAGCCGACGTCGTCAAGGCGGGGTGGGCCAGCCAGGCAGGAGTGACCTCAGAGAAGAGGGCCCACCTCTCAGAAGTGTGAGGAACCCAGCCAGGATCAGACTCTCACCGGAGGGTCCACATCACCAAGGGGATGGGAACCAGGCAGGAGTGTCCTCACACCAGTGGGGCCACATCAGCCAAAGGTGAGGAACCCAGCACATGTGGCCTCAAACTACAGGACACACATAACCAAGGGGCTGGGAGTGAGGCAGGTGTCCGGAGGGGCACATTTAACTCTAATTTCCCACCAGGAAGAGGAATTAACCAAAGGCTCAGAGTGCCGTGTCGGACCCTGATTATGGCCTAAAGCAAACCTGCGGTTCTGTGGCCAGCTTTCAAGGAAACGAGTTAAGAAAGGAAATCACGGGCACTGTAATTCACAAACCTGCAGAGATATAAATGACAGCTATTGGCAAAAATATATTGAAGTAAGTCTGCAAAGAGGACTTGAAAACGAGGCAGAATTGCAGGAATCATATTTCAGGAGGTAGATTGGAATTGCATTTAAAGCATGTGAGAAGCGGCAGATCTTTGACACTGATGCACTTGGACAAAAGTGCGTAAACATTTTTTCCTGAATATATTCAGGAAAAAACGCATATGCCCTTTTTGGCCAACCAAGCACTCCAGCAATGGAAATCCGCACTACAATGAAGTCTCATTTCCCATTCGTCAAAAGGGCCATCTGAAAAAAGTGTAAAAACCAGAAACACAGGACAGGCCATGGAGAACAGGGAGCCTTGTTATGCTGATGGGCGGGATGTAAATTGCCAACAGACACTCTGGAGATGTTTATGGTGTATCCTGAAACATCTGAAAAACAAAGCTACAGAGCCTAGGGTACTTCCACTTTTAGCCCTATAGCTTAGGAAAATTAAAATCAACAAGACACAGCCAGCACAAAATTTAGGGCTGCTGTGTTTACAAGAAACTCGAGTCCAGTACAAATTAAATATCTCAGAAAGAAAAAAATGGATAAAGGAGTTGTGCTACTTACGTACAACGGAATATCACTCAGCAATGAAATCAATGTCATCAGGCCTGTAGCAGCAAATTGAGTGGATTTAAATATGATGATTCTAAGAGAAATACGTCACACAGAGAAAGATAAGTATCATAAGATATCACTAATAGAGGGAGTGTAAACTTGGCTACACATAAACTGAATTCCAAAACCGAACAGAGTCTCACATTTAGATAAAAACCTATGCTTGCTTAAGGGGAAAGTTGAGTTGGGGTGCTGTATAAAACCAGAGATTGAAATTAGCACACATACCGTTCCATAAGCCAAATATGTACTAGACAAGACCTACTCTTTGCTCAACGAAATAGACTCATCCATGGTGTATCACCTCACACATGTTAGAATGGGCATCATCAGAAAATCTACAAACAACAAATGCTGGAAAGGGTGTGGAGATAAGGAACCCTCTTCCACTATTGTTGGGAATGTAAATTGATACAGTCACTGTGGAGAACATTATGGAGTTTCTTATAAAATTAAGAATAGAATTACCATATGATACAGCAATCCCACTACTGGGCATATACCCAGACAAAACCATAAATCAAAAAGAGACATTCACCGCAATGTTCATTGCATCACTATTTACAATATCCAGGTAATGGAAGCAACCTAAATGCCCACAGACAGACGAATGCATAAAGAAGTGGTACATATATAAAATGGAATATTACTAAGCCATAAAAAGGAATGAAATTGGGTCATTTGTAGAGACGTTGATGGATCTAGAGACTGTCATACAGAGTGAAGTAAGTCAGAAATAGAAAAACAAATCTTGTATATTAATGCCTATATGTGGAACCTAGACAAATTTTACAGATGAACCGTTTTGCAAGGCAGAAATAGAGCAACAGATGTAGACAACAAACGTATGGACACCAAGGGGGGAAAGCTGTTGGGGGGTGGTGGTGGGAGGAGTTGAGAGATTGGGATTGGCATATATACATTTATATGTATAAAAGAGATAACCAAAAAGAACCTGCTGTATAAAAAAAAAATAAAATTCAAATTACAAAAAGTAAAACAGAGAAAATATTCTTCCCTTCACATACATGTATTTATATGAATAAATTATTTCCATGCTTATATCTGTAAATACAAAAAAGAGGAATAAAATCTACCTTGAACCAAAAACGAAAAAAAGAAAAAAAAACAGAACCCACCAGTTACACAGAGGAAAACCGTATCAGGGCACTTGCTCCAGTTGTAAGCAATTCTGAAGTTGGTCAGTGGTGGGGAATCATCTCCCATTCAGCCAGCAGGCCCCACGCAACAAGCGTCCTCATTGCAAAGCTGGGGGACCGTGCCGAGGCATCTGTGAGTAAACGTGGGCTGAGCCCCAGGCCAGCTGCTGCTGAAATGTTCCCACCCTTCCCAGGTAAAACACCTGAATATGTACAAGGACTTGAAAGCCTAGAGGAAGGGCCATGGAGCCACATGAGCGACAGCATGCCAGGCGACTTGGTGCCTGCAGGCCAGCCAGGGTGGTCCTGGCCCTGGGTGCTCTTCTGGAAGCTTTCCATTTCCCTGCCTGAGATACCCCTGCTGTCCCGGCCCCCACTGCTTTCTTCCTCACTCACCTCTGCCCAGGGAGAAATTCCAGCGGCAGGTATGGGTGACACATCCTCTTCTTTAGCAGGTGGCATCTTGGCAACTGCTGCAGAAAGTCCAGCAGAGCCCCACTCACACTGGGCCACCCACAAAGCCGTGGCCTCTCACTCCCTCCCACCAGTCCAGCCCCAAGACTGCTGACAGGGCAGAGAAAATGGCGTCAGGCACAGCTGCAGGGGCTCTTGCTGCCTGGAGCGGTGTTTATATTGATCTGAACCCAGGCACACCTGGGGAGGGCTGGCCGGCACGGTCAGGCTTCCCAGGCCAGCCAATAATCACCCCTCAGGGGCTCACAGTTGCAGAAACTGGAACTTGCTGAATCGGCCAGGTCAAAGGAACAGGTGTGGGCTCCTGAGAGTCAGGATAGACAAGGGGCTGCAGCTCTGGCTTGTTTTCTAATTATATTATCTGGCCCATGAGTGGGAGACAACTTCAAGAAAACCCTCTCCTAATGAGAGAAACCCAGGAGTCAGGGAGAGGAGGGGTGGCTGGTGGGTGGAGACAGAGGCCTGGTGCCCCGGGTGCAGTGGAAGTCTCTGGAAGACCAGGTGGAGGGAGGCCACACAGAGTGATGCCCAGGGTCACAGACCTGTCGGAGCTGCTGTTTGTTAGTTCAAGTCCTGCTCTGAGGTGCTCTGTGTCAGATCTGAGTGACAGGTGAGCTGGGAGTGCTCTGCAATGAGGGCGATATGCACGGTTCCTGTGTTCCCAGCCCTGCCATGGTACCTGCAAGGGTAGCTCTGTATCCTGGGAGGGGCCTGACCACGAGAGCCCCATGGGCTGCAGGGGGACCTGCCCAGGGAACACCATATCCTGGGAGGGTCCTGAACATGAGAGCCCCGTGGGCTGGGTTGGGGTACCTGCCCAGGTGAGCTCCATATCCTGGGATTGGCCTGACCTCGAGAGCCCCATGGGCTGCTGGAGTCCTGGTAAAGGATGTCAGGACAGTCAGTTAAGCCACTGAGGATATACCTCCAGTAGTTCCTAAATCCTACACCCTGCTGGTCATTCTACCAACCACCAGGACATGGTATTCTGTATTAGTCTTCAATGATGCCTTCTTTTGTATTCTATTAGTCCCAGAGTCACAAGAAATTTTGGCTTGTGAGTGGCAGGACTCAACATACAACTAAAACAATACTTCCGGGCCGTGTTGCCCCAAGGGTTCAAAAATTCCCACACCATCTTTGGGGAAAGCTCAGCTAAAGACCTAAAAGTTCTACCTCTGGAAAAGGAAACACTCATTCAATATGCAGACGACATTCTGATCGCCAGCCCTACTAAGGAGACCTCTGAACTACGAAGCCAATAAAGGATACAAGTTGTCCAAGAAAAAGCTCAAATATCACAGACTACGGTGACCTGCCTGGGCTTCATTCTCACAGAAGGTCGGAGAAGCCCATCCCAGGAAAGGGAAGAAACAATTTACAGCCTTACCCATTTCTAAAACTAGAAGACAGCTTAGGGGTTCCTGGGGAGGCCAGGGTTTGCTGCTTCTGGATCCCTAACTACAGTCTACTAGCTCGGCCTCTATATGAAACACTGAAAGGAAAAGGTAATGATCCTTTTGAATAGAATGCAGAAGTGGCCTTTCAAGAATGGAAAGAGCAGTCAATTCAGACCCTTGCACAGGAACTCCCTAATTTAGCTAAACCCTTTGACCTTTACATTCCTGGTGAACGGTGAATCGCCATTGGAGTATTAGTGCAAAACCTGGGACCACTTGAAATGGAACAATGCAAGAATGCGATCCAGGTAGGATAAACTACGGTCACCAAGGGGCTTGGCCCACCGCCACATCTGGCCAAGATACTGGCAGTATCCGAAAACCTGGAAATCAGCAGCCCAAAAGGCCACCTCCCTCCTAAGGTGAAAGGACCCCACGTGGTGATCCTAACCACCAAACATGCCCTGAAGTTGCAGGGTTGGCTCCGTGGGCACACTGACCTTGAGTGAGGAGGCCCTCCAACTCCAACCTCCATAGAGATAACCGGGGCAAAGGGGCACCATGACGACTCGTGTGAAGGTGTCTGCACGGGCAAATTTAACGCTCATTTCCCACCAGGAAGAGGAATTAACCAAAGGCTCAGCATGCCGTGCCGGAACCAGATTAGGGCCTGAAGCATTCCTGCGGGTTTGCGGCCAGCTCACAAGAAAGCGAGTTGAAGAAGGAGCTCAGGGTCACTGTAATTCACAAACCTGCAGAGTTATAAATGACAGCTATGGTCTAAAAATATATTGAAGGAAGGCTGCGAAGAGGACTTGAAAGTGGGGCAGAATTTCAGGAAAACGAGTTCAGGGGGTAGACTGGAATTGCATTTAAAGCATAGGAAAAGAGGCAGAACGACGACAATGATGCACTTGGCCAAAAAGGGCGTATCCTTTTTTTCCTGAATATATTCAGGAAAAAACGCATACGCCCTTTTTGGACAACCAAGCAAGCGTTTAAAGGAAATCTGCACTACAATGAAGTCTCACTGCCCCCCGGTCAAAAGGGCCATCTGAAAAAAGTGTAAAATCCAGAAAGGCAGCACAGACCATGGAGAAGAGGGAGCCTTGTCATGCTGATGGGCGGGATGTAAATTGCCAACAACCACTCTGGAGAAGTGTATGGTGTTTCCAGAAACACGTAGGAAACAAAGCAACACAGCCTATGGCACTTCCACTTATGGTCCTATAGCTTAGGGAAATTAAAATCAAAAACACACAGCCACCCCAAAGTTTCGGACGGCTCTGTTTACCAGAACCTCGTCTACGGTACAAGTTAAATATCCAAGAAAGCGAAAAATGGATAAAGAAATTGTGGTACGTACGTACAATGGAATATCACTCACCAATGAAATCTATGTCATCAGGCCCATTGCGGCATAATGAGTGGATTCAGGTACGATGATTCTAAGTGAAATAAGTCACACAGAAAATGAAACATCATAAGATATCACTAATACAAGGAATGTAAACTTGGCTACACATGAACTGAATTACAAAACAGAACAGGGTCTCAAATTTAGAAAACCAACTTATGCTTGCTTAAGGGGAAATGTGAGTTGGGGTGCTGCATAAAACCAGAGATAGAAATTAGCACAGATACCTTTCCATAAGCCAAATATATAATACTCAAGACCTACCCCTTGCTCAACGAAATGGACTAAACACCCCGTATTCAAAGCCTAGGAATACACCTGACTGCTCAGAATCTTCAAACCCATGGATTTATATGTCTCCATAAGAGAATCAAGCGTGTGTACAGCTGCAAGAATGCAGCAGAGAAAATCCGATAAATCCCATTATCAAAATGAATTACACAAACAAAACACAATGACAGTGAAATAGAGAGCAATTTTTAAATAATTCATTCAGGGCTTGTGATGCAACCTGGATTTACCACATCTACACCCAGAGCTGAGTGAGACATAAGGTTGGACACTTCGGGCTGATAGCATTGGTGAGGTTCGATGAGCAAGTGCAGACCCTTTGAAGTCATACTGCATGGTACCCATTCCATGGGTCCCAACTCTCCAGGTTTGAGGGATTCTTCCTTCAGCTAAAACATGCATGGAAAACCCAAGTATGGTGCACCATGTGACCGGGAAACGTTTTCAAATGCATCTCAGTTTTCGTCCCCTTTTACTCGGGTTCACCATTCCAGACCCTTTACTAACACTCTCCCCACTTGGAGACTCAGTGCCTTTAACCTCCTGTTTGGCACAGTTTGCAATATCTGCGCAAGATGAACAGGAATAGGGGGAATCAATGAGAGACTAGCTGGAGGTGTCTGCACAGGCAAATTTAACGCTCATTTCCCACCAGGAAGAGGAATTCACCAAAGGCTCAGCATGCCGTGCCGGAACCAGATTAGGGCCTGAAGCAATCATGTGTGTTTGCGGCCAGCTCACAAGAAAGCGAGTTGAAGAAAGGAGCTCAGGCGCACTGTAATTCACAAACCTGCAGAGTTATAAATGACAGCTATCGTCCAAAAATATATTGAAGGAAGGCTGCGAAGAGGACTTGTAAGTGGGCAGAATTGCAAGAAAACGATTTCAGGGGGTAGGCTGGAATTGCATTTAAAGCATAGGAAAAGAGGCAGAACGTCGACAATGATGCACTTGGCCAAAAAGGGCGTATGCGTTTTTTCCTGAATATATTCAGGAAAAAACGCATACGCCCTTTTTGGCCAACCATGCAAGCATGTTAAAGAATTATGCACTACAATGAAGTGTCACAGCCCCCTGGTCAAAAGGGCCATCTAAAAAAAGTGTAAAATCCAGAAAGACAGCACAGGCCATGGAGAACAGGGAGCCTTGTTATGCTGATGGGCGGGATGTAAATTGCCAACAGCCACCCTGGAGAAGTGTATGGTGTTTCCTGAAACACCTAAAAAACAAAGCAACGGAGCCTACGACACTTCCAGTTATGGTCCTATAGCTTAGGGAAATTAAAATCAAAAACACACAGCCACCCCAAATTTTCGGACGGCTCTGTTTACAAGAACCTCATCTACGGTACAAGTTAAATATCCCAGAATGTGAAAAATGGATAAAGAAGTTGTGGTTCGTACGTACAATGGAATATCACTCAGCAATGAAATCTATGTCATCAGGCCCATCACGGCATAATGAGTGGATTCAGCTACAGTGATTCTAAGTGAAATAAGTCACACAGAAAATGAAACATCATAAGATATCACTAATACACGGAATGTAAACTTGGCTACACATGAACTGAATTACAAAACAGAACAGGGACTCAAATTTAGAAAACCAACTTATGCTTGCTTAAGGGCAAAGGTGAGTTGGGGTGCTGCATAAAACCAGAGATTGAAAATAGCACAGATACCGTTCCATAAGCCAAATATGTAATAGTCAAGACCTACTCCTTGTTCAACGACATGGACTCAACACCACATATTCAACGCCTAGGAATATACCTGACTAGTAAGAATCTTAAAACCCGTGGATTTATATTTCTCTGTAGGAGAATCAAGCGTTTGTACAGCGGCATGAACGCAGCAGTGAAAATCCGATAAATCCCATTATCAAACTAAATTACAAAAACAAAACACAATGACAGTGAAAGAGACAGCAATTCTTAAATAATTGATTCAGGGCTTGTGATGAAACCTGGATTTACCACATCTACACCCAGAGCTGGGTGAGGCATAAGGCTGGACACTTCGAACTGATAGCATTGGTGAGGTTCGGTGAGCAAATTCAGACCCTTTTTAGTCATACTGCATGGTACCCATTCCATGGGTCAATAATCTCCAGGTTTAAGGAATTCTTCCTTCAGCTAAAACATGCATGGGAAACCCAGAGTATTGTCCACTGTGAGACTGGGAAACCATTTTAAATGGCTCTCAGGTTTCGTTCCCTGGTACTCGGGTTCACCATTCCAGATGCTTTACTAACCCTCTACCCACTTGGAGAGTCAGTGCCTTTAACCTCCTGTTTGGCACAGTTTGCAATTTCTGCACAAGATGAACAGGAATAGGGAGAACCAATGAGAGACTAGCTGTAGGTGTCTCCACGGGCAAATTGAATGCTCAGTTCTCACCAGAAAGAGGAATTTACCAAAGGCTCAGCGTGCCATGCCGAAACCAGATTACGGCCTGAAGCAATCCTGCGGTTTTGCGGCCAGCTCACAAGAAAGCATGTTGAAGAAAGGAGCTCAGGGACACTGTATTTAACAAACCTGCAGAGTTATTAATGACAGGTATCATACAAAAATATATTGAAGTAAGGCTGCGAGGAGGACTTGAAAGCGGGGCAGTATTCCTGGAATATGATTTCAGGACGTAGACGGGAAGTGCTCTGAAAGCATAGGAGAAGAGGCAGATCCTGGACAATGATGCACTTGGTCAAAATGTGCATATGCGTTTTTTCCAGGGCCCTCATTAAAGAGGGTAGGAGGCTCCCAGAATGCTTTAGTGGCCAACAGAGGGCCCACATCATCAAGGCGACGTGAGCCAGCCAGGCAGGAGTGACCTCACATCAGAGGGCCCACCTCACAGAAGGGTAAGGAACCCAGCCAGGATCAGACTCTCACCAGAGTGCCCACATCAGCAAGGGGCTGTGAACCAGGCAGGAGTGTCATCACACCCGTGGGGCCATATCATCAAAAGTTGAGGTAACAAGAAAATGTGGCCTCAAACCAGAGGACCCACATCACCATGGGTCTTGGAGCGAGGCAGGCAGGATTAACCTCACAACACATGGCCCATTGTATAAAAAAGGTGAGGAATCCAGCAGTTGGAACATCCCAGCAGGCGGCCCAGAGCACCGAGGCTATGGGATCCAGGCAGTGATGAACTCACAACAGAGGGCCCTCATCATGAAACTGTGAGCAAACCAGCCGTTGTGACCTCAGAGCACAAGGCCCACATCCCCATGGGGAAGGGAACCAAGTAGGAGTGTCATCGCACCAGTGGGCACACATCAGAAAATGTGGGGAGCCCAGCAGTTAGGGCCTGACACCAGAGGGCTCTCATCACCGAGGAGAGGAGGCTCCCAGCAGGCTCCAACTGCTACCAGTGGGCCGCCGTCGCCAATGCGGGGTGTGCCAGCCAGGCAAGAGTGACCTCAGAGCAGAGGGCCCACCTCACAAAAGTGTGAGGAACCCAAGGAGGATCAGACTCTCACCAGAGGGCCCACATCACCAAGAGAATGGGAACCAGGCTGGAGTGTCCTCACACCAGTGGGACCTCATCAACGAAATGTGAGTGACCCAGCACACGTGGCCTCAAACCAGAGGACACACATCACCAAGGGGCTGGGAGTGAGGCAGGCAGGAGGAGTCTCAAAACAGAGGGCCCATAGAAGAAAAAAGGTGAGGAATCCCGCAGTTGGAACCTCCCAGCAGGCGGCCAGGAGCAGCGAGGCTATGGGATCCAGACCTGACTGAACTCAAAACAGAGGGCCCTCATCATGAAACTGTGAGCAACCCAGGCTTTGGGACCTCAGAGCAGAAGGCCCACATTCCTATGTGGTTGGGAACATGGCATAAGTGTACTCGCACCTCAGGGCACACATCAGAGAATTTTGGGAGCCCAGAAGTTAGGGTCTGACGCCAGAGGGCCCTCATTACCAAGGGGAGGAGACTCCAAGCAGGCACCAACTCCCAACTGAGGGCCCATGTCGACAAGGTGACGTGTGACAGCCAGGCAGGAGTGACCTCACAGCAGAGGGCCTACCTCACAGAAGGGTGAGGAACCCAGCCAGGATAAGACTCTCACCAGAGGGCCCACATCACCAAGGGGATCAGAACCAGGCAGGACTGTCTTCACACCAGGGTGACCACATCATAGAAAGGTGAGGAAACCAGCACATGAGGCCTAAACCAGAGGACCCACATCTCCAAGGGGCTCGGATTGAGGCAGGCATGAGTAGCCTCACAACACAGGGCCAATAGAATAAAAAAGGTGAGGAATCCTGCAGTGGGAACCTCCCAGCAGGCGGCCCAGAGCACCGAGTCTATGTGATCCAGGCTGCAGTGAACTCACAGCAGAGGGCCCACATCATGAAACTGTGAGCAACCCAGCCATTGGGACCTCAGAGCAGAAGGCCCACATCCCCATGGGGATGGGAACCTCGCAGGAGTGTCCTCGCACCACTTAGCACGTATCAGAAAATGTGGGTACCCAGCAGTTAGGGCCTGACGCAAGAGGGCCCTCATCACCGAGGGGAGGAGGCTCCCAGCATGCTCCAACTGCCACAAGAGGGCCGATGTTGCCCAGGCGGGGTGTGCCAGCCAGGCAGGAGTGACCTAACAGCAGAGGGCTCACCTCACAGAAGGGTGAGGAACCCAGCCAGGATCAGACTCTCACCAGAGAGCCCACATCTTCAAGGGGATAGGAACCAGGCAAGAGTGTCCTCACACCAGTGGGGCCACATCATCGAAAGGTGAGGGACCCAGCACACGTGGCCTCAAACCAGAGGACACACATCACCAAGGGGCTGGGAGTGAGGCAGGCAGGAGGAGTCTCAAAACAGAGGGCCCATAGAAGAAAAAAGGTGAGGAATCCCGCAGTTGTAACCTCCCCGCAGGTGGCCAGGAGCAGCGAGGCTATGGGATCCAGGCCGGAGTGAACTCACACCAGAGGGCCCTCATCATGAAACTGAGCAACCCATCGTTGGGACCTCAGAGCAGAAGGCCCACATTCCCATGGTGTTGGGAACCTGGCAGGAGTGAACTCGCACCACAGGGCGCACATCAGAAAATTTTGGGAGGCCAGGAGTTAGGGCCTGACGCCAGAGGGCCCTCATTACCAAGGGGAGGAGACTCGCAGCAGGCACCAACTCCCACGAGAGAGCCGACGTCGTCAAGGCGGGGTGGGCCAGCCAGGCAGGAGTGACCTCAGAGAAGAGGGCCCACCTCTCAGAAGTGTGAGGAACCCAGCCAGGATCAGACTCTCACCGGAGGGTCCACATCACCAAGGGGATGGGAACCAGGCAGGAGTGTCCTCACACCAGTGGGGCCACATCAGCCAAAGGTGAGGAACCCAGCACATGTGGCCTCAAACTACAGGACACACATAACCAAGGGGCTGGGAGTGAGGCAGGTGTCCGGAGGGGCACATTTAACTCTAATTTCCCACCAGGAAGAGGAATTAACCAAAGGCTCAGAGTGCCGTGTCGGACCCTGATTATGGCCTAAAGCAAACCTGCGGTTCTGTGGCCAGCTTTCAAGGAAACGAGTTAAGAAAGGAAATCACGGGCACTGTAATTCACAAACCTGCAGAGATATAAATGACAGCTATTGGCAAAAATATATTGAAGTAAGTCTGCAAAGAGGACTTGAAAACGAGGCAGAATTGCAGGAATCATATTTCAGGAGGTAGATTGGAATTGCATTTAAAGCATGTGAGAAGCGGCAGATCTTTGACACTGATGCACTTGGACAAAAGTGCGTAAACATTTTTTCCTGAATATATTCAGGAAAAAACGCATATGCCCTTTTTGGCCAACCAAGCACTCCAGCAATGGAAATCCGCACTACAATGAAGTCTCATTTCCCATTCGTCAAAAGGGCCATCTGAAAAAAGTGTAAAAACCAGAAACACAGGACAGGCCATGGAGAACAGGGAGCCTTGTTATGCTGATGGGCGGGATGTAAATTGCCAACAGACACTCTGGAGATGTTTATGGTGTATCCTGAAACATCTGAAAAACAAAGCTACAGAGCCTAGGGTACTTCCACTTTTAGCCCTATAGCTTAGGAAAATTAAAATCAACAAGACACAGCCAGCACAAAATTTAGGGCTGCTGTGTTTACAAGAAACTCGAGTCCAGTACAAATTAAATATCTCAGAAAGAAAAAAATGGATAAAGGAGTTGTGCTACTTACGTACAACGGAATATCACTCAGCAATGAAATCAATGTCATCAGGCCTGTAGCAGCAAATTGAGTGGATTTAAATATGATGATTCTAAGAGAAATACGTCACACAGAGAAAGATAAGTATCATAAGATATCACTAATAGAGGGAGTGTAAACTTGGCTACACATAAACTGAATTCCAAAACCGAACAGAGTCTCACATTTAGATAAAAACCTATGCTTGCTTAAGGGGAATGTTGAGTTGGGGTGCTGTATAAAACCAGAGATTGAAATTAGCACACATACCGTTCCATAAGCCAAATATGTACTAGACAAGACCTACTCTTTGCTCAACGAAATAGACTCATCCATGGTGTATCACCTCACACATGTTAGAATGGGCATCATCAGAAAATCTACAAACAACAAATGCTGGAAAGGGTGTGGAGATAAGGAACCCTCTTCCACTATTGTTGGGAATGTAAATTGATACAGTCACTGTGGAGAACATTATGGAGTTTCTTATAAAATTAAGAATAGAATTACCATATGATACAGCAATCCCACTACTGGGCATATACCCAGACAAAACCATAAATCAAAAAGAGACATTCACCGCAATGTTCATTGCATCACTATTTACAATATCCAGGTAATGGAAGCAACCTAAATGCCCACAGACAGACGAATGCATAAAGAAGTGGTACATATATAAAATGGAATATTACTAAGCCATAAAAAGGAATGAAATTGGGTCATTTGTAGAGACGTTGATGGATCTAGAGACTGTCATACAGAGTGAAGTAAGTCAGAAATAGAAAAACAAATCTTGTATATTAATGCCTATATGTGGAACCTAGACAAATTTTACAGATGAACCGTTTTGCAAGGCAGAAATAGAGCAACAGATGTAGACAACAAACGTATGGACACCAAGGGGGGAAAGCTGTTGGGGGGTGGTGGTGGGAGGAGTTGAGAGATTGGGATTGGCATATATACATTTATATGTATAAAAGAGATAACCAAAAAGAACCTGCTGTATAAAAAAAAAATAAAATTCAAATTACAAAAAGTAAAACAGAGAAAATATTCTTCCCTTCACATACATGTATTTATATGAATAAATTATTTCCATGCTTATATCTGTAAATACAAAAAAGAGGAATAAAATCTACCTTGAACCAAAAACGAAAAAAAGAAAAAAAAACAGAACCCACCAGTTACACAGAGGAAAACCGTATCAGGGCACTTGCTCCAGTTGTAAGCAATTCTGAAGTTGGTCAGTGGTGGGGAATCATCTCCCATTCAGCCAGCAGGCCCCACGCAACAAGCGTCCTCATTGCAAAGCTGGGGGACCGTGCCGAGGCATCTGTGAGTAAACGTGGGCTGAGCCCCAGGCCAGCTGCTGCTGAAATGTTCCCACCCTTCCCAGGTAAAACACCTGAATATGTACAAGGACTTGAAAGCCTAGAGGAAGGGCCATGGAGCCACATGAGCGACAGCATGCCAGCCGACTTGGTGCCTGCAGGCCAGCCAGGGTGGTCCTGGCCCTGGGTGCTCTTCTGGAAGCTTTCCATTTCCCTGCCTGAGATACCCCTGCTGTCCCGGCCCCCACTGCTTTCTTCCTCACTCACCTCTGCCCAGGGAGAAATTCCAGCGGCAGGTATGGGTGACACATCCTCTTCTTTAGCAGGTGGCATCTTGGCAACTGCTGCAGAAAGTCCAGCAGAGCCCCACTCACACTGGGCCACCCACAAAGCCGTGGCCTCTCACTCCCTCCCACCAGTCCAGCCCCAAGACTGCTGACAGGGCAGAGAAAATGGCGTCAGGCACAGCTGCAGGGGCTCTTGCTGCCTGGAGCGGTGTTTATATTGATCTGAACCCAGGCACACCTGGGGAGGGCTGGCCGGCACGGTCAGGCTTCCCAGGCCAGCCAATAATCACCCCTCAGGGGCTCACAGTTGCAGAAACTGGAACTTGCTGAATCGGCCAGGTCAAAGGAACAGGTGTGGGCTCCTGAGAGTCAGGATAGACAAGGGGCTGCAGCTCTGGCTTGTTTTCTAATTATATTATCTGGCCCATGAGTGGGAGACAACTTCAAGAAAACCCTCTCCTAATGAGAGAAACCCAGGAGTCAGGGAGAGGAGGGGTGGCTGGTGGGTGGAGACAGAGGCCTGGTGCCCCGGGTGCAGTGGAAGTCTCTGGAAGACCAGGTGGAGGGAGGCCACACAGAGTGATGCCCAGGGTCACAGACCTGTCGGAGCTGCTGTTTGTTAGTTCAAGTCCTGCTCTGAGGTGCTCTGTGTCAGATCTGAGTGACAGGTGAGCTGGGAGTGCTCTGCAATGAGGGCGATATGCACGGTTCCTGTGTTCCCAGCCCTGCCATGGTACCTGCAAGGGTAGCTCTGTATCCTGGGAGGGGCCTGACCACGAGAGCCCCATGGGCTGCAGGGGGACCTGCCCAGGGAACACCATATCCTGGGAGGGTCCTGAACATGAGAGCCCCGTGGGCTGGGTTGGGGTACCTGCCCAGGTGAGCTCCATATCCTGGGATTGGCCTGACCTCGAGAGCCCCATGGGCTGCTGGAGTCCTGGTAAAGGATGTCAGGACAGTCAGTTAAGCCACTGAGGATATACCTCCAGTAGTTCCTAAATCCTACACCCTGCTGGTCATTCTACCAACCACCAGGACATGGTATTCTGTATTAGTCTTCAATGATGCCTTCTTTTGTATTCTATTAGTCCCAGAGTCACAAGAAATTTTGGCTTGTGAGTGGCAGGACTCAACATACAACTAAAACAATACTTCCGGGCCGTGTTGCCCCAAGGGTTCAAAAATTCCCACACCATCTTTGGGGAAAGCTCAGCTAAAGACCTAAAAGTTCTACCTCTGGAAAAGGAAACACTCATTCAATATGCAGACGACATTCTGATCGCCAGCCCTACTAAGGAGACCTCTGAACTACGAAGCCAATAAAGGATACAAGTTGTCCAAGAAAAAGCTCAAATATCACAGACTACGGTGACCTGCCTGGGCTTCATTCTCACAGAAGGTCGGAGAAGCCCATCCCAGGAAAGGGAAGAAACAATTTACAGCCTTACCCATTTCTAAAACTAGAAGACAGCTTAGGGGTTCCTGGGGAGGCCAGGGTTTGCTGCTTCTGGATCCCTAACTACAGTCTACTAGCTCGGCCTCTATATGAAACACTGAAAGGAAAAGGTAATGATCCTTTTGAATAGAATGCAGAAGTGGCCTTTCAAGAATGGAAAGAGCAGTCAATTCAGACCCTTGCACAGGAACTCCCTAATTTAGCTAAACCCTTTGACCTTTACATTCCTGGTGAACGGTGAATCGCCATTGGAGTATTAGTGCAAAACCTGGGACCACTTGAAATGGAACAATGCAAGAATGCGATCCAGGTAGGATAAACTACGGTCACCAAGGGGCTTGGCCCACCGCCACATCTGGCCAAGATACTGGCAGTATCCGAAAACCTGGAAATCAGCAGCCCAAAAGGCCACCTCCCTCCTAAGGTGAAAGGACCCCACGTGGTGATCCTAACCACCAAACATGCCCTGAAGTTGCAGGGTTGGCTCCGTGGGCACACTGACCTTGAGTGAGGAGGCCCTCCAACTCCAACCTCCATAGAGATAACCGGGGCAAAGGGGCACCATGACGACTCGTGTGAAGGTGTCTGCACGGGCAAATTTAACGCTCATTTCCCACCAGGAAGAGGAATTAACCAAAGGCTCAGCATGCCGTGCCGGAACCAGATTAGGGCCTGAAGCATTCCTGCGGGTTTGCGGCCAGCTCACAAGAAAGCGAGTTGAAGAAGGAGCTCAGGGTCACTGTAATTCACAAACCTGCAGAGTTATAAATGACAGCTATGGTCTAAAAATATATTGAAGGAAGGCTGCGAAGAGGACTTGAAAGTGGGGCAGAATTTCAGGAAAACGAGTTCAGGGGGTAGACTGGAATTGCATTTAAAGCATAGGAAAAGAGGCAGAACGACGACAATGATGCACTTGGCCAAAAAGGGCGTATCCTTTTTTTCCTGAATATATTCAGGAAAAAACGCATACGCCCTTTTTGGACAACCAAGCAAGCGTTTAAAGGAAATCTGCACTACAATGAAGTCTCACTGCCCCCCGGTCAAAAGGGCCATCTGAAAAAAGTGTAAAATCCAGAAAGGCAGCACAGACCATGGAGAAGAGGGAGCCTTGTCATGCTGATGGGCGGGATGTAAATTGCCAACAACCACTCTGGAGAAGTGTATGGTGTTTCCAGAAACACGTAGGAAACAAAGCAACACAGCCTATGGCACTTCCACTTATGGTCCTATAGCTTAGGGAAATTAAAATCAAAAACACACAGCCACCCCAAAGTTTCGGACGGCTCTGTTTACCAGAACCTCGTCTACGGTACAAGTTAAATATCCAAGAAAGCGAAAAATGGATAAAGAAATTGTGGTACGTACGTACAATGGAATATCACTCACCAATGAAATCTATGTCATCAGGCCCATTGCGGCATAATGAGTGGATTCAGGTACGATGATTCTAAGTGAAATAAGTCACACAGAAAATGAAACATCATAAGATATCACTAATACAAGGAATGTAAACTTGGCTACACATGAACTGAATTACAAAACAGAACAGGGTCTCAAATTTAGAAAACCAACTTATGCTTGCTTAAGGGGAAATGTGACTTGGGGTGCTGCATAAAACCAGAGATAGAAATTAGCACAGATACCTTTCCATAAGCCAAATATATAATACTCAAGACCTACCCCTTGCTCAACGAAATGGACTAAACACCCCGTATTCAAAGCCTAGGAATACACCTGACTGCTCAGAATCTTCAAACCCATGGATTTATATGTCTCCATAAGAGAATCAAGCGTGTGTACAGCTGCAAGAATGCAGCAGAGAAAATCCGATAAATCCCATTATCAAAATGAATTACACAAACAAAACACAATGACAGTGAAATAGAGAGCAATTTTTAAATAATTCATTCAGGGCTTGTGATGCAACCTGGATTTACCACATCTACACCCAGAGCTGAGTGAGACATAAGGTTGGACACTTCGGGCTGATAGCATTGGTGAGGTTCGATGAGCAAGTGCAGACCCTTTGAAGTCATACTGCATGGTACCCATTCCATGGGTCCCAACTCTCCAGGTTTGAGGGATTCTTCCTTCAGCTAAAACATGCATGGAAAACCCAAGTATGGTGCACCATGTGACCGGGAAACGTTTTCAAATGCATCTCAGTTTTCGTCCCCTTTTACTCGGGTTCACCATTCCAGACCCTTTACTAACACTCTCCCCACTTGGAGACTCAGTGCCTTTAACCTCCTGTTTGGCACAGTTTGCAATATCTGCGCAAGATGAACAGGAATAGGGGGAATCAATGAGAGACTAGCTGGAGGTGTCTGCACAGGCAAATTTAACACTCATTTCCCACCAGGAAGAGGAATTCACCAAAGGCTCAGCATGCCGTGCCGGAACCAGATTAGGGCCTGAAGCAATCATGTGTGTTTGCGGCCAGCTCACAAGAAAGCGAGTTGAAGAAAGGAGCTCAGGCGCACTGTAATTCACAAACCTGCAGAGTTATAAATGACAGCTATCGTCCAAAAATATATTGAAGGAAGGCTGCGAAGAGGACTTGTAAGTGGGCAGAATTGCAAGAAAACGATTTCAGGGGGTAGGCTGGAATTGCATTTAAAGCATAGGAAAAGAGGCAGAACGTCGACAATGATGCACTTGGCCAAAAAGGGCGTATGCGTTTTTTCCTGAATATATTCAGGAAAAAACGCATACGCCCTTTTTGGCCAACCATGCAAGCATGTTAAAGAATTATGCACTACAATGAAGTGTCACAGCCCCCTGGTCAAAAGGGCCATCTAAAAAAAGTGTAAAATCCAGAAAGACAGCACAGGCCATGGAGAACAGGGAGCCTTGTTATGCTGATGGGCGGGATGTAAATTGCCAACAGCCACCCTGGAGAAGTGTATGGTGTTTCCTGAAACACCTAAAAAACAAAGCAACGGAGCCTACGACACTTCCAGTTATGGTCCTATAGCTTAGGGAAATTAAAATCAAAAACACACAGCCACCCCAAATTTTCGGACGGCTCTGTTTACAAGAACCTCATCTACGGTACAAGTTAAATATCCCAGAATGTGAAAAATGGATAAAGAAGTTGTGGTTCGTACGTACAATGGAATATCACTCAGCAATGAAATCTATGTCATCAGGCCCATCACGGCATAATGAGTGGATTCAGCTACAGTGATTCTAAGTGAAATAAGTCACACAGAAAATGAAACATCATAAGATATCACTAATACACGGAATGTAAACTTGGCTACACATGAACTGAATTACAAAACAGAACAGGGACTCAAATTTAGAAAACCAACTTATGCTTGCTTAAGGGCAAAGGTGAGTTGGGGTGCTGCATAAAACCAGAGATTGAAAATAGCACAGATACCGTTCCATAAGCCAAATATGTAATAGTCAAGACCTACTCCTTGTTCAACGACATGGACTCAACACCACATATTCAACGCCTAGGAATATACCTGACTAGTAAGAATCTTAAAACCCGTGGATTTATATTTCTCTGTAGGAGAATCAAGCGTTTGTACAGCGGCATGAACGCAGCAGTGAAAATCCGATAAATCCCATTATCAAACTAAATTACAAAAACAAAACACAATGACAGTGAAAGAGACAGCAATTCTTAAATAATTGATTCAGGGCTTGTGATGAAACCTGGATTTACCACATCTACACCCAGAGCTGGGTGAGGCATAAGGCTGGACACTTCGAACTGATAGCATTGGTGAGGTTCGGTGAGCAAATTCAGACCCTTTTTAGTCATACTGCATGGTACCCATTCCATGGGTCAATAATCTCCAGGTTTAAGGAATTCTTCCTTCAGCTAAAACATGCATGGGAAACCCAGAGTATTGTCCACTGTGAGACTGGGAAACCATTTTAAATGGCTCTCAGGTTTCGTTCCCTGGTACTCGGGTTCACCATTCCAGATGCTTTACTAACCCTCTACCCACTTGGAGAGTCAGTGCCTTTAACCTCCTGTTTGGCACAGTTTGCAATTTCTGCACAAGATGAACAGGAATAGGGAGAACCAATGAGAGACTAGCTGTAGGTGTCTCCACGGGCAAATTGAATGCTCAGTTCTCACCAGAAAGAGGAATTTACCAAAGGCTCAGCGTGCCATGCCGAAACCAGATTACGGCCTGAAGCAATCCTGCGGTTTTGCGGCCAGCTCACAAGAAAGCATGTTGAAGAAAGGAGCTCAGGGACACTGTATTTAACAAACCTGCAGAGTTATTAATGACAGGTATCATACAAAAATATATTGAAGTAAGGCTGCGAGGAGGACTTGAAAGCGGGGCAGTATTCCTGGAATATGATTTCAGGACGTAGACGGGAAGTGCTCTGAAAGCATAGGAGAAGAGGCAGATCCTGGACAATGATGCACTTGGTCAAAATGTGCATATGCGTTTTTTCCAGGGCCCTCATTAAAGAGGGTAGGAGGCTCCCAGAATGCTTTAGTGGCCAACAGAGGGCCCACATCATCAAGGCGACGTGAGCCAGCCAGGCAGGAGTGACCTCACATCAGAGGGCCCACCTCACAGAAGGGTAAGGAACCCAGCCAGGATCAGACTCTCACCAGAGTGCCCACATCAGCAAGGGGCTGTGAACCAGGCAGGAGTGTCATCACACCCGTGGGGCCATATCATCAAAAGTTGAGGTAACAAGAAAATGTGGCCTCAAACCAGAGGACCCACATCACCATGGGTCTTGGAGCGAGGCAGGCAGGATTAACCTCACAACACATGGCCCATTGTATAAAAAAGGTGAGGAATCCAGCAGTTGGAACATCCCAGCAGGCGGCCCAGAGCACCGAGGCTATGGGATCCAGGCAGTGATGAACTCACAACAGAGGGCCCTCATCATGAAACTGTGAGCAAACCAGCCGTTGTGACCTCAGAGCACAAGGCCCACATCCCCATGGGGAAGGGAACCAAGTAGGAGTGTCATCGCACCAGTGGGCACACATCAGAAAATGTGGGGAGCCCAGCAGTTAGGGCCTGACACCAGAGGGCTCTCATCACCGAGGAGAGGAGGCTCCCAGCAGGCTCCAACTGCTACCAGTGGGCCGCCGTCGCCAATGCGGGGTGTGCCAGCCAGGCAAGAGTGACCTCAGAGCAGAGGGCCCACCTCACAAAAGTGTGAGGAACCCAAGGAGGATCAGACTCTCACCAGAGGGCCCACATCACCAAGAGAATGGGAACCAGGCTGGAGTGTCCTCACACCAGTGGGACCTCATCAACGAAATGTGAGTGACCCAGCACACGTGGCCTCAAACCAGAGGACACACATCACCAAGGGGCTG
Source organism: Delphinapterus leucas (assembly GCF_059928025.1). NCBI lineage: Eukaryota > Metazoa > Chordata > Mammalia > Artiodactyla > Monodontidae > Delphinapterus > Delphinapterus leucas. The sequence continues at coordinate 1,156,725 of NW_028322237.1, forward strand.
GGAGTGAGGCAGGCAGGAGGAGTCTCAAAACAGAGGGCCCATAGAAGAAAAAAGGTGAGGAATCCCGCAGTTGGAACCTCCCAGCAGGCGGCCAGGAGCAGCGAGGCTATGGGATCCAGACCTGACTGAACTCAAAACAGAGGGCCCTCATCATGAAACTGTGAGCAACCCAGGCTTTGGGACCTCAGAGCAGAAGGCCCACATTCCTATGTGGTTGGGAACATGGCATAAGTGTACTCGCACCTCAGGGCACACATCAGAGAATTTTGGGAGCCCAGAAGTTAGGGTCTGACGCCAGAGGGCCCTCATTACCAAGGGGAGGAGACTCCAAGCAGGCACCAACTCCCAACTGAGGGCCCATGTCGACAAGGTGACGTGTGACAGCCAGGCAGGAGTGACCTCACAGCAGAGGGCCTACCTCACAGAAGGGTGAGGAACCCAGCCAGGATAAGACTCTCACCAGAGGGCCCACATCACCAAGGGGATCAGAACCAGGCAGGACTGTCTTCACACCAGGGTGACCACATCATAGAAAGGTGAGGAAACCAGCACATGAGGCCTAAACCAGAGGACCCACATCTCCAAGGGGCTCGGATTGAGGCAGGCATGAGTAGCCTCACAACACAGGGCCAATAGAATAAAAAAGGTGAGGAATCCTGCAGTGGGAACCTCCCAGCAGGCGGCCCAGAGCACCGAGTCTATGTGATCCAGGCTGCAGTGAACTCACAGCAGAGGGCCCACATCATGAAACTGTGAGCAACCCAGCCATTGGGACCTCAGAGCAGAAGGCCCACATCCCCATGGGGATGGGAACCTCGCAGGAGTGTCCTCGCACCACTTAGCACGTATCAGAAAATGTGGGTACCCAGCAGTTAGGGCCTGACGCAAGAGGGCCCTCATCACCGAGGGGAGGAGGCTCCCAGCATGCTCCAACTGCCACAAGAGGGCCGATGTTGCCCAGGCGGGGTGTGCCAGCCAGGCAGGAGTGACCTAACAGCAGAGGGCTCACCTCACAGAAGGGTGAGGAACCCAGCCAGGATCAGACTCTCACCAGAGAGCCCACATCTTCAAGGGGATAGGAACCAGGCAAGAGTGTCCTCACACCAGTGGGGCCACATCATCGAAAGGTGAGGGACCCAGCACACGTGGCCTCAAACCAGAGGACACACATCACCAAGGGGCTGGGAGTGAGGCAGGCAGGAGGAGTCTCAAAACAGAGGGCCCATAGAAGAAAAAAGGTGAGGAATCCCGCAGTTGTAACCTCCCCGCAGGTGGCCAGGAGCAGCGAGGCTATGGGATCCAGGCCGGAGTGAACTCACACCAGAGGGCCCTCATCATGAAACTGAGCAACCCATCGTTGGGACCTCAGAGCAGAAGGCCCACATTCCCATGGTGTTGGGAACCTGGCAGGAGTGAACTCGCACCACAGGGCGCACATCAGAAAATTTTGGGAGGCCAGGAGTTAGGGCCTGACGCCAGAGGGCCCTCATTACCAAGGGGAGGAGACTCGCAGCAGGCACCAACTCCCACGAGAGAGCCGACGTCGTCAAGGCGGGGTGGGCCAGCCAGGCAGGAGTGACCTCAGAGAAGAGGGCCCACCTCTCAGAAGTGTGAGGAACCCAGCCAGGATCAGACTCTCACCGGAGGGTCCACATCACCAAGGGGATGGGAACCAGGCAGGAGTGTCCTCACACCAGTGGGGCCACATCAGCCAAAGGTGAGGAACCCAGCACATGTGGCCTCAAACTACAGGACACACATAACCAAGGGGCTGGGAGTGAGGCAGGTGTCCGGAGGGGCACATTTAACTCTAATTTCCCACCAGGAAGAGGAATTAACCAAAGGCTCAGAGTGCCGTGTCGGACCCTGATTATGGCCTAAAGCAAACCTGCGGTTCTGTGGCCAGCTTTCAAGGAAACGAGTTAAGAAAGGAAATCACGGGCACTGTAATTCACAAACCTGCAGAGATATAAATGACAGCTATTGGCAAAAATATATTGAAGTAAGTCTGCAAAGAGGACTTGAAAACGAGGCAGAATTGCAGGAATCATATTTCAGGAGGTAGATTGGAATTGCATTTAAAGCATGTGAGAAGCGGCAGATCTTTGACACTGATGCACTTGGACAAAAGTGCGTAAACATTTTTTCCTGAATATATTCAGGAAAAAACGCATATGCCCTTTTTGGCCAACCAAGCACTCCAGCAATGGAAATCCGCACTACAATGAAGTCTCATTTCCCATTCGTCAAAAGGGCCATCTGAAAAAAGTGTAAAAACCAGAAACACAGGACAGGCCATGGAGAACAGGGAGCCTTGTTATGCTGATGGGCGGGATGTAAATTGCCAACAGACACTCTGGAGATGTTTATGGTGTATCCTGAAACATCTGAAAAACAAAGCTACAGAGCCTAGGGTACTTCCACTTTTAGCCCTATAGCTTAGGAAAATTAAAATCAACAAGACACAGCCAGCACAAAATTTAGGGCTGCTGTGTTTACAAGAAACTCGAGTCCAGTACAAATTAAATATCTCAGAAAGAAAAAAATGGATAAAGGAGTTGTGCTACTTACGTACAACGGAATATCACTCAGCAATGAAATCAATGTCATCAGGCCTGTAGCAGCAAATTGAGTGGATTTAAATATGATGATTCTAAGAGAAATACGTCACACAGAGAAAGATAAGTATCATAAGATATCACTAATAGAGGGAGTGTAAACTTGGCTACACATAAACTGAATTCCAAAACCGAACAGAGTCTCACATTTAGATAAAAACCTATGCTTGCTTAAGGGGAATGTTGAGTTGGGGTGCTGTATAAAACCAGAGATTGAAATTAGCACACATACCGTTCCATAAGCCAAATATGTACTAGACAAGACCTACTCTTTGCTCAACGAAATAGACTCATCCATGGTGTATCACCTCACACATGTTAGAATGGGCATCATCAGAAAATCTACAAACAACAAATGCTGGAAAGGGTGTGGAGATAAGGAACCCTCTTCCACTATTGTTGGGAATGTAAATTGATACAGTCACTGTGGAGAACATTATGGAGTTTCTTATAAAATTAAGAATAGAATTACCATATGATACAGCAATCCCACTACTGGGCATATACCCAGACAAAACCATAAATCAAAAAGAGACATTCACCGCAATGTTCATTGCATCACTATTTACAATATCCAGGTAATGGAAGCAACCTAAATGCCCACAGACAGACGAATGCATAAAGAAGTGGTACATATATAAAATGGAATATTACTAAGCCATAAAAAGGAATGAAATTGGGTCATTTGTAGAGACGTTGATGGATCTAGAGACTGTCATACAGAGTGAAGTAAGTCAGAAATAGAAAAACAAATCTTGTATATTAATGCCTATATGTGGAACCTAGACAAATTTTACAGATGAACCGTTTTGCAAGGCAGAAATAGAGCAACAGATGTAGACAACAAACGTATGGACACCAAGGGGGGAAAGCTGTTGGGGGGTGGTGGTGGGAGGAGTTGAGAGATTGGGATTGGCATATATACATTTATATGTATAAAAGAGATAACCAAAAAGAACCTGCTGTATAAAAAAAAAATAAAATTCAAATTACAAAAAGTAAAACAGAGAAAATATTCTTCCCTTCACATACATGTATTTATATGAATAAATTATTTCCATGCTTATATCTGTAAATACAAAAAAGAGGAATAAAATCTACCTTGAACCAAAAACGAAAAAAAGAAAAAAAAACAGAACCCACCAGTTACACAGAGGAAAACCGTATCAGGGCACTTGCTCCAGTTGTAAGCAATTCTGAAGTTGGTCAGTGGTGGGGAATCATCTCCCATTCAGCCAGCAGGCCCCACGCAACAAGCGTCCTCATTGCAAAGCTGGGGGACCGTGCCGAGGCATCTGTGAGTAAACGTGGGCTGAGCCCCAGGCCAGCTGCTGCTGAAATGTTCCCACCCTTCCCAGGTAAAACACCTGAATATGTACAAGGACTTGAAAGCCTAGAGGAAGGGCCATGGAGCCACATGAGCGACAGCATGCCAGCCGACTTGGTGCCTGCAGGCCAGCCAGGGTGGTCCTGGCCCTGGGTGCTCTTCTGGAAGCTTTCCATTTCCCTGCCTGAGATACCCCTGCTGTCCCGGCCCCCACTGCTTTCTTCCTCACTCACCTCTGCCCAGGGAGAAATTCCAGCGGCAGGTATGGGTGACACATCCTCTTCTTTAGCAGGTGGCATCTTGGCAACTGCTGCAGAAAGTCCAGCAGAGCCCCACTCACACTGGGCCACCCACAAAGCCGTGGCCTCTCACTCCCTCCCACCAGTCCAGCCCCAAGACTGCTGACAGGGCAGAGAAAATGGCGTCAGGCACAGCTGCAGGGGCTCTTGCTGCCTGGAGCGGTGTTTATATTGATCTGAACCCAGGCACACCTGGGGAGGGCTGGCCGGCACGGTCAGGCTTCCCAGGCCAGCCAATAATCACCCCTCAGGGGCTCACAGTTGCAGAAACTGGAACTTGCTGAATCGGCCAGGTCAAAGGAACAGGTGTGGGCTCCTGAGAGTCAGGATAGACAAGGGGCTGCAGCTCTGGCTTGTTTTCTAATTATATTATCTGGCCCATGAGTGGGAGACAACTTCAAGAAAACCCTCTCCTAATGAGAGAAACCCAGGAGTCAGGGAGAGGAGGGGTGGCTGGTGGGTGGAGACAGAGGCCTGGTGCCCCGGGTGCAGTGGAAGTCTCTGGAAGACCAGGTGGAGGGAGGCCACACAGAGTGATGCCCAGGGTCACAGACCTGTCGGAGCTGCTGTTTGTTAGTTCAAGTCCTGCTCTGAGGTGCTCTGTGTCAGATCTGAGTGACAGGTGAGCTGGGAGTGCTCTGCAATGAGGGCGATATGCACGGTTCCTGTGTTCCCAGCCCTGCCATGGTACCTGCAAGGGTAGCTCTGTATCCTGGGAGGGGCCTGACCACGAGAGCCCCATGGGCTGCAGGGGGACCTGCCCAGGGAACACCATATCCTGGGAGGGTCCTGAACATGAGAGCCCCGTGGGCTGGGTTGGGGTACCTGCCCAGGTGAGCTCCATATCCTGGGATTGGCCTGACCTCGAGAGCCCCATGGGCTGCTGGAGTCCTGGTAAAGGATGTCAGGACAGTCAGTTAAGCCACTGAGGATATACCTCCAGTAGTTCCTAAATCCTACACCCTGCTGGTCATTCTACCAACCACCAGGACATGGTATTCTGTATTAGTCTTCAATGATGCCTTCTTTTGTATTCTATTAGTCCCAGAGTCACAAGAAATTTTGGCTTGTGAGTGGCAGGACTCAACATACAACTAAAACAATACTTCCGGGCCGTGTTGCCCCAAGGGTTCAAAAATTCCCACACCATCTTTGGGGAAAGCTCAGCTAAAGACCTAAAAGTTCTACCTCTGGAAAAGGAAACACTCATTCAATATGCAGACGACATTCTGATCGCCAGCCCTACTAAGGAGACCTCTGAACTACGAAGCCAATAAAGGATACAAGTTGTCCAAGAAAAAGCTCAAATATCACAGACTACGGTGACCTGCCTGGGCTTCATTCTCACAGAAGGTCGGAGAAGCCCATCCCAGGAAAGGGAAGAAACAATTTACAGCCTTACCCATTTCTAAAACTAGAAGACAGCTTAGGGGTTCCTGGGGAGGCCAGGGTTTGCTGCTTCTGGATCCCTAACTACAGTCTACTAGCTCGGCCTCTATATGAAACACTGAAAGGAAAAGGTAATGATCCTTTTGAATAGAATGCAGAAGTGGCCTTTCAAGAATGGAAAGAGCAGTCAATTCAGACCCTTGCACAGGAACTCCCTAATTTAGCTAAACCCTTTGACCTTTACATTCCTGGTGAACGGTGAATCGCCATTGGAGTATTAGTGCAAAACCTGGGACCACTTGAAATGGAACAATGCAAGAATGCGATCCAGGTAGGATAAACTACGGTCACCAAGGGGCTTGGCCCACCGCCACATCTGGCCAAGATACTGGCAGTATCCGAAAACCTGGAAATCAGCAGCCCAAAAGGCCACCTCCCTCCTAAGGTGAAAGGACCCCACGTGGTGATCCTAACCACCAAACATGCCCTGAAGTTGCAGGGTTGGCTCCGTGGGCACACTGACCTTGAGTGAGGAGGCCCTCCAACTCCAACCTCCATAGAGATAACCGGGGCAAAGGGGCACCATGACGACTCGTGTGAAGGTGTCTGCACGGGCAAATTTAACGCTCATTTCCCACCAGGAAGAGGAATTAACCAAAGGCTCAGCATGCCGTGCCGGAACCAGATTAGGGCCTGAAGCATTCCTGCGGGTTTGCGGCCAGCTCACAAGAAAGCGAGTTGAAGAAGGAGCTCAGGGTCACTGTAATTCACAAACCTGCAGAGTTATAAATGACAGCTATGGTCTAAAAATATATTGAAGGAAGGCTGCGAAGAGGACTTGAAAGTGGGGCAGAATTTCAGGAAAACGAGTTCAGGGGGTAGACTGGAATTGCATTTAAAGCATAGGAAAAGAGGCAGAACGACGACAATGATGCACTTGGCCAAAAAGGGCGTATCCTTTTTTTCCTGAATATATTCAGGAAAAAACGCATACGCCCTTTTTGGACAACCAAGCAAGCGTTTAAAGGAAATCTGCACTACAATGAAGTCTCACTGCCCCCCGGTCAAAAGGGCCATCTGAAAAAAGTGTAAAATCCAGAAAGGCAGCACAGACCATGGAGAAGAGGGAGCCTTGTCATGCTGATGGGCGGGATGTAAATTGCCAACAACCACTCTGGAGAAGTGTATGGTGTTTCCAGAAACACGTAGGAAACAAAGCAACACAGCCTATGGCACTTCCACTTATGGTCCTATAGCTTAGGGAAATTAAAATCAAAAACACACAGCCACCCCAAAGTTTCGGACGGCTCTGTTTACCAGAACCTCGTCTACGGTACAAGTTAAATATCCAAGAAAGCGAAAAATGGATAAAGAAATTGTGGTACGTACGTACAATGGAATATCACTCACCAATGAAATCTATGTCATCAGGCCCATTGCGGCATAATGAGTGGATTCAGGTACGATGATTCTAAGTGAAATAAGTCACACAGAAAATGAAACATCATAAGATATCACTAATACAAGGAATGTAAACTTGGCTACACATGAACTGAATTACAAAACAGAACAGGGTCTCAAATTTAGAAAACCAACTTATGCTTGCTTAAGGGGAAATGTGACTTGGGGTGCTGCATAAAACCAGAGATAGAAATTAGCACAGATACCTTTCCATAAGCCAAATATATAATACTCAAGACCTACCCCTTGCTCAACGAAATGGACTAAACACCCCGTATTCAAAGCCTAGGAATACACCTGACTGCTCAGAATCTTCAAACCCATGGATTTATATGTCTCCATAAGAGAATCAAGCGTGTGTACAGCTGCAAGAATGCAGCAGAGAAAATCCGATAAATCCCATTATCAAAATGAATTACACAAACAAAACACAATGACAGTGAAATAGAGAGCAATTTTTAAATAATTCATTCAGGGCTTGTGATGCAACCTGGATTTACCACATCTACACCCAGAGCTGAGTGAGACATAAGGTTGGACACTTCGGGCTGATAGCATTGGTGAGGTTCGATGAGCAAGTGCAGACCCTTTGAAGTCATACTGCATGGTACCCATTCCATGGGTCCCAACTCTCCAGGTTTGAGGGATTCTTCCTTCAGCTAAAACATGCATGGAAAACCCAAGTATGGTGCACCATGTGACCAGGAAACGTTTTCAAATGCATCTCAGTTTTCGTCCCCTTTTACTCGGGTTCACCATTCCAGACCCTTTACTAACACTCTCCCCACTTGGAGACTCAGTGCCTTTAACCTCCTGTTTGGCACAGTTTGCAATATCTGCGCAAGATGAACAGGAATAGGGGGAATCAATGAGAGACTAGCTGGAGGTGTCTGCACAGGCAAATTTAACGCTCATTTCCCACCAGGAAGAGGAATTCACCAAAGGCTCAGCATGCCGTGCCGGAACCAGATTAGGGCCTGAAGCAATCATGTGTGTTTGCGGCCAGCTCACAAGAAAGCGAGTTGAAGAAAGGAGCTCAGGCGCACTGTAATTCACAAACCTGCAGAGTTATAAATGACAGCTATCGTCCAAAAATATATTGAAGGAAGGCTGCGAAGAGGACTTGTAAGTGGGCAGAATTGCAAGAAAACGATTTCAGGGGGTAGGCTGGAATTGCATTTAAAGCATAGGAAAAGAGGCAGAACGTCGACAATGATGCACTTGGCCAAAAAGGGCGTATGCGTTTTTTCCTGAATATATTCAGGAAAAAACGCATACGCCCTTTTTGGCCAACCATGCAAGCATGTTAAAGAATTATGCACTACAATGAAGTGTCACAGCCCCCTGGTCAAAAGGGCCATCTAAAAAAAGTGTAAAATCCAGAAAGACAGCACAGGCCATGGAGAACAGGGAGCCTTGTTATGCTGATGGGCGGGATGTAAATTGCCAACAGCCACCCTGGAGAAGTGTATGGTGTTTCCTGAAACACCTAAAAAACAAAGCAACGGAGCCTACGACACTTCCAGTTATGGTCCTATAGCTTAGGGAAATTAAAATCAAAAACACACAGCCACCCCAAATTTTCGGACGGCTCTGTTTACAAGAACCTCATCTACGGTACAAGTTAAATATCCCAGAATGTGAAAAATGGATAAAGAAGTTGTGGTTCGTACGTACAATGGAATATCACTCAGCAATGAAATCTATGTCATCAGGCCCATCACGGCATAATGAGTGGATTCAGCTACAGTGATTCTAAGTGAAATAAGTCACACAGAAAATGAAACATCATAAGATATCACTAATACACGGAATGTAAACTTGGCTACACATGAACTGAATTACAAAACAGAACAGGGACTCAAATTTAGAAAACCAACTTATGCTTGCTTAAGGGCAAAGGTGAGTTGGGGTGCTGCATAAAACCAGAGATTGAAAATAGCACAGATACCGTTCCATAAGCCAAATATGTAATAGTCAAGACCTACTCCTTGTTCAACGACATGGACTCAACACCACATATTCAACGCCTAGGAATATACCTGACTAGTAAGAATCTTAAAACCCGTGGATTTATATTTCTCTGTAGGAGAATCAAGCGTTTGTACAGCGGCATGAACGCAGCAGTGAAAATCCGATAAATCCCATTATCAAACTAAATTACAAAAACAAAACACAATGACAGTGAAAGAGACAGCAATTCTTAAATAATTGATTCAGGGCTTGTGATGAAACCTGGATTTACCACATCTACACCCAGAGCTGGGTGAGGCATAAGGCTGGACACTTCGAACTGATAGCATTGGTGAGGTTCGGTGAGCAAATTCAGACCCTTTTTAGTCATACTGCATGGTACCCATTCCATGGGTCAATAATCTCCAGGTTTAAGGAATTCTTCCTTCAGCTAAAACATGCATGGGAAACCCAGAGTATTGTCCACTGTGAGACTGGGAAACCATTTTAAATGGCTCTCAGGTTTCGTTCCCTGGTACTCGGGTTCACCATTCCAGATGCTTTACTAACCCTCTACCCACTTGGAGAGTCAGTGCCTTTAACCTCCTGTTTGGCACAGTTTGCAATTTCTGCACAAGATGAACAGGAATAGGGAGAACCAATGAGAGACTAGCTGTAGGTGTCTCCACGGGCAAATTGAATGCTCATTTCTCACCAGAAAGAGGAATTTACCAAAGGCTCAGCGTGCCATGCCGAAACCAGATTACGGCCTGAAGCAATCCTGCGGTTTTGCGGCCAGCTCACAAGAAAGCATGTTGAAGAAAGGAGCTCAGGGACACTGTATTTAACAAACCTGCAGAGTTATTAATGACAGGTATCATACAAAAATATATTGAAGTAAGGCTGCGAGGAGGACTTGAAAGCGGGGCAGTATTCCTGGAATATGATTTCAGGACGTAGACGGGAAGTGCTCTGAAAGCATAGGAGAAGAGGCAGATCCTGGACAATGATGCACTTGGTCAAAATGTGCATATGCGTTTTTTCCAGGGCCCTCATTAAAGAGGGTAGGAGGCTCCCAGAATGCTTTAGTGGCCAACAGAGGGCCCACATCATCAAGGCGACGTGAGCCAGCCAGGCAGGAGTGACCTCACATCAGAGGGCCCACCTCACAGAAGGGTAAGGAACCCAGCCAGGATCAGACTCTCACCAGAGTGCCCACATCAGCAAGGGGCTGTGAACCAGGCAGGAGTGTCATCACACCCGTGGGGCCATATCATCAAAAGTTGAGGTAACAAGAAAATGTGGCCTCAAACCAGAGGACCCACATCACCATGGGTCTTGGAGCGAGGCAGGCAGGATTAACCTCACAACACATGGCCCATTGTATAAAAAAGGTGAGGAATCCAGCAGTTGGAACATCCCAGCAGGCGGCCCAGAGCACCAAGGCTATGGGATCCAGGCAGTGATGAACTCACAACAGAGGGCCCTCATCATGAAACTGTGAGCAAACCAGCCGTTGTGACCTCAGAGCACAAGGCCCACATCCCCATGGGGAAGGGAACCAAGTAGGAGTGTCATCGCACCAGTGGGCACACATCAGAAAATGTGGGGAGCCCAGCAGTTAGGGCCTGACACCAGAGGGCTCTCATCACCGAGGAGAGGAGGCTCCCAGCAGGCTCCAACTGCTACCAGTGGGCCGCCGTCGCCAATGCGGGGTGTGCCAGCCAGGCAAGAGTGACCTCAGAGCAGAGGGCCCACCTCACAAAAGTGTGAGGAACCCAAGGAGGATCAGACTCTCACCAGAGGGCCCACATCACCAAGAGAATGGGAACCAGGCTGGAGTGTCCTCACACCAGTGGGACCTCATCAACGAAATGTGAGTGACCCAGCACACGTGGCCTCAAACCAGAGGACACACATCACCAAGGGGCTGGGAGTGAGGCAGGCAGGAGGAGTCTCAAAACAGAGGGCCCATAGAAGAAAAAAGGTGAGGAATCCCGCAGTTGGAACCTCCCAGCAGGCGGCCAGGAGCAGCGAGGCTATGGGATCCAGACCTGACTGAACTCAAAACAGAGGGCCCTCATCATGAAACTGTGAGCAACCCAGGCTTTGGGACCTCAGAGCAGAAGGCCCACATTCCTATGTGGTTGGGAACATGGCATAAGTGTACTCGCACCTCAGGGCACACATCAGAGAATTTTGGGAGCCCAGAAGTTAGGGTCTGACGCCAGAGGGCCCTCATTACCAAGGGGAGGAGACTCCAAGCAGGCACCAACTCCCAACTGAGGGCCCATGTCGACAAGGTGACGTGTGACAGCCAGGCAGGAGTGACCTCACAGCAGAGGGCCTACCTCACAGAAGGGTGAGGAACCCAGCCAGGATAAGACTCTCACCAGAGGGCCCACATCACCAAGGGGATCAGAACCAGGCAGGACTGTCTTCACACCAGGGTGACCACATCATAGAAAGGTGAGGAAACCAGCACATGAGGCCTAAACCAGAGGACCCACATCTCCAAGGGGCTCGGATTGAGGCAGGCATGAGTAGCCTCACAACACAGGGCCAATAGAATAAAAAAGGTGAGGAATCCTGCAGTGGGAACCTCCCAGCAGGCGGCCCAGAGCACCGAGTCTATGTGATCCAGGCTGCAGTGAACTCACAGCAGAGGGCCCACATCATGAAACTGTGAGCAACCCAGCCATTGGGACCTCAGAGCAGAAGGCCCACATCCCCATGGGGATGGGAACCTCGCAGGAGTGTCCTCGCACCACTTAGCACGTATCAGAAAATGTGGGTACCCAGCAGTTAGGGCCTGACGCAAGAGGGCCCTCATCACCGAGGGGAGGAGGCTCCCAGCATGCTCCAACTGCCACAAGAGGGCCGATGTTGCCCAGGCGGGGTGTGCCAGCCAGGCAGGAGTGACCTAACAGCAGAGGGCTCACCTCACAGAAGGGTGAGGAACCCAGCCAGGATCAGACTCTCACCAGAGAGCCCACATCTTCAAGGGGATAGGAACCAGGCAAGAGTGTCCTCACACCAGTGGGGCCACATCATCGAAAGGTGAGGGACCCAGCACACGTGGCCTCAAACCAGAGGACACACATCACCAAGGGGCTGGGAGTGAGGCAGGCAGGAGGAGTCTCAAAACAGAGGGCCCATAGAAGAAAAAAGGTGAGGAATCCCGCAGTTGTAACCTCCCCGCAGGTGGCCAGGAGCAGCGAGGCTATGGGATCCAGGCCGGAGTGAACTCACACCAGAGGGCCCTCATCATGAAACTGAGCAACCCATCGTTGGGACCTCAGAGCAGAAGGCCCACATTCCCATGGTGTTGGGAACCTGGCAGGAGTGAACTCGCACCACAGGGCGCACATCAGAAAATTTTGGGAGGCCAGGAGTTAGGGCCTGACGCCAGAGGGCCCTCATTACCAAGGGGAGGAGACTCGCAGCAGGCACCAACTCCCACGAGAGAGCCGACGTCGTCAAGGCGGGGTGGGCCAGCCAGGCAGGAGTGACCTCAGAGAAGAGGGCCCACCTCTCAGAAGTGTGAGGAACCCAGCCAGGATCAGACTCTCACCGGAGGGTCCACATCACCAAGGGGATGGGAACCAGGCAGGAGTGTCCTCACACCAGTGGGGCCACATCAGCCAAAGGTGAGGAACCCAGCACATGTGGCCTCAAACTACAGGACACACATAACCAAGGGGCTGGGAGTGAGGCAGGTGTCCGGAGGGGCACATTTAACTCTAATTTCCCACCAGGAAGAGGAATTAACCAAAGGCTCAGAGTGCCGTGTCGGACCCTGATTATGGCCTAAAGCAAACCTGCGGTTCTGTGGCCAGCTTTCAAGGAAACGAGTTAAGAAAGGAAATCACGGGCACTGTAATTCACAAACCTGCAGAGATATAAATGACAGCTATTGGCAAAAATATATTGAAGTAAGTCTGCAAAGAGGACTTGAAAACGAGGCAGAATTGCAGGAATCATATTTCAGGAGGTAGATTGGAATTGCATTTAAAGCATGTGAGAAGCGGCAGATCTTTGACACTGATGCACTTGGACAAAAGTGCGTAAACATTTTTTCCTGAATATATTCAGGAAAAAACGCATATGCCCTTTTTGGCCAACCAAGCACTCCAGCAATGGAAATCCGCACTACAATGAAGTCTCATTTCCCATTCGTCAAAAGGGCCATCTGAAAAAAGTGTAAAAACCAGAAACACAGGACAGGCCATGGAGAACAGGGAGCCTTGTTATGCTGATGGGCGGGATGTAAATTGCCAACAGACACTCTGGAGATGTTTATGGTGTATCCTGAAACATCTGAAAAACAAAGCTACAGAGCCTAGGGTACTTCCACTTTTAGCCCTATAGCTTAGGAAAATTAAAATCAACAAGACACAGCCAGCACAAAATTTAGGGCTGCTGTGTTTACAAGAAACTCGAGTCCAGTACAAATTAAATATCTCAGAAAGAAAAAAATGGATAAAGGAGTTGTGCTACTTACGTACAACGGAATATCACTCAGCAATGAAATCAATGTCATCAGGCCTGTAGCAGCAAATTGAGTGGATTTAAATATGATGATTCTAAGAGAAATACGTCACACAGAGAAAGATAAGTATCATAAGATATCACTAATAGAGGGAGTGTAAACTTGGCTACACATAAACTGAATTCCAAAACCGAACAGAGTCTCACATTTAGATAAAAACCTATGCTTGCTTAAGGGGAATGTTGAGTTGGGGTGCTGTATAAAACCAGAGATTGAAATTAGCACACATACCGTTCCATAAGCCAAATATGTACTAGACAAGACCTACTCTTTGCTCAACGAAATAGACTCATCCATGGTGTATCACCTCACACATGTTAGAATGGGCATCATCAGAAAATCTACAAACAACAAATGCTGGAAAGGGTGTGGAGATAAGGAACCCTCTTCCACTATTGTTGGGAATGTAAATTGATACAGTCACTGTGGAGAACATTATGGAGTTTCTTATAAAATTAAGAATAGAATTACCATATGATACAGCAATCCCACTACTGGGCATATACCCAGACAAAACCATAAATCAAAAAGAGACATTCACCGCAATGTTCATTGCATCACTATTTACAATATCCAGGTAATGGAAGCAACCTAAATGCCCACAGACAGACGAATGCATAAAGAAGTGGTACATATATAAAATGGAATATTACTAAGCCATAAAAAGGAATGAAATTGGGTCATTTGTAGAGACGTTGATGGATCTAGAGACTGTCATACAGAGTGAAGTAAGTCAGAAATAGAAAAACAAATCTTGTATATTAATGCCTATATGTGGAACCTAGACAAATTTTACAGATGAACCGTTTTGCAAGGCAGAAATAGAGCAACAGATGTAGACAACAAACGTATGGACACCAAGGGGGGAAAGCTGTTGGGGGGTGGTGGTGGGAGGAGTTGAGAGATTGGGATTGGCATATATACATTTATATGTATAAAAGAGATAACCAAAAAGAACCTGCTGTATAAAAAAAAAATAAAATTCAAATTACAAAAAGTAAAACAGAGAAAATATTCTTCCCTTCACATACATGTATTTATATGAATAAATTATTTCCATGCTTATATCTGTAAATACAAAAAAGAGGAATAAAATCTACCTTGAACCAAAAACGAAAAAAAGAAAAAAAAACAGAACCCACCAGTTACACAGAGGAAAACCGTATCAGGGCACTTGCTCCAGTTGTAAGCAATTCTGAAGTTGGTCAGTGGTGGGGAATCATCTCCCATTCAGCCAGCAGGCCCCACGCAACAAGCGTCCTCATTGCAAAGCTGGGGGACCGTGCCGAGGCATCTGTGAGTAAACGTGGGCTGAGCCCCAGGCCAGCTGCTGCTGAAATGTTCCCACCCTTCCCAGGTAAAACACCTGAATATGTACAAGGACTTGAAAGCCTAGAGGAAGGGCCATGGAGCCACATGAGCGACAGCATGCCAGCCGACTTGGTGCCTGCAGGCCAGCCAGGGTGGTCCTGGCCCTGGGTGCTCTTCTGGAAGCTTTCCATTTCCCTGCCTGAGATACCCCTGCTGTCCCGGCCCCCACTGCTTTCTTCCTCACTCACCTCTGCCCAGGGAGAAATTCCAGCGGCAGGTATGGGTGACACATCCTCTTCTTTAGCAGGTGGCATCTTGGCAACTGCTGCAGAAAGTCCAGCAGAGCCCCACTCACACTGGGCCACCCACAAAGCCGTGGCCTCTCACTCCCTCCCACCAGTCCAGCCCCAAGACTGCTGACAGGGCAGAGAAAATGGCGTCAGGCACAGCTGCAGGGGCTCTTGCTGCCTGGAGCGGTGTTTATATTGATCTGAACCCAGGCACACCTGGGGAGGGCTGGCCGGCACGGTCAGGCTTCCCAGGCCAGCCAATAATCACCCCTCAGGGGCTCACAGTTGCAGAAACTGGAACTTGCTGAATCGGCCAGGTCAAAGGAACAGGTGTGGGCTCCTGAGAGTCAGGATAGACAAGGGGCTGCAGCTCTGGCTTGTTTTCTAATTATATTATCTGGCCCATGAGTGGGAGACAACTTCAAGAAAACCCTCTCCTAATGAGAGAAACCCAGGAGTCAGGGAGAGGAGGGGTGGCTGGTGGGTGGAGACAGAGGCCTGGTGCCCCGGGTGCAGTGGAAGTCTCTGGAAGACCAGGTGGAGGGAGGCCACACAGAGTGATGCCCAGGGTCACAGACCTGTCGGAGCTGCTGTTTGTTAGTTCAAGTCCTGCTCTGAGGTGCTCTGTGTCAGATCTGAGTGACAGGTGAGCTGGGAGTGCTCTGCAATGAGGGCGATATGCACGGTTCCTGTGTTCCCAGCCCTGCCATGGTACCTGCAAGGGTAGCTCTGTATCCTGGGAGGGGCCTGACCACGAGAGCCCCATGGGCTGCAGGGGGACCTGCCCAGGGAACACCATATCCTGGGAGGGTCCTGAACATGAGAGCCCCGTGGGCTGGGTTGGGGTACCTGCCCAGGTGAGCTCCATATCCTGGGATTGGCCTGACCTCGAGAGCCCCATGGGCTGCTGGAGTCCTGGTAAAGGATGTCAGGACAGTCAGTTAAGCCACTGAGGATATACCTCCAGTAGTTCCTAAATCCTACACCCTGCTGGTCATTCTACCAACCACCAGGACATGGTATTCTGTATTAGTCTTCAATGATGCCTTCTTTTGTATTCTATTAGTCCCAGAGTCACAAGAAATTTTGGCTTGTGAGTGGCAGGACTCAACATACAACTAAAACAATACTTCCGGGCCGTGTTGCCCCAAGGGTTCAAAAATTCCCACACCATCTTTGGGGAAAGCTCAGCTAAAGACCTAAAAGTTCTACCTCTGGAAAAGGAAACACTCATTCAATATGCAGACGACATTCTGATCGCCAGCCCTACTAAGGAGACCTCTGAACTACGAAGCCAATAAAGGATACAAGTTGTCCAAGAAAAAGCTCAAATATCACAGACTACGGTGACCTGCCTGGGCTTCATTCTCACAGAAGGTCGGAGAAGCCCATCCCAGGAAAGGGAAGAAACAATTTACAGCCTTACCCATTTCTAAAACTAGAAGACAGCTTAGGGGTTCCTGGGGAGGCCAGGGTTTGCTGCTTCTGGATCCCTAACTACAGTCTACTAGCTCGGCCTCTATATGAAACACTGAAAGGAAAAGGTAATGATCCTTTTGAATAGAATGCAGAAGTGGCCTTTCAAGAATGGAAAGAGCAGTCAATTCAGACCCTTGCACAGGAACTCCCTAATTTAGCTAAACCCTTTGACCTTTACATTCCTGGTGAACGGTGAATCGCCATTGGAGTATTAGTGCAAAACCTGGGACCACTTGAAATGGAACAATGCAAGAATGCGATCCAGGTAGGATAAACTACGGTCACCAAGGGGCTTGGCCCACCGCCACATCTGGCCAAGATACTGGCAGTATCCGAAAACCTGGAAATCAGCAGCCCAAAAGGCCACCTCCCTCCTAAGGTGAAAGGACCCCACGTGGTGATCCTAACCACCAAACATGCCCTGAAGTTGCAGGGTTGGCTCCGTGGGCACACTGACCTTGAGTGAGGAGGCCCTCCAACTCCAACCTCCATAGAGATAACCGGGGCAAAGGGGCACCATGACGACTCGTGTGAAGGTGTCTGCACGGGCAAATTTAACGCTCATTTCCCACCAGGAAGAGGAATTAACCAAAGGCTCAGCATGCCGTGCCGGAACCAGATTAGGGCCTGAAGCATTCCTGCGGGTTTGCGGCCAGCTCACAAGAAAGCGAGTTGAAGAAGGAGCTCAGGGTCACTGTAATTCACAAACCTGCAGAGTTATAAATGACAGCTATGGTCTAAAAATATATTGAAGGAAGGCTGCGAAGAGGACTTGAAAGTGGGGCAGAATTTCAGGAAAACGAGTTCAGGGGGTAGACTGGAATTGCATTTAAAGCATAGGAAAAGAGGCAGAACGACGACAATGATGCACTTGGCCAAAAAGGGCGTATCCTTTTTTTCCTGAATATATTCAGGAAAAAACGCATACGCCCTTTTTGGACAACCAAGCAAGCGTTTAAAGGAAATCTGCACTACAATGAAGTCTCACTGCCCCCCGGTCAAAAGGGCCATCTGAAAAAAGTGTAAAATCCAGAAAGGCAGCACAGACCATGGAGAAGAGGGAGCCTTGTCATGCTGATGGGCGGGATGTAAATTGCCAACAACCACTCTGGAGAAGTGTATGGTGTTTCCAGAAACACGTAGGAAACAAAGCAACACAGCCTATGGCACTTCCACTTATGGTCCTATAGCTTAGGGAAATTAAAATCAAAAACACACAGCCACCCCAAAGTTTCGGACGGCTCTGTTTACCAGAACCTCGTCTACGGTACAAGTTAAATATCCAAGAAAGCGAAAAATGGATAAAGAAATTGTGGTACGTACGTACAATGGAATATCACTCACCAATGAAATCTATGTCATCAGGCCCATTGCGGCATAATGAGTGGATTCAGGTACGATGATTCTAAGTGAAATAAGTCACACAGAAAATGAAACATCATAAGATATCACTAATACAAGGAATGTAAACTTGGCTACACATGAACTGAATTACAAAACAGAACAGGGTCTCAAATTTAGAAAACCAACTTATGCTTGCTTAAGGGGAAATGTGACTTGGGGTGCTGCATAAAACCAGAGATAGAAATTAGCACAGATACCTTTCCATAAGCCAAATATATAATACTCAAGACCTACCCCTTGCTCAACGAAATGGACTAAACACCCCGTATTCAAAGCCTAGGAATACACCTGACTGCTCAGAATCTTCAAACCCATGGATTTATATGTCTCCATAAGAGAATCAAGCGTGTGTACAGC
This sequence comes from Delphinapterus leucas, assembly GCF_059928025.1. Classification (NCBI taxonomy): domain Eukaryota; kingdom Metazoa; phylum Chordata; class Mammalia; order Artiodactyla; family Monodontidae; genus Delphinapterus; species Delphinapterus leucas. Next base: position 1,175,165 of record NW_028322237.1, read on the forward strand.
TGCAAGAATGCAGCAGAGAAAATCCGATAAATCCCATTATCAAAATGAATTACACAAACAAAACACAATGACAGTGAAATAGAGAGCAATTTTTAAATAATTCATTCAGGGCTTGTGATGCAACCTGGATTTACCACATCTACACCCAGAGCTGAGTGAGACATAAGGTTGGACACTTCGGGCTGATAGCATTGGTGAGGTTCGATGAGCAAGTGCAGACCCTTTGAAGTCATACTGCATGGTACCCATTCCATGGGTCCCAACTCTCCAGGTTTGAGGGATTCTTCCTTCAGCTAAAACATGCATGGAAAACCCAAGTATGGTGCACCATGTGACCGGGAAACGTTTTCAAATGCATCTCAGTTTTCGTCCCCTTTTACTCGGGTTCACCATTCCAGACCCTTTACTAACACTCTCCCCACTTGGAGACTCAGTGCCTTTAACCTCCTGTTTGGCACAGTTTGCAATATCTGCGCAAGATGAACAGGAATAGGGGGAATCAATGAGAGACTAGCTGGAGGTGTCTGCACAGGCAAATTTAACGCTCATTTCCCACCAGGAAGAGGAATTCACCAAAGGCTCAGCATGCCGTGCCGGAACCAGATTAGGGCCTGAAGCAATCATGTGTGTTTGCGGCCAGCTCACAAGAAAGCGAGTTGAAGAAAGGAGCTCAGGCGCACTGTAATTCACAAACCTGCAGAGTTATAAATGACAGCTATCGTCCAAAAATATATTGAAGGAAGGCTGCGAAGAGGACTTGTAAGTGGGCAGAATTGCAAGAAAACGATTTCAGGGGGTAGGCTGGAATTGCATTTAAAGCATAGGAAAAGAGGCAGAACGTCGACAATGATGCACTTGGCCAAAAAGGGCGTATGCGTTTTTTCCTGAATATATTCAGGAAAAAACGCATACGCCCTTTTTGGCCAACCATGCAAGCATGTTAAAGAATTATGCACTACAATGAAGTGTCACAGCCCCCTGGTCAAAAGGGCCATCTAAAAAAAGTGTAAAATCCAGAAAGACAGCACAGGCCATGGAGAACAGGGAGCCTTGTTATGCTGATGGGCGGGATGTAAATTGCCAACAGCCACCCTGGAGAAGTGTATGGTGTTTCCTGAAACACCTAAAAAACAAAGCAACGGAGCCTACGACACTTCCAGTTATGGTCCTATAGCTTAGGGAAATTAAAATCAAAAACACACAGCCACCCCAAATTTTCGGACGGCTCTGTTTACAAGAACCTCATCTACGGTACAAGTTAAATATCCCAGAATGTGAAAAATGGATAAAGAAGTTGTGGTTCGTACGTACAATGGAATATCACTCAGCAATGAAATCTATGTCATCAGGCCCATCACGGCATAATGAGTGGATTCAGCTACAGTGATTCTAAGTGAAATAAGTCACACAGAAAATGAAACATCATAAGATATCACTAATACACGGAATGTAAACTTGGCTACACATGAACTGAATTACAAAACAGAACAGGGACTCAAATTTAGAAAACCAACTTATGCTTGCTTAAGGGCAAAGGTGAGTTGGGGTGCTGCATAAAACCAGAGATTGAAAATAGCACAGATACCGTTCCATAAGCCAAATATGTAATAGTCAAGACCTACTCCTTGTTCAACGACATGGACTCAACACCACATATTCAACGCCTAGGAATATACCTGACTAGTAAGAATCTTAAAACCCGTGGATTTATATTTCTCTGTAGGAGAATCAAGCGTTTGTACAGCGGCATGAACGCAGCAGTGAAAATCCGATAAATCCCATTATCAAACTAAATTACAAAAACAAAACACAATGACAGTGAAAGAGACAGCAATTCTTAAATAATTGATTCAGGGCTTGTGATGAAACCTGGATTTACCACATCTACACCCAGAGCTGGGTGAGGCATAAGGCTGGACACTTCGAACTGATAGCATTGGTGAGGTTCGGTGAGCAAATTCAGACCCTTTTTAGTCATACTGCATGGTACCCATTCCATGGGTCAATAATCTCCAGGTTTAAGGAATTCTTCCTTCAGCTAAAACATGCATGGGAAACCCAGAGTATTGTCCACTGTGAGACTGGGAAACCATTTTAAATGGCTCTCAGGTTTCGTTCCCTGGTACTCGGGTTCACCATTCCAGATGCTTTACTAACCCTCTACCCACTTGGAGAGTCAGTGCCTTTAACCTCCTGTTTGGCACAGTTTGCAATTTCTGCACAAGATGAACAGGAATAGGGAGAACCAATGAGAGACTAGCTGTAGGTGTCTCCACGGGCAAATTGAATGCTCATTTCTCACCAGAAAGAGGAATTTACCAAAGGCTCAGCGTGCCATGCCGAAACCAGATTACGGCCTGAAGCAATCCTGCGGTTTTGCGGCCAGCTCACAAGAAAGCATGTTGAAGAAAGGAGCTCAGGGACACTGTATTTAACAAACCTGCAGAGTTATTAATGACAGGTATCATACAAAAATATATTGAAGTAAGGCTGCGAGGAGGACTTGAAAGCGGGGCAGTATTCCTGGAATATGATTTCAGGACGTAGACGGGAAGTGCTCTGAAAGCATAGGAGAAGAGGCAGATCCTGGACAATGATGCACTTGGTCAAAATGTGCATATGCGTTTTTTCCAGGGCCCTCATTAAAGAGGGTAGGAGGCTCCCAGAATGCTTTAGTGGCCAACAGAGGGCCCACATCATCAAGGCGACGTGAGCCAGCCAGGCAGGAGTGACCTCACATCAGAGGGCCCACCTCACAGAAGGGTAAGGAACCCAGCCAGGATCAGACTCTCACCAGAGTGCCCACATCAGCAAGGGGCTGTGAACCAGGCAGGAGTGTCATCACACCCGTGGGGCCATATCATCAAAAGTTGAGGTAACAAGAAAATGTGGCCTCAAACCAGAGGACCCACATCACCATGGGTCTTGGAGCGAGGCAGGCAGGATTAACCTCACAACACATGGCCCATTGTATAAAAAAGGTGAGGAATCCAGCAGTTGGAACATCCCAGCAGGCGGCCCAGAGCACCAAGGCTATGGGATCCAGGCAGTGATGAACTCACAACAGAGGGCCCTCATCATGAAACTGTGAGCAAACCAGCCGTTGTGACCTCAGAGCACAAGGCCCACATCCCCATGGGGAAGGGAACCAAGTAGGAGTGTCATCGCACCAGTGGGCACACATCAGAAAATGTGGGGAGCCCAGCAGTTAGGGCCTGACACCAGAGGGCTCTCATCACCGAGGAGAGGAGGCTCCCAGCAGGCTCCAACTGCTACCAGTGGGCCGCCGTCGCCAATGCGGGGTGTGCCAGCCAGGCAAGAGTGACCTCAGAGCAGAGGGCCCACCTCACAAAAGTGTGAGGAACCCAAGGAGGATCAGACTCTCACCAGAGGGCCCACATCACCAAGAGAATGGGAACCAGGCTGGAGTGTCCTCACACCAGTGGGACCTCATCAACGAAATGTGAGTGACCCAGCACACGTGGCCTCAAACCAGAGGACACACATCACCAAGGGGCTGGGAGTGAGGCAGGCAGGAGGAGTCTCAAAACAGAGGGCCCATAGAAGAAAAAAGGTGAGGAATCCCGCAGTTGGAACCTCCCAGCAGGCGGCCAGGAGCAGCGAGGCTATGGGATCCAGACCTGACTGAACTCAAAACAGAGGGCCCTCATCATGAAACTGTGAGCAACCCAGGCTTTGGGACCTCAGAGCAGAAGGCCCACATTCCTATGTGGTTGGGAACATGGCATAAGTGTACTCGCACCTCAGGGCACACATCAGAGAATTTTGGGAGCCCAGAAGTTAGGGTCTGACGCCAGAGGGCCCTCATTACCAAGGGGAGGAGACTCCAAGCAGGCACCAACTCCCAACTGAGGGCCCATGTCGACAAGGTGACGTGTGACAGCCAGGCAGGAGTGACCTCACAGCAGAGGGCCTACCTCACAGAAGGGTGAGGAACCCAGCCAGGATAAGACTCTCACCAGAGGGCCCACATCACCAAGGGGATCAGAACCAGGCAGGACTGTCTTCACACCAGGGTGACCACATCATAGAAAGGTGAGGAAACCAGCACATGAGGCCTAAACCAGAGGACCCACATCTCCAAGGGGCTCGGATTGAGGCAGGCATGAGTAGCCTCACAACACAGGGCCAATAGAATAAAAAAGGTGAGGAATCCTGCAGTGGGAACCTCCCAGCAGGCGGCCCAGAGCACCGAGTCTATGTGATCCAGGCTGCAGTGAACTCACAGCAGAGGGCCCACATCATGAAACTGTGAGCAACCCAGCCATTGGGACCTCAGAGCAGAAGGCCCACATCCCCATGGGGATGGGAACCTCGCAGGAGTGTCCTCGCACCACTTAGCACGTATCAGAAAATGTGGGTACCCAGCAGTTAGGGCCTGACGCAAGAGGGCCCTCATCACCGAGGGGAGGAGGCTCCCAGCATGCTCCAACTGCCACAAGAGGGCCGATGTTGCCCAGGCGGGGTGTGCCAGCCAGGCAGGAGTGACCTAACAGCAGAGGGCTCACCTCACAGAAGGGTGAGGAACCCAGCCAGGATCAGACTCTCACCAGAGAGCCCACATCTTCAAGGGGATAGGAACCAGGCAAGAGTGTCCTCACACCAGTGGGGCCACATCATCGAAAGGTGAGGGACCCAGCACACGTGGCCTCAAACCAGAGGACACACATCACCAAGGGGCTGGGAGTGAGGCAGGCAGGAGGAGTCTCAAAACAGAGGGCCCATAGAAGAAAAAAGGTGAGGAATCCCGCAGTTGTAACCTCCCCGCAGGTGGCCAGGAGCAGCGAGGCTATGGGATCCAGGCCGGAGTGAACTCACACCAGAGGGCCCTCATCATGAAACTGAGCAACCCATCGTTGGGACCTCAGAGCAGAAGGCCCACATTCCCATGGTGTTGGGAACCTGGCAGGAGTGAACTCGCACCACAGGGCGCACATCAGAAAATTTTGGGAGGCCAGGAGTTAGGGCCTGACGCCAGAGGGCCCTCATTACCAAGGGGAGGAGACTCGCAGCAGGCACCAACTCCCACGAGAGAGCCGACGTCGTCAAGGCGGGGTGGGCCAGCCAGGCAGGAGTGACCTCAGAGAAGAGGGCCCACCTCTCAGAAGTGTGAGGAACCCAGCCAGGATCAGACTCTCACCGGAGGGTCCACATCACCAAGGGGATGGGAACCAGGCAGGAGTGTCCTCACACCAGTGGGGCCACATCAGCCAAAGGTGAGGAACCCAGCACATGTGGCCTCAAACTACAGGACACACATAACCAAGGGGCTGGGAGTGAGGCAGGTGTCCGGAGGGGCACATTTAACTCTAATTTCCCACCAGGAAGAGGAATTAACCAAAGGCTCAGAGTGCCGTGTCGGACCCTGATTATGGCCTAAAGCAAACCTGCGGTTCTGTGGCCAGCTTTCAAGGAAACGAGTTAAGAAAGGAAATCACGGGCACTGTAATTCACAAACCTGCAGAGATATAAATGACAGCTATTGGCAAAAATATATTGAAGTAAGTCTGCAAAGAGGACTTGAAAACGAGGCAGAATTGCAGGAATCATATTTCAGGAGGTAGATTGGAATTGCATTTAAAGCATGTGAGAAGCGGCAGATCTTTGACACTGATGCACTTGGACAAAAGTGCGTAAACATTTTTTCCTGAATATATTCAGGAAAAAACGCATATGCCCTTTTTGGCCAACCAAGCACTCCAGCAATGGAAATCCGCACTACAATGAAGTCTCATTTCCCATTCGTCAAAAGGGCCATCTGAAAAAAGTGTAAAAACCAGAAACACAGGACAGGCCATGGAGAACAGGGAGCCTTGTTATGCTGATGGGCGGGATGTAAATTGCCAACAGACACTCTGGAGATGTTTATGGTGTATCCTGAAACATCTGAAAAACAAAGCTACAGAGCCTAGGGTACTTCCACTTTTAGCCCTATAGCTTAGGAAAATTAAAATCAACAAGACACAGCCAGCACAAAATTTAGGGCTGCTGTGTTTACAAGAAACTCGAGTCCAGTACAAATTAAATATCTCAGAAAGAAAAAAATGGATAAAGGAGTTGTGCTACTTACGTACAACGGAATATCACTCAGCAATGAAATCAATGTCATCAGGCCTGTAGCAGCAAATTGAGTGGATTTAAATATGATGATTCTAAGAGAAATACGTCACACAGAGAAAGATAAGTATCATAAGATATCACTAATAGAGGGAGTGTAAACTTGGCTACACATAAACTGAATTCCAAAACCGAACAGAGTCTCACATTTAGATAAAAACCTATGCTTGCTTAAGGGGAATGTTGAGTTGGGGTGCTGTATAAAACCAGAGATTGAAATTAGCACACATACCGTTCCATAAGCCAAATATGTACTAGACAAGACCTACTCTTTGCTCAACGAAATAGACTCATCCATGGTGTATCACCTCACACATGTTAGAATGGGCATCATCAGAAAATCTACAAACAACAAATGCTGGAAAGGGTGTGGAGATAAGGAACCCTCTTCCACTATTGTTGGGAATGTAAATTGATACAGTCACTGTGGAGAACATTATGGAGTTTCTTATAAAATTAAGAATAGAATTACCATATGATACAGCAATCCCACTACTGGGCATATACCCAGACAAAACCATAAATCAAAAAGAGACATTCACCGCAATGTTCATTGCATCACTATTTACAATATCCAGGTAATGGAAGCAACCTAAATGCCCACAGACAGACGAATGCATAAAGAAGTGGTACATATATAAAATGGAATATTACTAAGCCATAAAAAGGAATGAAATTGGGTCATTTGTAGAGACGTTGATGGATCTAGAGACTGTCATACAGAGTGAAGTAAGTCAGAAATAGAAAAACAAATCTTGTCTATTAATGCCTATATGTGGAACCTAGACAAATTTTACAGATGAACCGTTTTGCAAGGCAGAAATAGAGCAACAGATGTAGACAACAAACGTATGGACACCAAGGGGGGAAAGCTGTTGGGGGGTGGTGGTGGGAGGAGTTGAGAGATTGGGATTGGCATATATACATTTATATGTATAAAAGAGATAACCAAAAAGAACCTGCTGTATAAAAAAAAAATAAAATTCAAATTACAAAAAGTAAAACAGAGAAAATATTCTTCCCTTCACATACATGTATTTATATGAATAAATTATTTCCATGCTTATATCTGTAAATACAAAAAAGAGGAATAAAATCTACCTTGAACCAAAAACGAAAAAAAGAAAAAAAAACAGAACCCACCAGTTACACAGAGGAAAACCGTATCAGGGCACTTGCTCCAGTTGTAAGCAATTCTGAAGTTGGTCAGTGGTGGGGAATCATCTCCCATTCAGCCAGCAGGCCCCACGCAACAAGCGTCCTCATTGCAAAGCTGGGGGACCGTGCCGAGGCATCTGTGAGTAAACGTGGGCTGAGCCCCAGGCCAGCTGCTGCTGAAATGTTCCCACCCTTCCCAGGTAAAACACCTGAATATGTACAAGGACTTGAAAGCCTAGAGGAAGGGCCATGGAGCCACATGAGCGACAGCATGCCAGCCGACTTGGTGCCTGCAGGCCAGCCAGGGTGGTCCTGGCCCTGGGTGCTCTTCTGGAAGCTTTCCATTTCCCTGCCTGAGATACCCCTGCTGTCCCGGCCCCCACTGCTTTCTTCCTCACTCACCTCTGCCCAGGGAGAAATTCCAGCGGCAGGTATGGGTGACACATCCTCTTCTTTAGCAGGTGGCATCTTGGCAACTGCTGCAGAAAGTCCAGCAGAGCCCCACTCACACTGGGCCACCCACAAAGCCGTGGCCTCTCACTCCCTCCCACCAGTCCAGCCCCAAGACTGCTGACAGGGCAGAGAAAATGGCGTCAGGCACAGCTGCAGGGGCTCTTGCTGCCTGGAGCGGTGTTTATATTGATCTGAACCCAGGCACACCTGGGGAGGGCTGGCCGGCACGGTCAGGCTTCCCAGGCCAGCCAATAATCACCCCTCAGGGGCTCACAGTTGCAGAAACTGGAACTTGCTGAATCGGCCAGGTCAAAGGAACAGGTGTGGGCTCCTGAGAGTCAGGATAGACAAGGGGCTGCAGCTCTGGCTTGTTTTCTAATTATATTATCTGGCCCATGAGTGGGAGACAACTTCAAGAAAACCCTCTCCTAATGAGAGAAACCCAGGAGTCAGGGAGAGGAGGGGTGGCTGGTGGGTGGAGACAGAGGCCTGGTGCCCCGGGTGCAGTGGAAGTCTCTGGAAGACCAGGTGGAGGGAGGCCACACAGAGTGATGCCCAGGGTCACAGACCTGTCGGAGCTGCTGTTTGTTAGTTCAAGTCCTGCTCTGAGGTGCTCTGTGTCAGATCTGAGTGACAGGTGAGCTGGGAGTGCTCTGCAATGAGGGCGATATGCACGGTTCCTGTGTTCCCAGCCCTGCCATGGTACCTGCAAGGGTAGCTCTGTATCCTGGGAGGGGCCTGACCACGAGAGCCCCATGGGCTGCAGGGGGACCTGCCCAGGGAACACCATATCCTGGGAGGGTCCTGAACATGAGAGCCCCGTGGGCTGGGTTGGGGTACCTGCCCAGGTGAGCTCCATATCCTGGGATTGGCCTGACCTCGAGAGCCCCATGGGCTGCTGGAGTCCTGGTAAAGGATGTCAGGACAGTCAGTTAAGCCACTGAGGATATACCTCCAGTAGTTCCTAAATCCTACACCCTGCTGGTCATTCTACCAACCACCAGGACATGGTATTCTGTATTAGTCTTCAATGATGCCTTCTTTTGTATTCTATTAGTCCCAGAGTCACAAGAAATTTTGGCTTGTGAGTGGCAGGACTCAACATACAACTAAAACAATACTTCCGGGCCGTGTTGCCCCAAGGGTTCAAAAATTCCCACACCATCTTTGGGGAAAGCTCAGCTAAAGACCTAAAAGTTCTACCTCTGGAAAAGGAAACACTCATTCAATATGCAGACGACATTCTGATCGCCAGCCCTACTAAGGAGACCTCTGAACTACGAAGCCAATAAAGGATACAAGTTGTCCAAGAAAAAGCTCAAATATCACAGACTACGGTGACCTGCCTGGGCTTCATTCTCACAGAAGGTCGGAGAAGCCCATCCCAGGAAAGGGAAGAAACAATTTACAGCCTTACCCATTTCTAAAACTAGAAGACAGCTTAGGGGTTCCTGGGGAGGCCAGGGTTTGCTGCTTCTGGATCCCTAACTACAGTCTACTAGCTCGGCCTCTATATGAAACACTGAAAGGAAAAGGTAATGATCCTTTTGAATAGAATGCAGAAGTGGCCTTTCAAGAATGGAAAGAGCAGTCAATTCAGACCCTTGCACAGGAACTCCCTAATTTAGCTAAACCCTTTGACCTTTACATTCCTGGTGAACGGTGAATCGCCATTGGAGTATTAGTGCAAAACCTGGGACCACTTGAAATGGAACAATGCAAGAATGCGATCCAGGTAGGATAAACTACGGTCACCAAGGGGCTTGGCCCACCGCCACATCTGGCCAAGATACTGGCAGTATCCGAAAACCTGGAAATCAGCAGCCCAAAAGGCCACCTCCCTCCTAAGGTGAAAGGACCCCACGTGGTGATCCTAACCACCAAACATGCCCTGAAGTTGCAGGGTTGGCTCCGTGGGCACACTGACCTTGAGTGAGGAGGCCCTCCAACTCCAACCTCCATAGAGATAACCGGGGCAAAGGGGCACCATGACGACTCGTGTGAAGGTGTCTGCACGGGCAAATTTAACGCTCATTTCCCACCAGGAAGAGGAATTAACCAAAGGCTCAGCATGCCGTGCCGGAACCAGATTAGGGCCTGAAGCATTCCTGCGGGTTTGCGGCCAGCTCACAAGAAAGCGAGTTGAAGAAGGAGCTCAGGGTCACTGTAATTCACAAACCTGCAGAGTTATAAATGACAGCTATGGTCTAAAAATATATTGAAGGAAGGCTGCGAAGAGGACTTGAAAGTGGGGCAGAATTTCAGGAAAACGAGTTCAGGGGGTAGACTGGAATTGCATTTAAAGCATAGGAAAAGAGGCAGAACGACGACAATGATGCACTTGGCCAAAAAGGGCGTATCCTTTTTTTCCTGAATATATTCAGGAAAAAACGCATACGCCCTTTTTGGACAACCAAGCAAGCGTTTAAAGGAAATCTGCACTACAATGAAGTCTCACTGCCCCCCGGTCAAAAGGGCCATCTGAAAAAAGTGTAAAATCCAGAAAGGCAGCACAGACCATGGAGAAGAGGGAGCCTTGTCATGCTGATGGGCGGGATGTAAATTGCCAACAACCACTCTGGAGAAGTGTATGGTGTTTCCAGAAACACGTAGGAAACAAAGCAACACAGCCTATGGCACTTCCACTTATGGTCCTATAGCTTAGGGAAATTAAAATCAAAAACACACAGCCACCCCAAAGTTTCGGACGGCTCTGTTTACCAGAACCTCGTCTACGGTACAAGTTAAATATCCAAGAAAGCGAAAAATGGATAAAGAAATTGTGGTACGTACGTACAATGGAATATCACTCACCAATGAAATCTATGTCATCAGGCCCATTGCGGCATAATGAGTGGATTCAGGTACGATGATTCTAAGTGAAATAAGTCACACAGAAAATGAAACATCATAAGATATCACTAATACAAGGAATGTAAACTTGGCTACACATGAACTGAATTACAAAACAGAACAGGGTCTCAAATTTAGAAAACCAACTTATGCTTGCTTAAGGGGAAATGTGACTTGGGGTGCTGCATAAAACCAGAGATAGAAATTAGCACAGATACCTTTCCATAAGCCAAATATATAATACTCAAGACCTACCCCTTGCTCAACGAAATGGACTAAACACCCCGTATTCAAAGCCTAGGAATACACCTGACTGCTCAGAATCTTCAAACCCATGGATTTATATGTCTCCATAAGAGAATCAAGCGTGTGTACAGCTGCAAGAATGCAGCAGAGAAAATCCGATAAATCCCATTATCAAAATGAATTACACAAACAAAACACAATGACAGTGAAATAGAGAGCAATTTTTAAGTAATTCATTCAGGGCTTGTGATGCAACCTGGATTTACCACATCTACACCCAGAGCTGAGTGAGACATAAGGTTGGACACTTCGGGCTGATAGCATTGGTGAGGTTCGATGAGCAAGTGCAGACCCTTTGAAGTCATACTGCATGGTACCCATTCCATGGGTCCCAACTCTCCAGGTTTGAGGGATTCTTCCTTCAGCTAAAACATGCATGGAAAACCCAAGTATGGTGCACCATGTGACCGGGAAACGTTTTCAAATGCATCTCAGTTTTCGTCCCCTTTTACTCGGGTTCACCATTCCAGACCCTTTACTAACACTCTCCCCACTTGGAGACTCAGTGCCTTTAACCTCCTGTTTGGCACAGTTTGCAATATCTGCGCAAGATGAACAGGAATAGGGGGAATCAATGAGAGACTAGCTGGAGGTGTCTGCACAGGCAAATTTAACGCTCATTTCCCACCAGGAAGAGGAATTCACCAAAGGCTCAGCATGCCGTGCCGGAACCAGATTAGGGCCTGAAGCAATCATGTGTGTTTGCGGCCAGCTCACAAGAAAGCGAGTTGAAGAAAGGAGCTCAGGCGCACTGTAATTCACAAACCTGCAGAGTTATAAATGACAGCTATCGTCCAAAAATATATTGAAGGAAGGCTGCGAAGAGGACTTGTAAGTGGGCAGAATTGCAAGAAAACGATTTCAGGGGGTAGGCTGGAATTGCATTTAAAGCATAGGAAAAGAGGCAGAACGTCGACAATGATGCACTTGGCCAAAAAGGGCGTATGCGTTTTTTCCTGAATATATTCAGGAAAAAACGCATACGCCCTTTTTGGCCAACCATGCAAGCATGTTAAAGAATTATGCACTACAATGAAGTGTCACAGCCCCCTGGTCAAAAGGGCCATCTAAAAAAAGTGTAAAATCCAGAAAGACAGCACAGGCCATGGAGAACAGGGAGCCTTGTTATGCTGATGGGCGGGATGTAAATTGCCAACAGCCACCCTGGAGAAGTGTATGGTGTTTCCTGAAACACCTAAAAAACAAAGCAACGGAGCCTACGACACTTCCAGTTATGGTCCTATAGCTTAGGGAAATTAAAATCAAAAACACACAGCCACCCCAAATTTTCGGACGGCTCTGTTTACAAGAACCTCATCTACGGTACAAGTTAAATATCCCAGAATGTGAAAAATGGATAAAGAAGTTGTGGTTCGTACGTACAATGGAATATCACTCAGCAATGAAATCTATGTCATCAGGCCCATCACGGCATAATGAGTGGATTCAGCTACAGTGATTCTAAGTGAAATAAGTCACACAGAAAATGAAACATCATAAGATATCACTAATACACGGAATGTAAACTTGGCTACACATGAACTGAATTACAAAACAGAACAGGGACTCAAATTTAGAAAACCAACTTATGCTTGCTTAAGGGCAAAGGTGAGTTGGGGTGCTGCATAAAACCAGAGATTGAAAATAGCACAGATACCGTTCCATAAGCCAAATATGTAATAGTCAAGACCTACTCCTTGTTCAACGACATGGACTCAACACCACATATTCAACGCCTAGGAATATACCTGACTAGTAAGAATCTTAAAACCCGTGGATTTATATTTCTCTGTAGGAGAATCAAGCGTTTGTACAGCGGCATGAACGCAGCAGTGAAAATCCGATAAATCCCATTATCAAACTAAATTACAAAAACAAAACACAATGACAGTGAAAGAGACAGCAATTCTTAAATAATTGATTCAGGGCTTGTGATGAAACCTGGATTTACCACATCTACACCCAGAGCTGGGTGAGGCATAAGGCTGGACACTTCGAACTGATAGCATTGGTGAGGTTCGGTGAGCAAATTCAGACCCTTTTTAGTCATACTGCATGGTACCCATTCCATGGGTCAATAATCTCCAGGTTTAAGGAATTCTTCCTTCAGCTAAAACATGCATGGGAAACCCAGAGTATTGTCCACTGTGAGACTGGGAAACCATTTTAAATGGCTCTCAGGTTTCGTTCCCTGGTACTCGGGTTCACCATTCCAGATGCTTTACTAACCCTCTACCCACTTGGAGAGTCAGTGCCTTTAACCTCCTGTTTGGCACAGTTTGCAATTTCTGCACAAGATGAACAGGAATAGGGAGAACCAATGAGAGACTAGCTGTAGGTGTCTCCACGGGCAAATTGAATGCTCAGTTCTCACCAGAAAGAGGAATTTACCAAAGGCTCAGCGTGCCATGCCGAAACCAGATTACGGCCTGAAGCAATCCTGCGGTTTTGCGGCCAGCTCACAAGAAAGCATGTTGAAGAAAGGAGCTCAGGGACACTGTATTTAACAAACCTGCAGAGTTATTAATGACAGGTATCATACAAAAATATATTGAAGTAAGGCTGCGAGGAGGACTTGAAAGCGGGGCAGTATTCCTGGAATATGATTTCAGGACGTAGACGGGAAGTGCTCTGAAAGCATAGGAGAAGAGGCAGATCCTGGACAATGATGCACGTGGTCAAAATGTGCATATGCGTTTTTTCCAGGGCCCTCATTAAAGAGGGTAGGAGGCTCCCAGAATGCTTTAGTGGCCAACAGAGGGCCCACATCATCAAGGCGACGTGAGCCAGCCAGGCAGGAGTGACCTCACATCAGAGGGCCCACCTCACAGAAGGGTAAGGAACCCAGCCAGGATCAGACTCTCACCAGAGTGCCCACATCAGCAAGGGGCTGTGAACCAGGCAGGAGTGTCATCACACCCGTGGGGCCATATCATCAAAAGTTGAGGTAACAAGAAAATGTGGCCTCAAACCAGAGGACCCACATCACCATGGGTCTTGGAGCGAGGCAGGCAGGATTAACCTCACAACACATGGCCCATTGTATAAAAAAGGTGAGGAATCCAGCAGTTGGAACATCCCAGCAGGCGGCCCAGAGCACCGAGGCTATGGGATCCAGGCAGTGATGAACTCACAACAGAGGGCCCTCATCATGAAACTGTGAGCAAACCAGCCGTTGTGACCTCAGAGCACAAGGCCCACATCCCCATGGGGAAGGGAACCAAGTAGGAGTGTCATCGCACCAGTGGGCACACATCAGAAAATGTGGGGAGCCCAGCAGTTAGGGCCTGACACCAGAGGGCTCTCATCACCGAGGAGAGGAGGCTCCCAGCAGGCTCCAACTGCTACCAGTGGGCCGCCGTCGCCAATGCGGGGTGTGCCAGCCAGGCAAGAGTGACCTCAGAGCAGAGGGCCCACCTCACAAAAGTGTGAGGAACCCAAGGAGGATCAGACTCTCACCAGAGGGCCCACATCACCAAGAGAATGGGAACCAGGCTGGAGTGTCCTCACACCAGTGGGACCTCATCAACGAAATGTGAGTGACCCAGCACACGTGGCCTCAAACCAGAGGACACACATCACCAAGGGGCTGGGAGTGAGGCAGGCAGGAGGAGTCTCAAAACAGAGGGCCCATAGAAGAAAAAAGGTGAGGAATCCCGCAGTTGGAACCTCCCAGCAGGCGGCCAGGAGCAGCGAGGCTATGGGATCCAGACCTGACTGAACTCAAAACAGAGGGCCCTCATCATGAAACTGTGAGCAACCCAGGCTTTGGGACCTCAGAGCAGAAGGCCCACATTCCTATGTGGTTGGGAACATGGCATAAGTGTACTCGCACCTCAGGGCACACATCAGAGAATTTTGGGAGCCCAGAAGTTAGGGTCTGACGCCAGAGGGCCCTCATTACCAAGGGGAGGAGACTCCAAGCAGGCACCAACTCCCAACTGAGGGCCCATGTCGACAAGGTGACGTGTGACAGCCAGGCAGGAGTGACCTCACAGCAGAGGGCCTACCTCACAGAAGGGTGAGGAACCCAGCCAGGATAAGACTCTCACCAGAGGGCCCACATCACCAAGGGGATCAGAACCAGGCAGGACTGTCTTCACACCAGGGTGACCACATCATAGAAAGGTGAGGAAACCAGCACATGAGGCCTAAACCAGAGGACCCACATCTCCAAGGGGCTCGGATTGAGGCAGGCATGAGTAGCCTCACAACACAGGGCCAATAGAATAAAAAAGGTGAGGAATCCTGCAGTGGGAACCTCCCAGCAGGCGGCCCAGAGCACCGAGTCTATGTGATCCAGGCTGCAGTGAACTCACAGCAGAGGGCCCACATCATGAAACTGTGAGCAACCCAGCCATTGGGACCTCAGAGCAGAAGGCCCACATCCCCATGGGGATGGGAACCTCGCAGGAGTGTCCTCGCACCACTTAGCACGTATCAGAAAATGTGGGTACCCAGCAGTTAGGGCCTGACGCAAGAGGGCCCTCATCACCGAGGGGAGGAGGCTCCCAGCATGCTCCAACTGCCACAAGAGGGCCGATGTTGCCCAGGCGGGGTGTGCCAGCCAGGCAGGAGTGACCTAACAGCAGAGGGCTCACCTCACAGAAGGGTGAGGAACCCAGCCAGGATCAGACTCTCACCAGAGAGCCCACATCTTCAAGGGGATAGGAACCAGGCAAGAGTGTCCTCACACCAGTGGGGCCACATCATCGAAAGGTGAGGGACCCAGCACACGTGGCCTCAAACCAGAGGACACACATCACCAAGGGGCTGGGAGTGAGGCAGGCAGGAGGAGTCTCAAAACAGAGGGCCCATAGAAGAAAAAAGGTGAGGAATCCCGCAGTTGTAACCTCCCCGCAGGTGGCCAGGAGCAGCGAGGCTATGGGATCCAGGCCGGAGTGAACTCACACCAGAGGGCCCTCATCATGAAACTGAGCAACCCATCGTTGGGACCTCAGAGCAGAAGGCCCACATTCCCATGGTGTTGGGAACCTGGCAGGAGTGAACTCGCACCACAGGGCGCACATCAGAAAATTTTGGGAGGCCAGGAGTTAGGGCCTGACGCCAGAGGGCCCTCATTACCAAGGGGAGGAGACTCGCAGCAGGCACCAACTCCCACGAGAGAGCCGACGTCGTCAAGGCGGGGTGGGCCAGCCAGGCAGGAGTGACCTCAGAGAAGAGGGCCCACCTCTCAGAAGTGTGAGGAACCCAGCCAGGATCAGACTCTCACCGGAGGGTCCACATCACCAAGGGGATGGGAACCAGGCAGGAGTGTCCTCACACCAGTGGGGCCACATCAGCCAAAGGTGAGGAACCCAGCACATGTGGCCTCAAACTACAGGACACACATAACCAAGGGGCTGGGAGTGAGGCAGGTGTCCGGAGGGGCACATTTAACTCTAATTTCCCACCAGGAAGAGGAATTAACCAAAGGCTCAGAGTGCCGTGTCGGACCCTGATTATGGCCTAAAGCAAACCTGCGGTTCTGTGGCCAGCTTTCAAGGAAACGAGTTAAGAAAGGAAATCACGGGCACTGTAATTCACAAACCTGCAGAGATATAAATGACAGCTATTGGCAAAAATATATTGAAGTAAGTCTGCAAAGAGGACTTGAAAACGAGGCAGAATTGCAGGAATCATATTTCAGGAGGTAGATTGGAATTGCATTTAAAGCATGTGAGAAGCGGCAGATCTTTGACACTGATGCACTTGGACAAAAGTGCGTAAACATTTTTTCCTGAATATATTCAGGAAAAAACGCATATGCCCTTTTTGGCCAACCAAGCACTCCAGCAATGGAAATCCGCACTACAATGAAGTCTCATTTCCCATTCGTCAAAAGGGCCATCTGAAAAAAGTGTAAAAACCAGAAACACAGGACAGGCCATGGAGAACAGGGAGCCTTGTTATGCTGATGGGCGGGATGTAAATTGCCAACAGACACTCTGGAGATGTTTATGGTGTATCCTGAAACATCTGAAAAACAAAGCTACAGAGCCTAGGGTACTTCCACTTTTAGCCCTATAGCTTAGGAAAATTAAAATCAACAAGACACAGCCAGCACAAAATTTAGGGCTGCTGTGTTTACAAGAAACTCGAGTCCAGTACAAATTAAATATCTCAGAAAGAAAAAAATGGATAAAGGAGTTGTGCTACTTACGTACAACGGAATATCACTCAGCAATGAAATCAATGTCATCAGGCCTGTAGCAGCAAATTGAGTGGATTTAAATATGATGATTCTAAGAGAAATACGTCACACAGAGAAAGATAAGTATCATAAGATATCACTAATAGAGGGAGTGTAAACTTGGCTACACATAAACTGAATTCCAAAACCGAACAGAGTCTCACATTTAGATAAAAACCTATGCTTGCTTAAGGGGAATGTTGAGTTGGGGTGCTGTATAAAACCAGAGATTGAAATTAGCACACATACCGTTCCATAAGCCAAATATGTACTAGACAAGACCTACTCTTTGCTCAACGAAATAGACTCATCCATGGTGTATCACCTCACACATGTTAGAATGGGCATCATCAGAAAATCTACAAACAACAAATGCTGGAAAGGGTGTGGAGATAAGGAACCCTCTTCCACTATTGTTGGGAATGTAAATTGATACAGTCACTGTGGAGAACATTATGGAGTTTCTTATAAAATTAAGAATAGAATTACCATATGATACAGCAATCCCACTACTGGGCATATACCCAGACAAAACCATAAATCAAAAAGAGACATTCACCGCAATGTTCATTGCATCACTATTTACAATATCCAGGTAATGGAAGCAACCTAAATGCCCACAGACAGACGAATGCATAAAGAAGTGGTACATATATAAAATGGAATATTACTAAGCCATAAAAAGGAATGAAATTGGGTCATTTGTAGAGACGTTGATGGATCTAGAGACTGTCATACAGAGTGAAGTAAGTCAGAAATAGAAAAACAAATCTTGTCTATTAATGCCTATATGTGGAACCTAGACAAATTTTACAGATGAACCGTTTTGCAAGGCAGAAATAGAGCAACAGATGTAGACAACAAACGTATGGACACCAAGGGGGGAAAGCTGTTGGGGGGTGGTGGTGGGAGGAGTTGAGAGATTGGGATTGGCATATATACATTTATATGTATAAAAGAGATAACCAAAAAGAACCTGCTGTATAAAAAAAAAATAAAATTCAAATTACAAAAAGTAAAACAGAGAAAATATTCTTCCCTTCACATACATGTATTTATATGAATAAATTATTTCCATGCTTATATCTGTAAATACAAAAAAGAGGAATAAAATCTACCTTGAACCAAAAACGAAAAAAAGAAAAAAAAACAGAACCCACCAGTTACACAGAGGAAAACCGTATCAGGGCACTTGCTCCAGTTGTAAGCAATTCTGAAGTTGGTCAGTGGTGGGGAATCATCTCCCATTCAGCCAGCAGGCCCCACGCAACAAGCGTCCTCATTGCAAAGCTGGGGGACCGTGCCGAGGCATCTGTGAGTAAACGTGGGCTGAGCCCCAGGCCAGCTGCTGCTGAAATGTTCCCACCCTTCCCAGGTAAAACACCTGAATATGTACAAGGACTTGAAAGCCTAGAGGAAGGGCCATGGAGCCACATGAGCGACAGCATGCCAGCCGACTTGGTGCCTGCAGGCCAGCCAGGGTGGTCCTGGCCCTGGGTGCTCTTCTGGAAGCTTTCCATTTCCCTGCCTGAGATACCCCTGCTGTCCCGGCCCCCACTGCTTTCTTCCTCACTCACCTCTGCCCAGGGAGAAATTCCAGCGGCAGGTATGGGTGACACATCCTCTTCTTTAGCAGGTGGCATCTTGGCAACTGCTGCAGAAAGTCCAGCAGAGCCCCACTCACACTGGGCCACCCACAAAGCCGTGGCCTCTCACTCCCTCCCACCAGTCCAGCCCCAAGACTGCTGACAGGGCAGAGAAAATGGCGTCAGGCACAGCTGCAGGGGCTCTTGCTGCCTGGAGCGGTGTTTATATTGATCTGAACCCAGGCACACCTGGGGAGGGCTGGCCGGCACGGTCAGGCTTCCCAGGCCAGCCAATAATCACCCCTCAGGGGCTCACAGTTGCAGAAACTGGAACTTGCTGAATCGGCCAGGTCAAAGGAACAGGTGTGGGCTCCTGAGAGTCAGGATAGACAAGGGGCTGCAGCTCTGGCTTGTTTTCTAATTATATTATCTGGCCCATGAGTGGGAGACAACTTCAAGAAAACCCTCTCCTAATGAGAGAAACCCAGGAGTCAGGGAGAGGAGGGGTGGCTGGTGGGTGGAGACAGAGGCCTGGTGCCCCGGGTGCAGTGGAAGTCTCTGGAAGACCAGGTGGAGGGAGGCCACACAGAGTGATGCCCAGGGTCACAGACCTGTCGGAGCTGCTGTTTGTTAGTTCAAGTCCTGCTCTGAGGTGCTCTGTGTCAGATCTGAGTGACAGGTGAGCTGGGAGTGCTCTGCAATGAGGGCGATATGCACGGTTCCTGTGTTCCCAGCCCTGCCATGGTACCTGCAAGGGTAGCTCTGTATCCTGGGAGGGGCCTGACCACGAGAGCCCCATGGGCTGCAGGGGGACCTGCCCAGGGAACACCATATCCTGGGAGGGTCCTGAACATGAGAGCCCCGTGGGCTGGGTTGGGGTACCTGCCCAGGTGAGCTCCATATCCTGGGATTGGCCTGACCTCGAGAGCCCCATGGGCTGCTGGAGTCCTGGTAAAGGATGTCAGGACAGTCAGTTAAGCCACTGAGGATATACCTCCAGTAGTTCCTAAATCCTACACCCTGCTGGTCATTCTACCAACCACCAGGACATGGTATTCTGTATTAGTCTTCAATGATGCCTTCTTTTGTATTCTATTAGTCCCAGAGTCACAAGAAATTTTGGCTTGTGAGTGGCAGGACTCAACATACAACTAAAACAATACTTCCGGGCCGTGTTGCCCCAAGGGTTCAAAAATTCCCACACCATCTTTGGGGAAAGCTCAGCTAAAGACCTAAAAGTTCTACCTCTGGAAAAGGAAACACTCATTCAATATGCAGACGACATTCTGATCGCCAGCCCTACTAAGGAGACCTCTGAACTACGAAGCCAATAAAGGATACAAGTTGTCCAAGAAAAAGCTCAAATATCACAGACTACGGTGACCTGCCTGGGCTTCATTCTCACAGAAGGTCGGAGAAGCCCATCCCAGGAAAGGGAAGAAACAATTTACAGCCTTACCCATTTCTAAAACTAGAAGACAGCTTAGGGGTTCCTGGGGAGGCCAGGGTTTGCTGCTTCTGGATCCCTAACTACAGTCTACTAGCTCGGCCTCTATATGAAACACTGAAAGGAAAAGGTAATGATCCTTTTGAATAGAATGCAGAAGTGGCCTTTCAAGAATGGAAAGAGCAGTCAATTCAGACCCTTGCACAGGAACTCCCTAATTTAGCTAAACCCTTTGACCTTTACATTCCTGGTGAACGGTGAATCGCCATTGGAGTATTAGTGCAAAACCTGGGACCACTTGAAATGGAACAATGCAAGAATGCGATCCAGGTAGGATAAACTACGGTCACCAAGGGGCTTGGCCCACCGCCACATCTGGCCAAGATACTGGCAGTATCCGAAAACCTGGAAATCAGCAGCCCAAAAGGCCACCTCCCTCCTAAGGTGAAAGGACCCCACGTGGTGATCCTAACCACCAAACATGCCCTGAAGTTGCAGGGTTGGCTCCGTGGGCACACTGACCTTGAGTGAGGAGGCCCTCCAACTCCAACCTCCATAGAGATAACCGGGGCAAAGGGGCACCATGACGACTCGTGTGAAGGTGTCTGCACGGGCAAATTTAACGCTCATTTCCCACCAGGAAGAGGAATTAACCAAAGGCTCAGCATGCCGTGCCGGAACCAGATTAGGGCCTGAAGCATTCCTGCGGGTTTGCGGCCAGCTCACAAGAAAGCGAGTTGAAGAAGGAGCTCAGGGTCACTGTAATTCACAAACCTGCAGAGTTATAAATGACAGCTATGGTCTAAAAATATATTGAAGGAAGGCTGCGAAGAGGACTTGAAAGTGGGGCAGAATTTCAGGAAAACGAGTTCAGGGGGTAGACTGGAATTGCATTTAAAGCATAGGAAAAGAGGCAGAACGACGACAATGATGCACTTGGCCAAAAAGGGCGTATCCTTTTTTTCCTGAATATATTCAGGAAAAAACGCATACGCCCTTTTTGGACAACCAAGCAAGCGTTTAAAGGAAATCTGCACTACAATGAAGTCTCACTGCCCCCCGGTCAAAAGGGCCATCTGAAAAAAGTGTAAAATCCAGAAAGGCAGCACAGACCATGGAGAAGAGGGAGCCTTGTCATGCTGATGGGCGGGATGTAAATTGCCAACAACCACTCTGGAGAAGTGTATGGTGTTTCCAGAAACACGTAGGAAACAAAGCAACACAGCCTATGGCACTTCCACTTATGGTCCTATAGCTTAGGGAAATTAAAATCAAAAACACACAGCCACCCCAAAGTTTCGGACGGCTCTGTTTACCAGAACCTCGTCTACGGTACAAGTTAAATATCCAAGAAAGCGAAAAATGGATAAAGAAATTGTGGTACGTACGTACAATGGAATATCACTCACCAATGAAATCTATGTCATCAGGCCCATTGCGGCATAATGAGTGGATTCAGGTACGATGATTCTAAGTGAAATAAGTCACACAGAAAATGAAACATCATAAGATATCACTAATACAAGGAATGTAAACTTGGCTACACATGAACTGAATTACAAAACAGAACAGGGTCTCAAATTTAGAAAACCAACTTATGCTTGCTTAAGGGGAAATGTGACTTGGGGTGCTGCATAAAACCAGAGATAGAAATTAGCACAGATACCTTTCCATAAGCCAAATATATAATACTCAAGACCTACCCCTTGCTCAACGAAATGGACTAAACACCCCGTATTCAAAGCCTAGGAATACACCTGACTGCTCAGAATCTTCAAACCCATGGATTTATATGTCTCCATAAGAGAATCAAGCGTGTGTACAGCTGCAAGAATGCAGCAGAGAAAATCCGATAAATCCCATTATCAAAATGAATTACACAAACAAAACACAATGACAGTGAAATAGAGAGCAATTTTTAAATAATTCATTCAGGGCTTGTGATGCAACCTGGATTTACCACATCTACACCCAGAGCTGAGTGAGACATAAGGTTGGACACTTCGGGCTGATAGCATTGGTGAGGTTCGATGAGCAAGTGCAGACCCTTTGAAGTCATACTGCATGGTACCCATTCCATGGGTCCCAACTCTCCAGGTTTGAGGGATTCTTCCTTCAGCTAAAACATGCATGGAAAACCCAAGTATGGTGCACCATGTGACCGGGAAACGTTTTCAAATGCATCTCAGTTTTCGTCCCCTTTTACTCGGGTTCACCATTCCAGACCCTTTACTAACACTCTCCCCACTTGGAGACTCAGTGCCTTTAACCTCCTGTTTGGCACAGTTTGCAATATCTGCGCAAGATGAACAGGAATAGGGGGAATCAATGAGAGACTAGCTGGAGGTGTCTGCACAGGCAAATTTAACGCTCATTTCCCACCAGGAAGAGGAATTCACCAAAGGCTCAGCATGCCGTGCCGGAACCAGATTAGGGCCTGAAGCAATCATGTGTGTTTGCGGCCAGCTCACAAGAAAGCGAGTTGAAGAAAGGAGCTCAGGCGCACTGTAATTCACAAACCTGCAGAGTTATAAATGACAGCTATCGTCCAAAAATATATTGAAGGAAGGCTGCGAAGAGGACTTGTAAGTGGGCAGAATTGCAAGAAAACGATTTCAGGGGGTAGGCTGGAATTGCATTTAAAGCATAGGAAAAGAGGCAGAACGTCGACAATGATGCACTTGGCCAAAAAGGGCGTATGCGTTTTTTCCTGAATATATTCAGGAAAAAACGCATACGCCCTTTTTGGCCAACCATGCAAGCATGTTAAAGAATTATGCACTACAATGAAGTGTCACAGCCCCCTGGTCAAAAGGGCCATCTAAAAAAAGTGTAAAATCCAGAAAGACAGCACAGGCCATGGAGAACAGGGAGCCTTGTTATGCTGATGGGCGGGATGTAAATTGCCAACAGCCACCCTGGAGAAGTGTATGGTGTTTCCTGAAACACCTAAAAAACAAAGCAACGGAGCCTACGACACTTCCAGTTATGGTCCTATAGCTTAGGGAAATTAAAATCAAAAACACACAGCCACCCCAAATTTTCGGACGGCTCTGTTTACAAGAACCTCATCTACGGTACAAGTTAAATATCCCAGAATGTGAAAAATGGATAAAGAAGTTGTGGTTCGTACGTACAATGGAATATCACTCAGCAATGAAATCTATGTCATCAGGCCCATCACGGCATAATGAGTGGATTCAGCTACAGTGATTCTAAGTGAAATAAGTCACACAGAAAATGAAACATCATAAGATATCACTAATACACGGAATGTAAACTTGGCTACACATGAACTGAATTACAAAACAGAACAGGGACTCAAATTTAGAAAACCAACTTATGCTTGCTTAAGGGCAAAGGTGAGTTGGGGTGCTGCATAAAACCAGAGATTGAAAATAGCACAGATACCGTTCCATAAGCCAAATATGTAATAGTCAAGACCTACTCCTTGTTCAACGACATGGACTCAACACCACATATTCAACGCCTAGGAATATACCTGACTAGTAAGAATCTTAAAACCCGTGGATTTATATTTCTCTGTAGGAGAATCAAGCGTTTGTACAGCGGCATGAACGCAGCAGTGAAAATCCGATAAATCCCATTATCAAACTAAATTACAAAAACAAAACACAATGACAGTGAAAGAGACAGCAATTCTTAAATAATTG
Organism: Delphinapterus leucas; assembly: GCF_059928025.1. Classification (NCBI taxonomy): domain Eukaryota; kingdom Metazoa; phylum Chordata; class Mammalia; order Artiodactyla; family Monodontidae; genus Delphinapterus; species Delphinapterus leucas. The sequence continues at coordinate 1,198,973 of NW_028322237.1, forward strand.
ATTCAGGGCTTGTGATGAAACCTGGATTTACCACATCTACACCCAGAGCTGGGTGAGGCATAAGGCTGGACACTTCGAACTGATAGCATTGGTGAGGTTCGGTGAGCAAATTCAGACCCTTTTTAGTCATACTGCATGGTACCCATTCCATGGGTCAATAATCTCCAGGTTTAAGGAATTCTTCCTTCAGCTAAAACATGCATGGGAAACCCAGAGTATTGTCCACTGTGAGACTGGGAAACCATTTTAAATGGCTCTCAGGTTTCGTTCCCTGGTACTCGGGTTCACCATTCCAGATGCTTTACTAACCCTCTACCCACTTGGAGAGTCAGTGCCTTTAACCTCCTGTTTGGCACAGTTTGCAATTTCTGCACAAGATGAACAGGAATAGGGAGAACCAATGAGAGACTAGCTGTAGGTGTCTCCACGGGCAAATTGAATGCTCATTTCTCACCAGAAAGAGGAATTTACCAAAGGCTCAGCGTGCCATGCCGAAACCAGATTACGGCCTGAAGCAATCCTGCGGTTTTGCGGCCAGCTCACAAGAAAGCATGTTGAAGAAAGGAGCTCAGGGACACTGTATTTAACAAACCTGCAGAGTTATTAATGACAGGTATCATACAAAAATATATTGAAGTAAGGCTGCGAGGAGGACTTGAAAGCGGGGCAGTATTCCTGGAATATGATTTCAGGACGTAGACGGGAAGTGCTCTGAAAGCATAGGAGAAGAGGCAGATCCTGGACAATGATGCACTTGGTCAAAATGTGCATATGCGTTTTTTCCAGGGCCCTCATTAAAGAGGGTAGGAGGCTCCCAGAATGCTTTAGTGGCCAACAGAGGGCCCACATCATCAAGGCGACGTGAGCCAGCCAGGCAGGAGTGACCTCACATCAGAGGGCCCACCTCACAGAAGGGTAAGGAACCCAGCCAGGATCAGACTCTCACCAGAGTGCCCACATCAGCAAGGGGCTGTGAACCAGGCAGGAGTGTCATCACACCCGTGGGGCCATATCATCAAAAGTTGAGGTAACAAGAAAATGTGGCCTCAAACCAGAGGACCCACATCACCATGGGTCTTGGAGCGAGGCAGGCAGGATTAACCTCACAACACATGGCCCATTGTATAAAAAAGGTGAGGAATCCAGCAGTTGGAACATCCCAGCAGGCGGCCCAGAGCACCGAGGCTATGGGATCCAGGCAGTGATGAACTCACAACAGAGGGCCCTCATCATGAAACTGTGAGCAAACCAGCCGTTGTGACCTCAGAGCACAAGGCCCACATCCCCATGGGGAAGGGAACCAAGTAGGAGTGTCATCGCACCAGTGGGCACACATCAGAAAATGTGGGGAGCCCAGCAGTTAGGGCCTGACACCAGAGGGCTCTCATCACCGAGGAGAGGAGGCTCCCAGCAGGCTCCAACTGCTACCAGTGGGCCGCCGTCGCCAATGCGGGGTGTGCCAGCCAGGCAAGAGTGACCTCAGAGCAGAGGGCCCACCTCACAAAAGTGTGAGGAACCCAAGGAGGATCAGACTCTCACCAGAGGGCCCACATCACCAAGAGAATGGGAACCAGGCTGGAGTGTCCTCACACCAGTGGGACCTCATCAACGAAATGTGAGTGACCCAGCACACGTGGCCTCAAACCAGAGGACACACATCACCAAGGGGCTGGGAGTGAGGCAGGCAGGAGGAGTCTCAAAACAGAGGGCCCATAGAAGAAAAAAGGTGAGGAATCCCGCAGTTGGAACCTCCCAGCAGGCGGCCAGGAGCAGCGAGGCTATGGGATCCAGACCTGACTGAACTCAAAACAGAGGGCCCTCATCATGAAACTGTGAGCAACCCAGGCTTTGGGACCTCAGAGCAGAAGGCCCACATTCCTATGTGGTTGGGAACATGGCATAAGTGTACTCGCACCTCAGGGCACACATCAGAGAATTTTGGGAGCCCAGAAGTTAGGGTCTGACGCCAGAGGGCCCTCATTACCAAGGGGAGGAGACTCCAAGCAGGCACCAACTCCCAACTGAGGGCCCATGTCGACAAGGTGACGTGTGACAGCCAGGCAGGAGTGACCTCACAGCAGAGGGCCTACCTCACAGAAGGGTGAGGAACCCAGCCAGGATAAGACTCTCACCAGAGGGCCCACATCACCAAGGGGATCAGAACCAGGCAGGACTGTCTTCACACCAGGGTGACCACATCATAGAAAGGTGAGGAAACCAGCACATGAGGCCTAAACCAGAGGACCCACATCTCCAAGGGGCTCGGATTGAGGCAGGCATGAGTAGCCTCACAACACAGGGCCAATAGAATAAAAAAGGTGAGGAATCCTGCAGTGGGAACCTCCCAGCAGGCGGCCCAGAGCACCGAGTCTATGTGATCCAGGCTGCAGTGAACTCACAGCAGAGGGCCCACATCATGAAACTGTGAGCAACCCAGCCATTGGGACCTCAGAGCAGAAGGCCCACATCCCCATGGGGATGGGAACCTCGCAGGAGTGTCCTCGCACCACTTAGCACGTATCAGAAAATGTGGGTACCCAGCAGTTAGGGCCTGACGCAAGAGGGCCCTCATCACCGAGGGGAGGAGGCTCCCAGCATGCTCCAACTGCCACAAGAGGGCCGATGTTGCCCAGGCGGGGTGTGCCAGCCAGGCAGGAGTGACCTCACAGCAGAGGGCCCACCTCACAGAAGGGTGAGGAACCCAGCCAGGATCAGACTCTCACCAGAGAGCCCACATCTTCAAGGGGATAGGAACCAGGCAAGAGTGTCCTCACACCAGTGGGGCCACATCATCGAAAGGTGAGGGACCCAGCACACGTGGCCTCAAACCAGAGGACACACATCACCAAGGGGCTGGGAGTGAGGCAGGCAGGAGGAGTCTCAAAACAGAGGGCCCATAGAAGAAAAAAGGTGAGGAATCCCGCAGTTGTAACCTCCCCGCAGGTGGCCAGGAGCAGCGAGGCTATGGGATCCAGGCCGGAGTGAACTCACACCAGAGGGCCCTCATCATGAAACTGAGCAACCCACCGTTGGGACCTCAGAGCAGAAGGCCCACATTCCCATGGTGTTGGGAACCTGGCAGGAGTGTACTCGCACCACAGGGCGCACATCAGAAAATTTTGGGAGGCCAGGAGTTAGGGCCTGACGCCAGAGGGCCCTCATTACCAAGGGGAGGAGACTCGCAGCAGGCACCAACTCCCACGAGAGAGCCGACGTCGTCAAGGCGGGGTGGGCCAGCCAGGCAGGAGTGACCTCAGAGAAGAGGGCCCACCTCTCAGAAGTGTGAGGAACCCAGCCAGGATCAGACTCTCACCGGAGGGTCCACATCACCAAGGGGATGGGAACCAGGCAGGAGTGTCCTCACACCAGTGGGGCCACATCAGCCAAAGGTGAGGAACCCAGCACATGTGGCCTCAAACTACAGGACACACATAACCAAGGGGCTGGGAGTGAGGCAGGTGTCCGGAGGGGCACATTTAACTCTAATTTCCCACCAGGAAGAGGAATTAACCAAAGGCTCAGAGTGCCGTGTCGGACCCTGATTATGGCCTAAAGCAAACCTGCGGTTCTGTGGCCAGCTTTCAAGGAAACGAGTTAAGAAAGGAAATCACGGGCACTGTAATTCACAAACCTGCAGAGATATAAATGACAGCTATTGGCAAAAATATATTGAAGTAAGTCTGCAAAGAGGACTTGAAAACGAGGCAGAATTGCAGGAATCATATTTCAGGAGGTAGATTGGAATTGCATTTAAAGCATGTGAAAAGCGGCAGATCTTTGACACTGATGCACTTGGACAAAAGTGCGTAAACATTTTTTCCTGAATATATTCAGGAAAAAACGCATATGCCCTTTTTGGCCAACCAAGCACTCCAGCAATGGAAATCCGCACTACAATGAAGTCTCATTTCCCATTCGTCAAAAGGGCCATCTGAAAAAAGTGTAAAAACCAGAAACACAGGACAGGCCATGGAGAACAGGGAGCCTTGTTATGCTGATGGGTGGGATGTAAATTGCCAACAGACACTCTGGAGATGTTTATGGTGTATCCTGAAACATCTGAAAAACAAAGCTACAGAGCCTAGGGTACTTCCACTTTTAGCCCTATAGCTTAGGAAAATTAAAATCAACAAGACACAGCCAGCACAAAATTTAGGGCTGCTGTGTTTACAAGAAACTCGAGTCCAGTACAAATTAAATATCCCAGAAAGAAAAAAATGGATAAAGGAGTTGTGCTACTTACGTACAACGGAATATCACTCAGCAATGAAATCAATGTCATCAGGCCTGTAGCAGCAAATTGAGTGGATTTAAATATGATGATTCTAAGAGAAATACGTCACACAGAGAAAGATAAGTATCATAAGATATCACTAATAGAGGGAGTGTAAACTTGGCTACACATAAACTGAAATACAAAACCGAACAGAGTCTCACATTTAGATAAAAACTTATGCTTGCTTAAGGGGAATGTTGAGTTGGGGTGCTGTATAAAACCAGAGATTGAAATTAGCACACATACCGTTCCATAAGCCAAATATGTACTAGACAAGACCTACTCTTTGCTCAACGAAATAGACTCATCCATGGTGTATCACCTCACACATGTTAGAATGGGCATCATCAGAAAATCTACAAACAACAAATGCTGGAAAGGGTGTGGAGATAAGGAACCCTCTTCCACTATTGTTGGGAATGTAAATTGATACAGTCACTGTGGAGAACATTATGGAGTTTCTTATAAAATTAAGAATAGAATTACCATATGATACAGCAATCCCACTACTGGGCATATACCCAGACAAAACCATAAATCAAAAAGAGCCATTCACCGCAATGTTCATTGCATCACTATTTACAATATCCAGGTAATGGAAGCAACCTAAATGCCCACAGACAGACGAAAGCATAAAGAAGTGGTACATATATAAAATGGAATATTACTAAGCCATAAAAAGGAATGAAATTGGGTCATTTGTAGAGACGTTGATGGATCTAGAGACTGTCATACAGAGTGAAGTAAGTCAGAAATAGAAAAACAAATCTTGTCTATTAATGCCTATATGTGGAACCTAGACAAATTTTACAGATGAACCGTTTTGCAAGGCAGAAATAGAGCAACAGATGTAGACAACAAACGTATGGACACCAAGGGGGGAAAGCTGTTGGGGGGTGGTGGTGGGAGGAGTTGAGAGATTGGGATTGGCATATATACATTTATATGTATAAAAGAGATAACCAAAAAGAACCTGCTGTATAAAAAAATAAAATAAAATTCAAATTACAAAAAGTAAAACAGAGAAAATATTCTTCCCTTCACATACATGTATTTATATGAATAAATTATTTCCATGCTTATATCTGTAAATACAAAAAAGAGGAATAAAATCTACCTTGAACCAAAAACGAAAAAAAGAAAAAAAAACAGAACCCACCAGTTACACAGAGGAAAACCGTATCAGGGCACTTGCTCCAGTTGTAAGCAATTCTGAAGTTGGTCAGTGGTGGGGAATCATCTCCCATTCAGCCAGCAGGCCCCACGCAACAAGCGTCCTCATTGCAAAGCTGGGGGACCGTGCCGAGGCATCTGTGAGTAAACGTGGGCTGAGCCCCAGGCCAGCTGCTGCTGAAATGTTCCCACCCTTCCCAGGTAAAACACCTGAATATGTACAAGGACTTGAAAGCCTAGAGGAAGGGCCATGGAGCCACATGAGCGACAGCATGCCAGCCGACTTGGTGCCTGCAGGCCAGCCAGGGTGGTCCTGGCCCTGGGTGCTCTTCTGGAAGCTTTCCATTTCCCTGCCTGAGATACCCCTGCTGTCCCGGCCCCCACTGCTTTCTTCCTCACTCACCTCTGCCCAGGGAGAAATTCCAGCGGCAGGTATGGGTGACACATCCTCTTCTTTAGCAGGTGGCATCTTGGCAACTGCTGCAGAAAGTCCAGCAGAGCCCCACTCACACTGGGCCACCCACAAAGCCGTGGCCTCTCACTCCCTCCCACCAGTCCAGCCCCAAGACTGCTGACAGGGCAGAGAAAATGGCGTCAGGCACAGCTGCAGGGGCTCTTGCTGCCTGGAGCGGTGTTTATATTGATCTGAACCCAGGCACACCTGGGGAGGGCTGGCCGGCACGGTCAGGCTTCCCAGGCCAGCCAATAATCACCCCTCAGGGGCTCACAGTTGCAGAAACTGGAACTTGCTGAATCGGCCAGGTCAAAGGAACAGGTGTGGGCTCCTGAGAGTCAGGATAGACAAGGGGCTGCAGCTCTGGCTTGTTTTCTAATTATATTATCTGGCCCATGAGTGGGAGACAACTTCAAGAAAACCCTCTCCTAATGAGAGAAACCCAGGAGTCAGGGAGAGGAGGGGTGGCTGGTGGGTGGAGACAGAGGCCTGGTGCCCCGGGTGCAGTGGAAGTCTCTGGAAGACCAGGTGGAGGGAGGCCACACAGAGTGATGCCCAGGGTCACAGACCTGTCGGAGCTGCTGTTTGTTAGTTCAAGTCCTGCTCTGAGGTGCTCTGTGTCAGATCTGAGTGACAGGTGAGCTGGGAGTGCTCTGCAATGAGGGCGATATGCACGGTTCCTGTGTTCCCAGCCCTGCCATGGTACCTGCAAGGGTAGCTCTGTATCCTGGGAGGGGCCTGACCACGAGAGCCCCATGGGCTGCAGGGGGACCTGCCCAGGGAACACCATATCCTGGGAGGGTCCTGAACATGAGAGCCCCGTGGGCTGGGTTGGGGTACCTGCCCAGGTGAGCTCCATATCCTGGGATTGGCCTGACCTCGAGAGCCCCATGGGCTGCTGGAGTCCTGGTAAAGGATGTCAGGACAGTCAGTTAAGCCACTGAGGATATACCTCCAGTAGTTCCTAAATCCTACACCCTGCTGGTCATTCTACCAACCACCAGGACATGGTATTCTGTATTAGTCTTCAATGATGCCTTCTTTTGTATTCTATTAGTCCCAGAGTCACAAGAAATTTTGGCTTGTGAGTGGCAGGACTCAACATACAACTAAAACAATACTTCCGGGCCGTGTTGCCCCAAGGGTTCAAAAATTCCCACACCATCTTTGGGGAAAGCTCAGCTAAAGACCTAAAAGTTCTACCTCTGGAAAAGGAAACACTCATTCAATATGCAGACGACATTCTGATCGCCAGCCCTACTAAGGAGACCTCTGAACTACGAAGCCAATAAAGGATACAAGTTGTCCAAGAAAAAGCTCAAATATCACAGACTACGGTGACCTGCCTGGGCTTCATTCTCACAGAAGGTCGGAGAAGCCCATCCCAGGAAAGGGAAGAAACAATTTACAGCCTTACCCATTTCTAAAACTAGAAGACAGCTTAGGGGTTCCTGGGGAGGCCAGGGTTTGCTGCTTCTGGATCCCTAACTACAGTCTACTAGCTCGGCCTCTATATGAAACACTGAAAGGAAAAGGTAATGATCCTTTTGAATAGAATGCAGAAGTGGCCTTTCAAGAATGGAAAGAGCAGTCAATTCAGACCCTTGCACAGGAACTCCCTAATTTAGCTAAACCCTTTGACCTTTACATTCCTGGTGAACGGTGAATCGCCATTGGAGTATTAGTGCAAAACCTGGGACCACTTGAAATGGAACAATGCAAGAATGCGATCCAGGTAGGATAAACTACGGTCACCAAGGGGCTTGGCCCACCGCCACATCTGGCCAAGATACTGGCAGTATCCGAAAACCTGGAAATCAGCAGCCCAAAAGGCCACCTCCCTCCTAAGGTGAAAGGACCCCACGTGGTGATCCTAACCACCAAACATGCCCTGAAGTTGCAGGGTTGGCTCCGTGGGCACACTGACCTTGAGTGAGGAGGCCCTCCAACTCCAACCTCCATAGAGATAACCGGGGCAAAGGGGCACCATGACGACTCGTGTGAAGGTGTCTGCACGGGCAAATTTAACGCTCATTTCCCACCAGGAAGAGGAATTAACCAAAGGCTCAGCATGCCGTGCCGGAACCAGATTAGGGCCTGAAGCATTCCTGCGGGTTTGCGGCCAGCTCACAAGAAAGCGAGTTGAAGAAGGAGCTCAGGGTCACTGTAATTCACAAACCTGCAGAGTTATAAATGACAGCTATGGTCTAAAAATATATTGAAGGAAGGCTGCGAAGAGGACTTGAAAGTGGGGCAGAATTTCAGGAAAACGAGTTCAGGGGGTAGACTGGAATTGCATTTAAAGCATAGGAAAAGAGGCAGAACGACGACAATGACGCACTTGGCCAAAAAGGGCGTATCCTTTTTTTCCTGAATATATTCAGGAAAAAACGCATACGCCCTTTTTGGACAACCAAGCAAGCGTTTAAAGGAAATCTGCACTACAATGAAGTCTCACTGCCCCCCGGTCAAAAGGGCCATCTGAAAAAAGTGTAAAATCCAGAAAGGCAGCACAGACCATGGAGAAGAGGGAGCCTTGTCATGCTGATGGGCGGGATGTAAATTGCCAACAACCACTCTGGAGAAGTGTATGGTGTTTCCAGAAACACGTAGGAAACAAAGCAACACAGCCTATGGCACTTCCACTTATGGTCCTATAGCTTAGGGAAATTAAAATCAAAAACACACAGCCACCCCAAAGTTTCGGACGGCTCTGTTTACCAGAACCTCGTCTACGGTACAAGTTAAATATCCAAGAAAGCGAAAAATGGATAAAGAAATTGTGGTACGTACGTACAATGGAATATCACTCACCAATGAAATCTATGTCATCAGGCCCATTGCGGCATAATGAGTGGATTCAGGTACGATGATTCTAAGTGAAATAAGTCACACAGAAAATGAAACATCATAAGATATCACTAATACAAGGAATGTAAACTTGGCTACACATGAACTGAATTACAAAACAGAACAGGGTCTCAAATTTAGAAAACCAACTTATGCTTGCTTAAGGGGAAATGTGACTTGGGGTGCTGCATAAAACCAGAGATAGAAATTAGCACAGATACCTTTCCATAAGCCAAATATATAATACTCAAGACCTACCCCTTGCTCAACGAAATGGACTAAACACCCCGTATTCAAAGCCTAGGAATACACCTGACTGCTCAGAATCTTCAAACCCATGGATTTATATGTCTCCATAAGAGAATCAAGCGTGTGTACAGCTGCAAGAATGCAGCAGAGAAAATCCGATAAATCCCATTATCAAAATGAATTACACAAACAAAACACAATGACAGTGAAATAGAGAGCAATTTTTAAATAATTCATTCAGGGCTTGTGATGCAACCTGGATTTACCACATCTACACCCAGAGCTGAGTGAGACATAAGGTTGGACACTTCGGGCTGATAGCATTGGTGAGGTTCGATGAGCAAGTGCAGACCCTTTGAAGTCATACTGCATGGTACCCATTCCATGGGTCCCAACTCTCCAGGTTTGAGGGATTCTTCCTTCAGCTAAAACATGCATGGAAAACCCAAGTATGGTGCACCATGTGACCGGGAAACGTTTTCAAATGCATCTCAGTTTTCGTCCCCTTTTACTCGGGTTCACCATTCCAGACCCTTTACTAACACTCTCCCCACTTGGAGACTCAGTGCCTTTAACCTCCTGTTTGGCACAGTTTGCAATATCTGCGCAAGATGAACAGGAATAGGGGGAATCAATGAGAGACTAGCTGGAGGTGTCTGCACAGGCAAATTTAACGCTCATTTCCCACCAGGAAGAGGAATTCACCAAAGGCTCAGCATGCCGTGCCGGAACCAGATTAGGGCCTGAAGCAATCATGTGTGTTTGCGGCCAGCTCACAAGAAAGCGAGTTGAAGAAAGGAGCTCAGGCGCACTGTAATTCACAAACCTGCAGAGTTATAAATGACAGCTATCGTCCAAAAATATATTGAAGGAAGGCTGCGAAGAGGACTTGTAAGTGGGCAGAATTGCAAGAAAACGATTTCAGGGGGTAGGCTGGAATTGCATTTAAAGCATAGGAAAAGAGGCAGAACGTCGACAATGATGCACTTGGCCAAAAAGGGCGTATGCGTTTTTTCCTGAATATATTCAGGAAAAAACGCATACGCCCTTTTTGGCCAACCATGCAAGCATGTTAAAGAATTATGCACTACAATGAAGTGTCACAGCCCCCTGGTCAAAAGGGCCATCTAAAAAAAGTGTAAAATCCAGAAAGACAGCACAGGCCATGGAGAACAGGGAGCCTTGTTATGCTGATGGGCGGGATGTAAATTGCCAACAGCCACCCTGGAGAAGTGTATGGTGTTTCCTGAAACACCTAAAAAACAAAGCAACGGAGCCTACGACACTTCCAGTTATGGTCCTATAGCTTAGGGAAATTAAAATCAAAAACACACAGCCACCCCAAATTTTCGGACGGCTCTGTTTACAAGAACCTCATCTACGGTACAAGTTAAATATCCCAGAATGTGAAAAATGGATAAAGAAGTTGTGGTTCGTACGTACAATGGAATATCACTCAGCAATGAAATCTATGTCATCAGGCCCATCACGGCATAATGAGTGGATTCAGCTACAGTGATTCTAAGTGAAATAAGTCACACAGAAAATGAAACATCATAAGATATCACTAATACACGGAATGTAAACTTGGCTACACATGAACTGAATTACAAAACAGAACAGGGACTCAAATTTAGAAAACCAACTTATGCTTGCTTAAGGGCAAAGGTGAGTTGGGGTGCTGCATAAAACCAGAGATTGAAAATAGCACAGATACCGTTCCATAAGCCAAATATGTAATAGTCAAGACCTACTCCTTGTTCAACGACATGGACTCAACACCACATATTCAACGCCTAGGAATATACCTGACTAGTAAGAATCTTAAAACCCGTGGATTTATATTTCTCTGTAGGAGAATCAAGCGTTTGTACAGCGGCATGAACGCAGCAGTGAAAATCCGATAAATCCCATTATCAAACTAAATTACAAAAACAAAACACAATGACAGTGAAAGAGACAGCAATTCTTAAATAATTGATTCAGGGCTTGTGATGAAACCTGGATTTACCACATCTACACCCAGAGCTGGGTGAGGCATAAGGCTGGACACTTCGAACTGATAGCATTGGTGAGGTTCGGTGAGCAAATTCAGACCCTTTTTAGTCATACTGCATGGTACCCATTCCATGGGTCAATAATCTCCAGGTTTAAGGAATTCTTCCTTCAGCTAAAACATGCATGGGAAACCCAGAGTATTGTCCACTGTGAGACTGGGAAACCATTTTAAATGGCTCTCAGGTTTCGTTCCCTGGTACTCGGGTTCACCATTCCAGATGCTTTACTAACCCTCTACCCACTTGGAGAGTCAGTGCCTTTAACCTCCTGTTTGGCACAGTTTGCAATTTCTGCACAAGATGAACAGGAATAGGGAGAACCAATGAGAGACTAGCTGTAGGTGTCTCCACGGGCAAATTGAATGCTCATTTCTCACCAGAAAGAGGAATTTACCAAAGGCTCAGCGTGCCATGCCGAAACCAGATTACGGCCTGAAGCAATCCTGCGGTTTTGCGGCCAGCTCACAAGAAAGCATGTTGAAGAAAGGAGCTCAGGGACACTGTATTTAACAAACCTGCAGAGTTATTAATGACAGGTATCATACAAAAATATATTGAAGTAAGGCTGCGAGGAGGACTTGAAAGCGGGGCAGTATTCCTGGAATATGATTTCAGGACGTAGACGGGAAGTGCTCTGAAAGCATAGGAGAAGAGGCAGATCCTGGACAATGATGCACTTGGTCAAAATGTGCATATGCGTTTTTTCCAGGGCCCTCATTAAAGAGGGTAGGAGGCTCCCAGAATGCTTTAGTGGCCAACAGAGGGCCCACATCATCAAGGCGACGTGAGCCAGCCAGGCAGGAGTGACCTCACATCAGAGGGCCCACCTCACAGAAGGGTAAGGAACCCAGCCAGGATCAGACTCTCACCAGAGTGCCCACATCAGCAAGGGGCTGTGAACCAGGCAGGAGTGTCATCACACCCGTGGGGCCATATCATCAAAAGTTGAGGTAACAAGAAAATGTGGCCTCAAACCAGAGGACCCACATCACCATGGGTCTTGGAGCGAGGCAGGCAGGATTAACCTCACAACACATGGCCCATTGTATAAAAAAGGTGAGGAATCCAGCAGTTGGAACATCCCAGCAGGCGGCCCAGAGCACCGAGGCTATGGGATCCAGGCAGTGATGAACTCACAACAGAGGGCCCTCATCATGAAACTGTGAGCAAACCAGCCGTTGTGACCTCAGAGCACAAGGCCCACATCCCCATGGGGAAGGGAACCAAGTAGGAGTGTCATCGCACCAGTGGGCACACATCAGAAAATGTGGGGAGCCCAGCAGTTAGGGCCTGACACCAGAGGGCTCTCATCACCGAGGAGAGGAGGCTCCCAGCAGGCTCCAACTGCTACCAGTGGGCCGCCGTCGCCAATGCGGGGTGTGCCAGCCAGGCAAGAGTGACCTCAGAGCAGAGGGCCCACCTCACAAAAGTGTGAGGAACCCAAGGAGGATCAGACTCTCACCAGAGGGCCCACATCACCAAGAGAATGGGAACCAGGCTGGAGTGTCCTCACACCAGTGGGACCTCATCAACGAAATGTGAGTGACCCAGCACACGTGGCCTCAAACCAGAGGACACACATCACCAAGGGGCTGGGAGTGAGGCAGGCAGGAGGAGTCTCAAAACAGAGGGCCCATAGAAGAAAAAAGGTGAGGAATCCCGCAGTTGGAACCTCCCAGCAGGCGGCCAGGAGCAGCGAGGCTATGGGATCCAGACCTGACTGAACTCAAAACAGAGGGCCCTCATCATGAAACTGTGAGCAACCCAGGCTTTGGGACCTCAGAGCAGAAGGCCCACATTCCTATGTGGTTGGGAACATGGCATAAGTGTACTCGCACCTCAGGGCACACATCAGAGAATTTTGGGAGCCCAGAAGTTAGGGTCTGACGCCAGAGGGCCCTCATTACCAAGGGGAGGAGACTCCAAGCAGGCACCAACTCCCAACTGAGGGCCCATGTCGACAAGGTGACGTGTGACAGCCAGGCAGGAGTGACCTCACAGCAGAGGGCCTACCTCACAGAAGGGTGAGGAACCCAGCCAGGATAAGACTCTCACCAGAGGGCCCACATCACCAAGGGGATCAGAACCAG